>NC_061510.1:142877291-142897542 GCF_022539505.1 Lolium rigidum
GCAAGTGACAAAATATCGAGGAGCCAAAGATAATCCAAGAAAAGAAAGCTTTATTGTACGTAGAGGATGACATGCGGGTCCCATTTAGCAAGCAGCGGTCTCAACGTTTCAGAGGCGGCAGGGATCAAAAGAAAAAGGAAATAGCCAAAAATCAGAGGGAGCAAAAAAAATCAAGAAAATAAACATTTATAGCACATAGAGGATGACATGCGGGTCCCATGAGCCAGCAGGTTCCTCAACGTTTCAAACGTGGCATGGGATCGAAAGAAAAAGGCAAGTGACCAAATATGAGGTGCCAAAAATAATTCAAGAAAAGAAAGTTTTATAGTACATAGAGGATGACATGCGGGTCCCATTTAGCAGCAGCGGTATCACCGTTTGAGAGGCGGCAGGGGATCGAAAGAAAAAGGCAAGTGACCAAATTTGAGGTGCCAAAATAACTCCAAGAAAAGAAAGTTTTATAGTACATAGAGGATGACATGCGGGTCCCATTTAGCAGCAGCGGTATCACCGTTTGAGAGGCGGCAGGGATCGAAAGAAAAGGCAAGTGACCAAATTTGAGGTGCCAAAAAACTCCAAGAAAAGAAAGTTGATTGCACATAGAGGATGACATGCGGGTCCCATTTAGCAGCAGCGGTCTCAACGTTTCCAAGGCGGCAAGGGATCAAAAGAAAAAGGAAGTAGCCAGAAATCAGGGGGTCAAAAAAATCCAAGAATAGAAAGAATTTTGGTTCATAGAGGATGACATGCGGGACCCATGATCCCGCATCGTAAACGGCTCGATCGGAGAACGTTGAACGAGATGGCGCGATCGAGAAAAAAACAATGCCGCAGAGGCTGCCATCCGGGCCCTACATCCCTCGGCGGTGCGGATTTGCGTTGACTCGGCCGGCGAACCCGAGAATTCGCGATGCACCACGTCCCGGGCCACCATACGCGACGTTTTGGCCGCTTCGTCGGGCTAGGTGGCCTCAAAAACGAGAAAAAAAAAAGTTTTGACATGCACCACGGAGGGACCAAAATCGTCGGCCATGGTACACCAGCAACCACGGCGCGACTTCAACTTCGTCGGCCATGGCAACTTTTCTTGTAGTGTTAGTGCCGGAAAATGCATAATAATGACATAAAGTGTGTATAAAACATGTGAGTATCATCATAAAAGTAGCATGAAACATAAGAAATTATAGATACGTTTGAGACGTATCAGTGGAGCGGCTAGGAGTGTGTAGAGTAGTAGCTATTAGGCTTGTTGGCTTGATGCCAACAGCGTGGAGTGGAGCACTAATGCCAAAAGTATAGGAGATCGCTGAAATCTTCGATGGAAAGTATTACCCTAATTTATAGTTTGACTCAAGGGGAACACAAGAATACTAATTAGACTTTAGCAATTGAGACGTCACTCTCAACCACACCTGTATATCAATAAACCCACAAAGAAAGTGATGATTTTATAGCAGTTGATTCAAAGTAGTAAAAGAAAACAGTAAATAAAAGCAGTAGATTCTCAGTTTTCACCGGAAGAAGTAATGTGAAACTTCCAGTGGCTAAAAACGTAGGTATAAGGCAGCAATGGCCTAATGTATAGATGATACTGATCTTGTAATGTAATCCAACTAACATAGCACTCATCTCTAATTCAGTTGTGCGTAGGTGTGTGATCCAAATATAGTTATGCGTACTAACTAAGATAATTTCCATATTATCTTTTGTCCTGCTTGCTCATTTCACCGGAGCCAACTTGGAACTACAAGAAATTAAGGTCTACCCTTTCGAATAGACCGGAACAAATAATTAAGATTCATGAACACACATAACCCTCAAAATTATTACATCTTCCCCTTGTTTTCCCCACCTGTCAGTTTAGGGATTCGCATGGTCAATATAATAACAAGTAGTACACCTTGCAGATAAATACCAACTTCATATATATGATAAATCAATATAGGTTCAGTACTGAAATCATGTCACTCGGGCCGTAGTAACAAACATTAAACACATCAAAGATGTACCAACACTCATACAAGAATATTTTCAAGACGAACACCTAAAATCTCAATACATATGGAGGATTACATGATCAATCTCATCCAAAACCCATCCACCTCTTAAGCCTACAGAGAACTACTCACTCATGGTGATGGAGAGTGAGTCCATGATGGTTGGTGATGATGTCGGTGGTGGTGATGATGAAGAAGCCATCGAAATCCCTCTCTCCGGGGTGGAGAGCAGGATCAATCTGACCCCCGAAATGAAGATCGTGGTCTTGGCGGCGCTCTGTTTCGCGAAACGTCGGTTCCTTCAAGGGGTTGGTTTTTAGGGTATATAAGGCACCTCACGAAGGGGGATGCGAGACGACGATCGAGGATCGAACATGCCTGGGTGGCGCGCCCAAAGAAGTAGGGCGCGCCACCTGTCCTCGTTCGGGCCTCGTGGCCTCCCTCTCGTGATCCAAAGCTCCAGATCCCTTCTTTTGGTGAAACACTTTCGTGATATTTTTCCCCAATTTTATTTCGTGTGAAAACTTGACAAAAAGGAGACTTTGCTAAAAACAACATCAAATTCAGCAATTTTCATCCAAGTATGGTGAGATTCCGGAGTAATTCATTGAGAAAAGTGCTTGAAAAAGTAGATACATTTGGGATGTATCAAGCACCGGATCTCGTGGCCAGATCTAGAGCTGGGTAGGGTTCCTCACTTTCATTCATCTGCTCTAGAGGGTGGACTATAGAGTGAAGGGGAGGAACACCGATTTCTTCAATAAGGTCATGTTTTGTCGCTATCTCTCGGCGAGGATTCGATGTGCTCTGTTGTTTCCTCCAGCGGTGGCGAGAGGAGGAAGTGGATCCACGCGTTGTTCTTCTCTTCTGGAGGGTGGCGGGGTAGTGTGTTGTTGCATCTTAGAGAGAAACATACGGCGGCGATGCTTGCCACTGTGATATGCGACCGTTCTGGTGGCCTCTCCAGACGCTCTCCGGGCGTTTCTACCAACCTCCTTTGTGTAGGCCCTTCGAAGCTTCTCGCCAAGATTTCATCACGTTCTCGTCGGCAAGTGCTTTGTCCTCGACGGTGTTAAGGCATCCAACGATGGAGGCTTACCGCCGGTGGAGAGGACCAGGGACTGATTTCTTTTATAGTTTTTTTGTTTCAGGATCCATTTTGCAGTTAGACATGAACGTATTGTATTTTCCTGATATGTTTCCACCGTGTAAGAATCTCTTTGTTTAAACTTTTATATGCTTTTCATGGAAAAAACCGGGCAAACAAAACAAAAAGGTCGCCTTTTCTAAAAACAGATCCGCTTCCCACTTCTTTCCACGCTCGAAAAGAGCACAGTTAGAAGGTGCTTTCCGAGCTTTTCTCTCAGCTCTCAAAACGGTGCTTTCCGAGCTTTTCCCTCAGCCAAACTGCCACCGTAGAGCCGAATTGTGAGAAGCAAAATACCCCGTACCATGTGTTAAGTCCGTGCTCAGTCAAGTTCTACGTTTTTTTTATTCGCATCGTGATTTATGTATATGAGTTTTACATTTTTTGATTCGCATCATAATTTGTGTATATGAGTTGTAAGTTGGATTGGAGAAAAATTATCCGAAACGTTAAATTTATTTCGTGAATGAGAAATAGTCGCACCCTTTCATTTTTTTTTCCTCCCGGACACTTTCCTCTTTCCCGTCCGGAGCGAGCGAAGCGAGCTGGGGCGATAGTGTTCGCCCGCCCCTGCGCGCCGCCGCCTCGACCGCCTGCCGCTCCGGCCTACCTCCGCCGGCGAACTCCATCCCCTCCGCCGGATCTCGCGCTTCTCCCGCCGTCAAAGGACCCCACCGGGACGATCCGCCCTTCCGTGTCGACACCCGTCCCAGCGCGCGACCCTGCCCCTCCGCGGACCACCTTGCCCCAGCGCAATGACCCCGTTCTTTCGAGAGCACCTCGTCCCTGCACCGACGACCGCGTCCCTCCGCTGGTGAGCCTCCCTGCCCGCCTCTATTCCCACAGGCCGGTTCCCTGCTAGCTTGATGTGCTGCCACACACGGTTCCCTGCCCAAATCCGGTGTTCTCGTGCTCTCCGTCCGGTCTCCGGGCACCTGAATTCTGCATATCTTCTCAATCAGTGGTAGAGTGCGGCACTTGCTTGCAGTATCCACGAGAAGTGGCAGCCAGGTTTTGATATCTCTTGCAACACTTGACCCTCGGTAGGCACTGCCATCCCATTGCAGATTGAATCCCATACGGGACGGAGGATAATTCCAGGAATATGATGCCGCCGCCATCGCCGCCGCCGGCCAGCATCCTCACCGAGGACCTCCTGGTCGAGATCCTCTCTCGGGTGCCCTACAGCTCGCTCTGCCGCTTCAAGTGTGTCTCGAAATCATGGCTCGCCCTCTGCTCCGACCCTGCCCTCCGCAGGAAGTCGTCCCAGACCCTGTCCGGCTTCTTCTACCGCCTCGTCGTCACCTCGGGCCAGCCACTCGAGTATCGAGTCCATTTCACCAATGTGTCAGGGAGAGGCCGACCTATGATCAACCCCTCTCTCTCCTTCATGCCTGACTGTAAAAGGATCGAGATCATCGACTCCTCCAATGGTGTTCTGCTGTGCCGCTGCGTGAAGATGTCTCCAGAACATGAATATGACTATGTCGTGTGCAATCCTGCGATTGAGAAGTGGATCCCGTTGCCCTACAGGGAATCGATGGAAGGAGTACACACGGTGCGTTTGGGTTTCGACCCAGCTGCGTCGTGCCACTTCAGAGTTTTTTTGCTTGTGAAGAATTTGCAGGATCAGGATCAGTACTGTCAAGTCACTGGTGTCGAGATGTACTCATCAAGAACTGGAGCGTGGACTTGCCGAGAGAGCGAGTGGGGTGATAACTGTAGAGTGCATGATGCTACAAAAAGTGTGTTCTTGAATGGTGTTATGCATTTCACTACCGATGGTTCCTTCATAGCCACGGTTGACATGGAGCTGAACAGGTGGAGGAAAATCCCGACACCACACGATACAGTTTCCAGTCTTATAGGGATCTCTCGAGGGCACTTGTGTTTGTTGCACATTGGCTGCGATATACAAATTTGGGTGCTCGAGGATTATGGCAGTGAACAATGGATCCAAAAGCATTCTGTCAGCAAATCAGAACTATTCGAAGGCCGTCAGCTCAAAACTCTGACTGCAATCCATCCTGAAAGGAATATGTTTTTCTTTACCAAGGGGCGTGGAAATATTGTATCATATGATATGGATAGCAGGATAATGCATACTATCTGCACACCTGATCCCTACAAGGCTTATGCATATCAGCCTTATATCCCCTGCTTCGCCAAGTGGCTATCAGATGGACACTAAAGGTGATGGTAGCTTCAGAGTTGCTTCATCTCTGCCTCTGTAAGAAGGAGCGAGATCTTCTAGTGTTTGGCCAGAGTATTAAGGATAAGTTTTAAGTCTACATAAGCTTGATGATCCAATAGTTGTGTGCTCAAAAGCAGCTTTTATGTCGCTCTGAACTGCATGATGTTGTCTAACGGTGAAGAGTATGTAAGCAAACCTATGGTATGCACCGCATAGCTAGTTCCATGAAGGATGTTTCTGACTTTATATGCTTCCATCTGCATATATTTGTGAGCCTATCAGCTCATTATCTACGTTTAGTATATCTTAGTACTGTAATTAATCATCCATCAATTAATGTGAAATAACGAAGTCCACCCTATTTGTTTATCCATTCATTTGGCATCTGAACCGCACATCACTTCGGGTGTTTGTAATAGCATGATGTATGGGTTGTCTGCTTTTATTTTGTCTAATAATATACACAGGGATAAGGAAATAGTGTGGTTTTGCTATCATCATTTCAGTCATGCGTGTTAGTTGAAATAAAGTTTGGATCATTCTCACAAGTTCTCATGAACAAACGCTGGTTGACATGTGAATTTTTTTAAGTTAGCATGATAATCTGAGTGGGTTTCATCTTTGTCCGTCAATCATCTCGGAATCACTATGTTGTTGCTGGAGGATTCCTTTTTCATTAGTTAGAAAACATTGCATGTTGCCATCAGCGACACCTCTCAATATAAATGCCAAATTGTATGTGTAGTATATAACTCTTATCTAGTACTATACATTATGATAATTTATCTGAAGAGGTTAACCACAAAATAACGTGGACACTGTCAGTGAGTTAGTGAAGTAAGTTGATGAACTGTGGTCCATTACTTTAAGCAAATGTCACCGCCGGTCTGTTATCAAGGGCAAATGTGTTGCTTTTTCACAATTACTACCAGCTTTAAATGGTTAGGATCTCCACTATCCGCTTGTACACTCCTGCTGTTTCCACTCCAACAAAATAGAGTCATTTCAGCTTTTCTTTCGGGTTGACATATGTTGATCTGATTTTACCCATAGATGTAAAATTGATGCAGTTGAGTTCACCTTGTTCTGTCCTTCATTGTGCAGAATTTGAACTGGATAAAATTTCCAACCTAACCTCTAACCAGAATTTTTTTTGCCAGCATGGTAAATATGCAGCCACCTTTATTGTTCCGGATACGAACAATGAGACTGGAAATGATTAGTCTATTCACTAGGACGTAAACGTCACCCTGGGGTCAAAATGCGTCTGGAAATATAATGATGCAAACAACAGCCATGACACTACTTGGAAAATATAATGATGCAAACAATGAGACTTTAGGACAGCAATGGGCATTTGGAAATACTCGCTGACACAAGGCTAAGGGCATCCAGACGCCCAACGCAAATGGATGCAAAGCTACCGTTTAAGTTTGTGCGGACAAAAATGGGTCTCCACTCAGTCCAGCTGCCCGACGCAAAATGATTACTCTATTCGCTAGGACGTAAACGTCACCCTGGGGTCAAAATGCATCTGGGGGACGCTGCACAGCATCCACGAGCATCCTCTGCTATGTCCAACATTGCCTGCCCGCCATTGGCACAGAAGCCACTTCCACTCCCGCCACTTCACAAAATCGTATTCAGGCAGAGACAAAAACCATACCTAACCATGGAGGCCACTGGCGGACCTTCTTGGGGGCGAAATGGGCCGTCACCTCCCCAGCCCAGCAAAAAAATACCAAAGGCTCTTCAAGTATGTGACCCAAAAAATGATCAAAGCTAGCCCATTTTCGCCCCCCAGCCCAATTCTCCCCCTAAGAGAATCGGTCCAAGATCCGTGCCTGATGGAGGCCCTCGCCGTTGTCGCCGCCTTGCAAGCTGAGGCAAAGTTTTTCTGAACTATGTGCGAACAATTTTTGGCAGGGTGAATTTCTTTTGAAGAGTATGAATATATTTTATAAAACCACATGAACATTTCTTAAACATTGTTGGTCCAGTGGAAACAAGGTACACGGCCAACCTGCTACTGGGCCTTGACAGAAAGCCTAGCCACGAAGCTGGCTGAAGTTTCCTCAACCAGATTTTGGAGCCTCCTCGCGGAGGTTCCTCCCGAAGATGCGGACCTCCTCTTGGCGAGGCAATCAACACTTAGCCTATGAAGGAGCACCCTCGTGGGGGGGTCAGCGTGGAGCATGTCCGTTGCGTCGGGGCCCATCGGAGGACGCGCTCGTGACTCTGCACCACATCAGAAAATGATAATAGTGGTAAAGTGGGCACCCCCATTTGCGTGATTAAAGCGTGGTCAAGCATCCATGGCAACCAAGGAAAGTCCCATCACATGCTATTTTGGTGAAAGAGGGCCATGGATGGCGCCACTCTAGAGAGAGGAGGACGTCAGTGGCCAGCCCATCGTCCTTCATGGACCATAGCTTTCAGTTGCCCACAGACCAAGACCATGGGTATAGTAGCGTAACGCAACTGCCCCTCTATTGTTGCTATGTGTGACGCCCCGGAACCGGTACCATGAGGATTCCAGCGATCCCGCCGAAATCCGCACGATATCGATCCAGAGACGCCCTCCGACACGACGTGCGCGACGAATCACACACGTGATGCCAGAGGAATTAACACGAGTGGTAAGATTACAACAGGATTACAATAGAGCCCACAAGAAACATATATTACAACCACGACTCCAACGAGTCAAGATACAATTATATAATACAAAGATCCGAATCATACAGAAGATCAAATACGTCCGAGTACGGACAAGATACAAATTGGACTAAGAGTCCTGAAGAGAACCAGCGGCATCCATAACCCTGCCCAGGCCAAGCCGGAAGGGTAACCTTGCTAACGTCGTCTTCATCGAACATATCTTCATACCTGCCCGGTTATGTCCCGTAGAAGCAGCAATAAGTACGGGTTCGTACTTAACAAGACTTCAAGACGCATAAGCATTCGTCAACCAGTCGTCCTTTGTACTTGAGGCACGCAGGGGACTTACAGGACGCAAGAGGAACGTCATAGGCAATATGGTGGGGTTAAGCGGCAGCGCGCAAGCACTAAAAACCTATAGAGACACTCTACAACTTTCGTCTAATCAGAGAAGGTGAGAGAGCGCATAACTAACAGTTCTATACTCTGCAAACATAACACAACCGATGTGTTCACCCTTCGCAAAGAAGTACTTACAAAGGCACTCACACTGTTGACAAGTTTTAACCAGTTATTATTTAGGTTGTTCTATCTTACTATGCAAGTTATTAGTATTGAAACAACTTGTGTAAGTTGTCTATGGTCGAGTCATACAGCTCCAAGTCGTCCATAACCGCGGACACGGCTTATCGATAAGATTGTAACCCTGCAGGGGTGCCCAAATGTGCCCACACGCACGATCAACCCACTTACGATAGGTGGATATCACGACTCGCACTCTCCTTCACGACAACAATGTCCAGGAAGCCACCTAACTAAGTTTAACCCGTTTCAGAGCCCGATCGAAACTCCGAGGCAGACCTAGCTGTTGCGAGAACGGCTAAGAGGATCAGAGCCCACTAGAGGATGACCTCTTAACAATGCGGACCGCACCTACGAGCGTGCAAGAGACAACGAGGTTACAAGGCACTCATGGCTTCCCCAAAAGTAACATCATATCATCTGACCATAAAGAAACAAGCTTGCACGCCCGAGAGAAACAAAGCATTCAAACTAATTGTGGCCACTGGACAAAGCTGTAGATTCTGGCAGTGGTCGAGGGGAGACCCGGTAAGCATACCCACGTGTGGTTAGAGCGCTTAGTCTCGGAATAGATAACAAGAACTCGGGGTCCTAAGATATTTAGGAAACACAAGTGAGCCGTCACAAAACGATCAGCTGACCCACCGATGCCTCTGCTAAACATTTATCAACAACTAAAGTAACCATGATTCTTCCCAACATATAACCCAATAAGATAACAATAACGGTAACGAGATAAAACAGCACTAGCATGCACTACGACTCGCAAGGCAGACCCGATAACCAAACAATAGCTGTAGGAGGTGGTGGTGGCAAAATGTAGGCTGCTTGAGGTAAAAAGTGGATAGGACACGTGACAAGAACGCAACTAAAGGCTAGCATGAGGAAGAAGGCAAAATAAAAATAGGTGAGCGACTCCTGCAGGGGCAGGATTATAGGGTAAATGCTTGCCTGTTAAAGCTTGCCGAGGGACATCCGGAGAACTTGTCGTATCTCACAACACCACTTCGCGATCCTATCCGGGAAGAAGCAAATGCTACAACAAACAACAGATGAAAACTTACAATTACGGAAGAAGAACCGGCATGAGCAAAATGATATGCATGCATGACATGGCAGATATGATGCGATGCAATTTATCCAATTTAACCGGAGTCGGAAACCAGGACAAACAATTATTAGGTGTGATGCAAACTATAATGAAACCACAAGATGCGGGATGCAAACAATTATATGGATGGCATATTCAGATTCAGCACATTTTTATGAGCAATTTTCATATATAAAACATTTTATTTCGAGTTATATTTTGGAAGATATGAATTATGAAAGTTTTATGCATTTTCTGGAAATTTCAGAAAACACAGTGAAAGAACATCTCTCATATTATGTTTTGTGTGTTTGATGTCAATGTATGTGATACACTAATGTTTGTTTAAGTGGTACAGGGATTACATAGATACATTTATATGTATGATGGATGTGGTTAGTCGTGTCAAAAAGAAGCTGTAACAGGATCACCAGGCCGGATAATCCGGGCCGGATATTTCCAGAATATCCGGCCCCCATTTTTCGGCTAAGGACTTAAGGGGTGGTGGCTCAGTATACCCCTAGACAGGGGCCGGACATTTGCCCGGATTTGTCCCAGGGCCGGATTATCCGGGCCGGATATTTCCAAAATATCCGGCCCCCTCGAAATCGGCTAAGGACCAGAAGAAAAGCAGCTCTGGACAGGGGCCGGACATTTGGCCGGATATTTACCTGGTTTTGTCCCTGAGGCCGGATTTTCCGGGGGGGGATTATCGGCCCTTACTTGGCCGGATTATCCGGCCCCCGAAGCCCCAACGGCTGGATTTTGGAGAGGGGTATTTATACCCCCTTCTTCTACCTTGCTCCTTGCTCAATCATTGCACAAAAATCTGCCAAGTCTTCACCACCATTAGAGCCACCTCAAGAACACAAGATTTGCAAGATCTCCTTCCTCCCCCAACCAAAGCTCTTGATCTTTGGAGATTCGAAGGAGAAGACACCGATCTACATCCTCACCGAAGCGATTTTCATTTCCCTCTCATTTGTTTGAGGGCCCTCTTGCTAGTGTTCCTTTTGGTTCCCTAGTTGATTGTTGTTGATGTGTTGTTGTTGTTGATTGTTGTATTGTTACAGATTTGGGAGCCTCCAATTCGGTTGTGGATGTGTGCCCCAAGAACCTTGTAAAGGCCCGGTTTCCGCCTCGAGGAAATCCCTTAGTTGGAAGTGGGCTAGGCCTTCGTGGCGTTGCCCATAGGAGATCTGAGTGAAGCCTTCGTGGTTGTTGGTTTGGCTTTCGTAGCAACCACACTCCTCCAAACGTAGACGTACCTTCTTGCAAAGGAAGGGAACTACGGGAATCATCTCCGTGTCTCCGCGTGCTCCACTCTCGGTTACCTCTATCCTATTCTATCTCCTATATATTGCGTAGCTATATCTTTCTAGGTTGGTTACCTTGTCATATAGGTAAATTCACTTAGTTGCATATCTAGAGAATTTACCTTTGTGTCAAGCCTAAATTGAAAAAGAACTAAAAATTGGTTAGCACCTATTCACCCCCCTCTAGGTGCGGCATACGATCCTTTCAATTGGTATCAGAGCCTCGGCTCTTATTTCGGGCTTAACCACCTAAGAGTATGTCGGACGAGGAGCCTCCGGTAGAGGCCGCTAAGATGGTCTCCATGGATGACTTCAATTCATTGAAGTCCTCCATGGAAGCTCAAATGGAAAGCATGAAAAAGATGATTTCCGAGCTTTTGACTCCGGTCCCTCCCAAGGCTCCCATCGTAGAGGTTAAGGACACGGGTGCGTTAGAAGAGGGAGATGCTTCAGCATTACCCTCCTCTACCAAACCCGTGGAAGGTGATAAATTAAACACTATCAAATCTCCCATTGCATCTCCTAGGGGAACTAGTGGAGGTGAGAGCTACAATCGAGTACCTACACCTTTTCTATCTCCCGATATACCGGTTCCCCATCCTCATATGAACATTCGGGGCGACCCACCTAAGTTTTCCGTTGATAATTTCGATACTTGGCAATTTGAGTTTAGCTCTCATGTTCGCAGTGCCTCCAATGAACTTTGGAGAAAATCATCGTGGAAGGCTTCAAGCCCTACAACCCCGACAAGTTGACTAGAAGAGAAGAGGTTGATAGTCAACTCAACAACACCGCCTTGCACATGATTCAAACTAGTGTGGGGACAAAGGATTTGTCTCGTGTTCGGAATTACACCACCGCCAAGGAAGCTTGGGATGGTTTGGCCGCTAGTTGCATTGGAAGTGAGAGCACGAGAAGGAACAAGTATAATGCTCTCCGGAATAAAGCCGAAGGATTCATGAGGCTACCGGATGAAGATCATGAAGTCATGTATGGAAGACTTCTCACCGTTGCCGATTCCTTCCGGCTTGTTGGTGCCACCCACATCAATGAATCTTGGATCAAGGAGAAGTACATTGAATGCATGATGCCGTTTGAACCCATTGATGTCAAGACTCTTGTCGGTAGAGAATGCTATCCCTCTCTCACTTCTCAACAAGTCGTGCACGAGATGCAAGCTCCCAAGGTGCTTGAGCAAAACTTTCATGATTCTCGCAATCGAGCTCTTGGGATGACAAAAGGGTCCAACCTTGCCTTGGCGGTCAACTCCGTTGAAGAAGTGATTCCTCAAGAATCTTATAGGGCATCTTGGAGTATGTCCTATCCGGAAGACTTGGAACACCACTACCATGACCACATGGCATTCCATGCTAACACCTTTTGGGTTGACCCATCCAAGGCCAAGGAAGACAACATCAAGAGAAACAACTCAAGGGGGTTCACAAGTTCGGGCCCAAGAACAAGATCTTGCTACAATTGTGATGACAAGCGCCATTTCATTGCCGAGTGCCCCTATGAGAATAGGGAGACTCATGGCGGAAGGCTCATCCCCAAGGACAAGAGCAAAGACTCAAAGGGCAAGTATTCAAAGCCCCCCAAGAACAAAAATTGTACAACAAGAGCAAGAAGGGCAAAAGGCCCTCAAGGATTGTGCTAGTGACTAAAGAAGAATATTCTTCCGATGAAGTTGAAAGTTCTAGTGATGATGGAGAAGAAAGCTCAAAGGAAGTGGCCGCCATTATCACTACCAACTTTCCCTCTTCCTCTCTCTTTGAGTCACCCAATGAGAATCCTCAAATCAAGAATGCACATTGCTTCATGGCAAGGACCTCCTTGGACACATCAATTGTGCTATCAACTCAAGAAGAGTATACCTCCAGAGATGATGATGTTGATGATGAAGAAGATGCAACCTCAAATGGTTTGGTTGACCTTGCCTCCCTCTCCACTAACTCTTCATCAACAAGTGAATCTCCCAATGAGGTCATTCATGTGGAGGAAGAAAGTTGCCTCATGGCTAAATCTTCCGAGGTATCATCTCCTAACCCCTCTACGCCTAACATTTCAAATGATCTAGGGGTTGATCTTGCTAGTCTAAAAGTGAAACAAGAAATGCTAGAGTTTGATGATTTCATTCTTAACCTACAAGGCAATACTAAAAAGCATGTTTCTAATCTCATGGTTCGTATGGCTCAACTAAATGGTACTCTTGAGAAAAAAATGCCAAATAGAGAGAGAAGACTCTCTTGAAATACATGCTCTTAAAAATGCTCTTGAGGAAAGTCAAGAAACTATAGCTTCTCTTGAAGAGAGGCTAGAAAATCTTGAAGAGCCTCAAGATAAAATTAACAAGCTCACTAAAGCTAGAGATCTTGCTAGAGCTAAGACTAAAGTGCTTTCAAAGGAAAAGGCCAAATTTAGTGTTGATCATGAGAAACTTGTGAAAGATCTAGATGAACTAGACAAGGCACACAATGCCTTGAAGAGTGAATACTCTCTCCTCTCCAAGTCTTATGAGCAACTTCAAATTAGGCTCGCTTCATATGACATACCTCGCACCTCTACTCCTTCATGTGATCATGCAAATATTATTGAGGAAAATGCTAGGTTGAAGGATGAACTTGCTAAGGCCTCCTCTCCCCAAAGTAATCTGTCCTTGGATGATTTTTTGAGTAAGCAAAGATCAAACAATGGGAAGGAGGGCCTTGGCTATAATGCCAAGGAAAAGAAGGCAAACAAGCAAAAGGCCAAGCCCGCACAAGAGAAGAAGAAAGCCATCACTAATGGTGAAGCCCCCAAGGGCAAAACCTTAAATGATGATGATGCGGGAATTGCTAACCCTCACTATGTTTTATTTAAAGATTATTATGGTGATGTTTATGCTAAATATGTTGGCCCATATGATGGTTATGTTGCTTGGTATATTTGGGTCCCAAAGACCCTTGTTGCTAACAAAAGAGGACCCATTGAGAAATGGCTACCTAAATCCAAGAACTGATCTCATGTAGGACTATATATGCCGCCGGAGGTTCAAAATGGGTACTTGATAGTGGATGTACAAGTCATATGACCGGCGGCAAGAACCTCGTCAAGGAATTGAGGCCTAACATAAACAATATCACCGTCTCCTTTGGCGATAATTCTACATCCGAGGTATTGGGTTTTGGCAAGGTTGTGGTTGCACACAACATTACTCTTGTGGATGTCATGCTTGTCAAAACCCTTGGTTACAATTTACTTTCCGTTTCCTCCCTTGGAAAGATGGGTTTCGCCGTCTTTATTGATAATGATATTGTGGTCCTCTTGTGGAGCAAGACTCTAAAAGTCGCTTTCGTTGGGTATCGCGAACACAACTTGTATGTGGTGGACTTTTCGGGAAAACCACGTCAAGTGCGATGTGCCTATTCGGAAAGACGGATGTGGGTTGGTTGTGGCATCGCCGCTTGGCCCATGTCAACATGAGAACTTTGCAAAGTCTTCACAAGGGGAACCATATTGTGGGACTAATGGAAAATGTGTCTTTTGCCAAATATCGTGTTTGTAGGGCTTGTGTTGAAGGCAAAATGCATGACTCTTCGCATCCAAGCAAGACTATCATCTCTTCCAAGAGGATCTTGGAGCTCCTTCATGTGGATCTCTTTGGTCCCGTCACTCATGCAAGTCTTGGTGCGAAGAAACATTGCTTGGTGATTGTTGATGACTACTCAAGATACACTTGGGTCTACTTTCTCAAGACGAAAGATGAGACTCAACAAATATTCATTGAATTTGCTACCGAGGTGCAACGCCAACACAACCTCCTCATTATGGCAATAAGAAGTGACAACGGCTCCGAGTTCAAGAACTATACAGTCAATGATTTTCTTAGTGATGAGGGGATTCGTCATCAATATTCCGTTGCTTACACCCCTCAACAAAATGGTGTTGCAGAGAGGAAGAACCGGACTCTTATGGATATGGCAAGATCTATGATGGCGGAGTATAAATCCCGCTATAACTTTTGAGCCGAAGCCATCTCCACCGCTTTCCACTCCTCTAACCGGCTCTATCAACGCAAGGGCTTGAACAAGACTCCATATGAAATACTCACCGGGAACAAGCCTAATATCTCATACTTCAACGTGTTCGGGTGTAAGTGTTTCTACAAAATCAAAGGAGTTCGTTTATCTAAATTTGCTCCTAAAGCTTTGGAGGGTATATTTGTTGGTTACGGTGCTGAATCTCACACTTATAGAATATTTGATATATCTTCCAAGATTATCACTGAATCTTGTAGTGTGAAGTTCGAAGAAAATGACGGCTCCAAAGTGGGCAAGTTGATGTTTGTGCAGGTGATGAAATACCTCAAGATGCCATAGTAAGAATGGGTGTGAGATTTTTCCGCCCCATTGAGGGACACGGTGTGGCGTCTCGGGAAGGACTATGCTCTACCACGGTGGAGCCCTCATCTTCTCAACATCAACAAACCCCATCTAGTGAAGCAAATGATGCACCAACCCAAGAACAAGAACAAGACCCTCCCTCTTGTGTGAAAGATCAAGGACAAGATCAACCAAGCATTCATGATGGCTCCAATGTGGATCCAATCAACTCTTGTCATTCTCCGAATATTGTTCAAGATCAAGCACATGAGGATGAGCAACCTCAAGAAATTGAGGAAGCTCAAGTTGAAGGTCAAGACGGGGACCCAAATGATCAAGTTGATCAAGTGACACCTCCAAGTCCAAGAAGAACCAAGGAGGAGATCAAGGCCCGTCGTCTAGCAAGAAGAGATAGGAACCTTGAACTTCGTGGACACACTCATGACAAGGTCCTTGGTGATGTAAGGGTGAAAGTTTCCACAAGAAGGAAATTGGCTAACTTTAGCAATCATCATGCTTATATCTCCTTAGTGGAACCCAAGAAAGTGTTTGAAGCCCTTGAAGATTCGGATTGGTTGGAAGCTATCACTACTAGGCAAAGGCTTACCACCGGTGACCTCAAATGGCTTACCGCCGACACTTTCGCATTCGCCAGCGATAACCTCGCCGGTGGTAATGCCTTACCGCCAGCGCATTGCAAACTGCCAGTGGTAACCCAAATTACCGCCGGCGCCTTAGCCAACTCGCCGGGGGTATTATTTACCGCCGGCACTTTCCAATTCGCCAGGGGTATTAAGTTACCGCTGGCAAACAGCCCTATGCGCCGGCGGTATGTATTTTAGGATTTTAAAAAAAAAGACTAACAAGAAATCACAAAACCTTCAGATATAGAATAAAAACAAATTCACTCTACATTTGATCCATGTGACCATGGAACAACAGTTCATTCAATAGTGCAAACACTGCAAGCAAGAGCACATCACCGCAATGACTAGTACATCATCAGTCTATAATCTTGATGTACTCTTGCTCCAAATATTCATGTATTGAAAGCTTCCTTCAGCTGTCCTTTGTTGTTAAAGGGCATAACCTCTTTGCACATCATCTCAAATTCCTAGAGTGGAGCATTGAAAATAGCATATCAGTTGCAAGTTAAAATTTGCATAACACTTGGACCTAGTCTGTGTAATTTAGTTAGTGCTAGTTTGCGGCAGGGCAGGAGACGACGGCGAAGCTAATTCAAGTGGGAAATGGTTTAAGTGTGCAGACAAAATTACTGCATTTGAATCCCTACTTATCTTAGGTGTTAGGTGTGATACAGTGAAACAAACAGCTATGTGTTGTGATGCAGTAATACTTGAAGCAAATAAACTTTCCAATTTGATTTGTTGTGAAAATTTTCCAATTTGCATCACATCGGTTTATCATGTGAACTTGTGAACCAAACAAAGCGCATGCCTGTTCATATTTGGACTACCATCTAACAACGGAAACTGTATATTGTGAACCAACATGCACAATGATGACAGAGAGAGTGAACCTGGACATCTCAAGGCTGGTGGCAATGGCGAGATAGTAGCCCTTGCGCGTCCAGCGCACGGTGCAGACGCTGTCACTTGGCCTCATATCGTGTAGCTCGGTCACCTGAATGTCGCCAACCAATCAAGCAACCATGACGGAGTGGGGATCCACGGGACAAAATATCAGCGAATCATGAGTGAGGGATCAGCGGGTGAAAAGGAGATTACCTTGGCGAGCGCCGGGTCGAAGATGGCAGGGTGGAGACAGGGGGCCTCGACGGCCACCGGCACTGCTGCATCTGTTGCACACAAGGGCAAAGCAACATGGTTCAGTTGCACACAGCGACAATAATATGCTTATGTGAAATGCGTGCAATTTTTCTTGTATGAATTGATAGTTCATCATATTTTGGAAGATGCTCTAAAACTTGCTTAACGTTACAGATCTATCATGAATCTTTGACAATTTGCATCAATTCACACGTTAGAATATATTATAGAACACCACACTTACAGTTGATGATAATAAACTGAATCTTGGCCTGAATTTTCAAGCAGTATGACTAGGCAAAAAGTTCTGCATTAAACATAAGAGGAGATTCTCTCCCAAATTAGGTATAGATGAATTCTGATCCCATTACTTTATCATGCTAGTTCTCTAGTATTTCTCTAGTCATATTACGATGCAAGCAAGACCTGAGAGATACTACTAATGATGTCAAAGTGTCAAACATTTGACCAGGAATCGTTCTCACACAAGAGATCTGACTTCAGCCTGGCCAAGATCTTCAAGGACGAGGAGATCCAGGTCAAGATGAAATTCACAAGGGGGTAGTAATCTTACTTTCTTTTGGTTCTTCTACTACCGAACTATGTTGCACGGATACGGCAATACGGATACGGATACGGATACGGCGATACGGCGATTTTCCAAAAACACAGATACGGGGATACGTTGTATATATGATTAAAAAAAATAAAAAATCCCAACAGTTCAATAGTCCATCCGATAACGTTGCATAACCAGCTAATAAAAGAGTACGAATTATTCTGCAGCTTTATTCTCTGAAGCTTCAGGATCATCTAGGCAGCTTCATTCGGCTTGAAGATCATCTAGCAAGGGCCGAATCACACGAACAGCCACTTCGGATCATCATTCGGAGGAATCACACGAACAACATTCAACATTTAGACTGGATTTTCTCCTCCAGCACTGCTGCCCGTATTCGAGTCAGCCATCTCTAACCTAAGCAAGATTCAATACATGTGTTTTATCAGCCATCTCTAATCTAAGCAAGATTCAATACATGTGTTTTATCAGCCATTCGAGTCAGCCATCTCTAATCTAAGCAATATTCAATACAGCCTATACTTCTGTTCGATCTATAGTTTAGTCTATATACTCGCTGAGACGGGAAGGCATGAACCTAAGCAAGATTCAATACAGCATATACTTCTGTTCAACAACCAAAAAAGGAACCAGGAAGGCAGAAAGTTGAGACGGGATGAGGGGAAACTGACCTGCAGTTCGACGACGGAGGGGGCTGATCTCTCTCCGGTGCGGTGGTGCAGTAGTATAGGTGGCCGTTCGCCGGCGATCTCGTGGCGGCGCACTGCGCCCAGATCGGATACCCGCCTTACTTCTTCTGCTCAGGGATGCCGCCCTTCTCCACCTCACGGGCATGGACGGGCCCTTCGCCGGCCGCCGGCCGCTCGCCACAGATCTCGACGGCGCAGTGTCTTGAGGGAGGAGATGAGCGGGTGCTCGGCGGCAGAGGCTGAGGCTGCAGCGCATGAAGGCGAGCACGACGTTGGCCTCGGCGGAGATGGCGCAGGCGAGGGCGGCGGGGTCGCGGCCATTGGCGGCGCGGGGACGATGCGTCTCCTCGGCGATGGGGTCGAAGCCGCCGACGTCGATCAGCCTGGGGAGGGAAATTTTATGGGGGGTAGATAGATGGCGGCTGCCCAAGCTAGCTAGGAGCGGAAGCCTCCTCGTCAGCTCGTGCGGCGGCGGCGCTGCGCTCGTCGGCGGTGGATTGGGAGATAGAGAGAGAGAAGAGAAAACGAGTGGACAAGAGAGCCTGTGAGGGATAAGAGGGAAAAGCTAAGGCTGGGTCATGCGAAATACCCCCGGCGCCTACGGCTGGGCTCGCCAGGGGAAGACCCGTTACCCCCGGCGTCAACGGGATGCATTCGCTAGCAGTAAGTGCAGCCCGGATGGCCCAACACTGTCTTCAGTTACCCCCGGCGCCTATGTACCGAATTTGCCTGCGATAATGCAGGTACCCCCGGCATCTTCGTTTCAAGCTCGCCGGCGGTAAGGTGAGGCGACCCTGGAAGCTATTACCGCTGGCATCTTCAACTCGTATTTGCCGGTGGTAAGGAGTGCGGCTATAAGCTATTCCCTAGTAGTGTATGCACGAAGAACTCAACAACTTCAAGCGCAACAAAGTATGGACCTTAGTAGAGAAGCCAAAGGGGTGCCGCAATGTTATAGGCACTAAATGGATTTTCAAGAACAAGCAAGATGAGTTTGGAAATGTTGTGAGGAACAAGGCAAGATTGGTGGCTCAAGGGTTCTCTCAAGTTGGGGGAATTGACTTTGGAGAAACCTATGCTCCCGTGGCTCGCCTTGAGTCCATCCGTATCCTTCTTGCTTATGCATCGCATCATAACTTTAAGTTACAACAAATGGATGTGAAAAGTGCATTTCTTAATGGTCCTTTGCATCAAGAGGTTTATGTTAAGCAAGCCCCGGGGTTTGAGGATCTAAACTTCCCTAACCATGTCTATAAGCTTGATAAAGCACTTTATGGTCTCAAACAAGCTCCTAGAGCTTGGTACGAGCACCTTAAAGAATTATTGGTAGACTGTGGGTTTGATGTTGGGCTAATCGATCCCACTCTTTTTACTAAGAGGGTCAATGGAGAGCTTTTTGTTTGCCAATTATATGTTGATGATATTATCTTTGGCTCTACTAACAAAGCTTTCAATGATGAATTCTCAAAGCTTATGACCGATAGATTTGAGATGTCTATGATGGGAGAGATGAAGTTCTTCCTTGGTTTTGAGATCAAGCAATTGAGGGAAGGAACCTTCATCAACCAAGCAAAATATCTCCAAGACATGCTCAAGAGGTTCAAGATGACCGAGTTGAAGGGTGTAGCCACTCCTATGGTTACTAAATGTCATCTTGCACTTGATCCCAATGGTAAAGAGGTGGATCAAAAGGTATATCGCTCCATGATTGGATCCTTGCTTTACCTTTGTGCATCTAGACCGGACATAGTGTTGAGTGTTGGTGTGTGTGCAAGGTATCAAGCTTCTCCTAAGGAGAGCCACATGATGGCTCTCAAAAGAATCTTTCGGTATTTGGTTGATAC
>NC_061510.1:142897642-142949264 GCF_022539505.1 Lolium rigidum
CTCCAATAATCATGAAACATGCAAAATAGATGAAATAACATAAGTATCATCTCCAAATATGAAATATATCAATGAATAACAGCAAATTATGATATAAAATAGTGATGCAAATTGGACGTATCACAGCTCACCTCATCTTTCTTGGTCACTGGAGGCTGGTGTGGTTTGTTCTCTCTTAGGGTTAGCTCTCCTCATGCTCTCTCCTTTTATAGGTCAGCACACGCATGGGCTTGGGCCACTTGGGCCAGAAACATGTCCAGTGTTCAACACTCCCCCTCAAGATGGATGATAGATATCTATCAATCTCATCTTGTCACATGCCAAGTTGCATTTCCTTGTTCCCAGTCCCTTTGTCAAGCAATCAACAATCTGTTTCCCGGAATTGACATGAGTAAGGCTGATGATCCCAGCATCAAGTTTCTCCTTAATGAAGAAGCAAGCAATTTCCACATGTTTTGTCCTATCATGTTGGACTGGATTGTTTGCAATACTTATGGCTGACTGATTGTCACACCAAGCTCTCAAGGGCCCCTTTCTCAGAAGCTTCAACTCGCTCCGGAGATGCTTCACCCAAAGCATCTCACACACCCCTTTAGATAAAGCTCTGTATTCAGCTTCTGTCGTTGATCTAGAGACAACTGTTTGTTTCTTGCTTCTCCATGACACCAGATTTCCTCCTACAAACACACAATAGCCTGATGTTGATCTTCTATCATCTCGACAACCAGCCCAATCAAAGTCACTATAGCCATCCACCTCAAGGTGTCCACTCTTTGCAAACCACAACCCCTTTCCCGGAGTTTCCTTCAAGTATCTCAAGATTCTGTGCACTATATCAAGATGCCCACTCCTTGGTTCATGCATGTATCTGCTCACCACACACACGACATATGTAATATCAGGCCTGGTATGACACAAGTAAAAGAGTCTCCCAACCAATTTCTGATAATTTTCCTTATTCACTAGCTCACCTGATTGTGCAGTCACTTGATGATTTTCTTCAATTGGGGTAGGGGTTGCACGACATCCCATCATGCCCATGTCACTCAAGAGATCTAGGGTGTATTTTCGTTCACATAACGATATTCCTTTCTCTGTCCGAGCCACTTCTCTGCCAATAAAATATTTTAGGTTGCCCAAATATTTCACCTCAAATTCCTTGCTCAGACACTCCTTCAATCTCTTTATTTCCTCTTGGTCATCTCCAGTGATGATAATGTCATCCACATAAACTGCAAGAATGGTGATCCTCCGCTCAGCGTGTCTGTAAAACACCGTGTGGTCGCCATTGCATTGACGATACCCCATACCACACATAGCTCGTTTAAACCTATCAAACCTTGCCTTTGGAGATTGTTTTAGACCATACAAGGATTTCTTCAGCCTGCATACTTTTCCCTTGGTCTGTGAGGTACCAAAACCTGGTGGTATCTCCATGTACACTTCTTCATGCAGGTCACCATGTAAGAAGGCATTCTTGACATCTAATTGATGTAACTTCCACCCAAAGTTAGCAGCACATGAAACCAATATTCTTACTGTGTTCATCTTCGCCACTGAAGCAAATGTCTCATCGTAGTGAATTCCATAAGATTGACTAAACCCTCTAGCGACCAATCTGGCCTTATACATTTCTACCTTTCCTCCAGGGTTCTGCTTTACAGTATAGATCCACTTACAATTCACTGCCTTTTTTTCCTGCTGGCAATGTGGTTAGCACCCATGTGTTGTTTTTCTTCAGTGCTTCCAACTCTTCTATCATCGCAAATCGTGCCACTTCGGATCTTGCTTTGATGTCTTCCAATCGTTTGGAATTGACACAGTTTGTAGAGAGGCCACAAAAGCTCTATAGGAAGGAGACAAAGCCTCGTAAGAAATAAATTTGCTAATGTCATGTTCATCAGAAACAGTTTGTAGAGCATGCATTTCGCAAAGAGCCTCCCTTGCCACTTCACCCTTTCTGGCTGCTTCACGTGTCTCCTTTCGCAATGCAATCGGCAGATCCACTGTGTCAGATGAGTTGCTAGCACTGCCTTCCTGCTCCCCCTGCACATGTGGCTGATGTCCCACTGTGTCAGATGAGCTCACATCACTACCTTCCTGCTCCCCCTGCACATGTGGCTGCCTTTGGGTGTACACTTGGAGATTCTGCGGCCACCGATCTTGTAACATCCCAAATTTTCAAAACAAAGAAGAAAATGAATTTCCTGATTCCAAAATTTGGAACCAACAAAAAACTTTATTTATATAAGTCAAGATGCATAGTGCTCATGCAGGTGTGAGTTGATCTTTGCCATGATTTTTTAATTTTTGTTTTGAACATGATCTTAAAAACCCTAAACCATGCCCATTTAAGTCAAAGAGGAATAAATAAGAAAAAGAGAAGATGCAAATACTCTTACATATGTGCCTATGGCTATTTTTGTAAAACTTTAACCTAGACCCTTCTACCTTGATTAGATGCTTTGAAAACATTAATCAACACTATCTAGTACTTAACAAATCAAATCCAAGGTGAAACAAAAAAAAAAATCAAACTATACATAGGGGTATATGAGAGTAAATACCCAAATTGTGAATTTGAGAATTGGCCCTAAGACTTGGTGTGAATGGTTGGATCACTCCTCTATACCATTTCAACACTCAAAAACATCCTTTGGGTCAATAAAAATTAAAGAAATGCCATTTCCAAATTGCATGTGATGATGGTCACATGTGCCATTTTTAATATGTAACCCACTTTGAGCCCTTTTATTAAGAGATTCTTAAACCAAACCCTGTCAACTCTTTGCACCTCATCCAAGACCTCATCAAGATGAACAACTTTGGTGTTGACCACTGATACGTCTCCAACGTATCTATAATTTCTTATGTTCCATGCTACTTTTATGATGATACACATATGTTTTATACACACGTTACATCATTTATATGCATTTTCCAGAACTAACCTATTAACAAGATGCTGAAGTGCCAGTTCTCGTTTTCTCGCTATTTTTGGTTTCAGAAATCCTACAAAGAAAATATTCTCGGAATTGGACGAAATCAACGCCCAGTATCTTATTTTTCCCGGAAGCTTCCAGAGCACCGAAGAGGGGCCAGAGGGGAGCCAGGGGGCCCCACCCCACAAGGCGGCGCGGCCAAGGGGGTGGGCGCGCCCCCCTATGGTGTGGCTCCACCAGGACCCCTCCGAGGCTGCCCTTCCGCATATATAAAGCCTCGATCGCGAAAACCCTAAAACAATAAGCCACAATACGAGAAAAGTTCCAGAGCCGCCGCCATCGCGAAGCCAAGATTCGGGGGGACAGAAGTCTCTGTTCCGGCACACCGCCGGGACGGGGAATTGCCCCGGAAGGCATCTCCATCGACACCACCGCCATCTTCATCACCGCTGCTGTCTCCGATGATGAGGAGGGAGTAGTTCTCCCCCGAGGCTAAGGGCTGTACCGTAGCTATGTGGTTCATCTCTCTCTCCCATGTGATCTTTATGTGATCATGAGCTTTGTGATCTAGTTTAATATCATCTATGTGCTACTCGAGTGATGTTATTAAAGTAGTCTATTCCTCCTCCATGATGTAATGTTGACAGTGTGTGCATCATGTAGTACTTGGTATAAACTATGATTGTGATCTCTTGTAGATTATGAAGTTAACTATTACTATGATAGTATTGATGCGATCTATTCCCCCTTTCATAGCCTGACGGTGACAGTGTGCATGCTATGTTAGTACTTGGTATAATTGCAATGGTCTATTATGCACTCTAAGGTTACTTAAATATGAACACCGAATGTTGTGGAGCTTGTTAACTCCGGCTTGAGGGAGCTCTTGTAGCCCTACACAATGAATGGTGTTTTTCATCCAACAAGAGAGTGTAGAGAAAGTAGTATTTGTTTATTCAGTTATGTGATTAATGTTGAGAGTGTCCACTAGTGAAAGTATGATCCCTAGGCCTTGTTTCTAAGCATTGAAACACCTTTTCCAACAAGTTTTGTTACATGTTTGCTTGCTGCCATATTTATTTCAGATTGTTATTACCACTCATATTCATCCATATCACTTGCATCTCACTATCTCTTCACCGAACTAGTGCACCTATACATCTGACAAGTGTATTAGGTGTGTTGGGGACACAAGAGACTTCTTGTATCGTAATTGCAGGGTTGCTTGAGAGGGATATCTTTGACCTCTACCTCCCTGAGTTCGATAAACCTTGGGTGATTCACTTAAGGGAATCTTGCTGCTGTTCTACAAACCTCTGCTCTTGGAGGCCCAACACTGTCTACAGGAATAGAAGCGTGCGTAGACATCAACCTATTTTCTGGCGCCATTGCCGGGGAGGTAAGGTAAAAGGTATTCACATCCTCCGACTACTAAGCTATTTCCTAGCATTGTTGCCGGTGTGTGAGTGCTCGAAGCTATTTCCTTTAGATCCTGCAATTGCATCTTTTTGTTTCTTGTTTACACTAGTTAGGCTTAATGGAAAACAACAAAAATATTAGAGATCTTTATAGTATCTATCTTGAGTTAGGACATGAGGTGTCTGAAGAGAAAATTAAAAAACCTATGAAATCTTATTTGCATGATAGTAGAAATGTTATTAGTATGAATGCTTTGAACACCATTGTTGCTAATGCTATGGAAGAATTTAAGCTTGGGGAAGCTGGTTTTGATGAGCATGATATTTTTAGTCCCCCAAGCATTGAGGAGAAAATTTTATTTGATGATACTTTACCTCCCATTTATGATGATTATAATGATAGTGGTATTTTGGTGCCACCTACTATGGAGGATAAAGTTTATTATGATTATACCATGCCTGCAATTTATGATGATTACAATGATGGTTGTGATAGTTTTACTCCCACTATTACTAATAAAATTGATTATGCTTATGTGGAGAGTAATGATACTTTTATGCATGTGAATAAGAATGCTTTATGTGATAGTTATATTGTTGAGTTTGTTCATGATGCCACTGAAAGTTATTATGAGAGAGGGAAACATGGTTATATGCATCTTAATAATATTAAGTTTCCCCTCTTTATGTTGAGAATCTTGAAATTGTGCTTGTGTTGCCTTTCTATGCTTGTTGCTTTATGCTTACATGACTTGTTTATTTACAAGATTCCTTTTCATAGGAAGTGGGTTAGACTTAAAAGTGTTTCTTATTTGCTTTTGATGCTCTCTTTTGCTTCAACTCTTATTTCTTGCGAGTGCATCATTAAAATTGCTGAGCCCATCTTAATGGCTATAAAGAAAGCACTTCTTGGGAGATAACCCATGTGTTTTATTTTGCTAATGTTTTGTTGTGTCTTGGAAGTTGTTACTACTGTAGCAACCTCTCCTTATCTTTATTCTATTGCATTGTTGTGCCAAGTAAAGTCTTTGATAGTAAGGTTGATACTAGATTTGGATTGCTGCGCAGAAACAGATTTCTTGCTGTCATGATATTCAATAGTTCTCTCTGTAGGTAACTCAGAAAAATCTGCCAATTTACGTGCGTGATCCTCAGATATGTACGCAACTTTCATTCAATTTGAGCTTTTTCATCTGAGCAAGTTAAGTGCCCCTAAAAAATTCGTCTTTACGGACTGTTCTGTTTTGACAGATTCTGCCTTTTATTTCACATTGCCTCCTTTACTGTGTTTGAATGGATTTCTTTGCTCCATTAACTTTCAGTAGCTTTGGGTAATGTCCAGAAGTGTTAGGAATGATTGTGTCCTCTCTGAACATGTGAATATTTGATTATGCACTAACCCTCTAATGAGTTTGTTTTGAGTTTGGTGTGGAGGAAGTTTTCAAGGGTCAAGAGAGGATGATGATATAATATGATCAAGAAGAGTGAAAAGTCTAAGCTTGGGGATGCCCCCGTGGTTCATCCCTGCATATTTCAAGAAGACTCAAGCATCTAAGCTTGGGGATGCCCAAGGCATCCCTTCTTCATCAACAACTTATCAGGTCACCTCTAGTGAAACTATATTTTTATTCCGTCACATCTTATGTGTTTTACTTGGAGCGTCTGTGTGCTTTTATTTTTGTTTGTGTTTGAATAAATTCGGATCCTTGCAATCCATGTGTGGGAGAGAGACACGCTCCGCTTTTTCATTTGAACACTTGTGTTCTTCGCTTTACTTTTAATATTCATGGCGAAGGTTGAAAGCCGCCTCATTGCTATTTGGTTGGAAACAGAAAATGCTTCATGTGGTAATTGGTACATTGTCTTGAATAATTTGATACTTGGCAATTGTTTTGAGCTGTCAAATAGATCATGTTTAAGCTCTTGCATCATGTAGTTTGAACCTATTAGTGGAGAACTACCGTAGAGCTTGTTGAAATTTGGTTTGCATGATTGGTCTCTCTAAAGTCTAGATATATTCTGGTAAAAGTGTTTGAACAACAAGGAGACAGTGTAGAGTCTTATAATGCTTGCAATATGTTCTTATGTAAGTTTTGCTGTACCGGTTCATACTTGTGTTTGCTTCAAACAACCTTGCTAGCAAAAGCCTTGTACTGAGAGGGAATGCTTCTCGTGCATCCAAAACCTTGAGCCAAAACTTATGCCATTTGTGTCCACCATAACTACCTACTATGTGGTATTTCTCTGCCATTCCAAGTAAATTGCTTGCGTGCTACCTTTAAAAAATTCATTCCTTGTCTTTGCAATACATAGCTCATGGGAAAGTAGCTTAAAAACTATTGTGGTAAAGAAAATGTTGCTTATGTATCTTATTTCTTATAAGTTGCTTGTTGAGTGGTAACCATGTTTCTGGGGACGCCATCAACTGTTACACCTTTGTTGAATATCATGTGAGTTGCTATGCATGTTCGTCTTGTCTGAAGTAAGGGTGATTTATCATGATTAAATGGTTTGAGTATGCATATTGTTAGAGAAGAACATTGGGCCGCCAACCAAAGCCATGTATTATGGTGGAAGTTTTAGTTTGGACATTAATCCTCAATCTCTTCTGAGAATATTATCCGTTGTTGAATGCTTAAGCATTAAAGAGGAGTCCATTATCTGTTTTCTATGTTGTCCCGGTATGGATGTCCTTAAGTTGAGATCTATCAAAATCGAGAAATCAAATGCGATCTATCTCCTTGGACCTTTGTACAGGTGACATAGAGGTACCCCTTTGTGACACTTGGTTGAAACATATGTAATGCAATGATAATCCATGGAAATCCGAGCTAATTAGGACAAGGTGCGAGCACTATTGGTATTCGATGCATGAGGCTTGCAACTTATAGGATGTTTTATGCATAACACATATGAATTATTACTACCGTTGACAAAATTGTTTCCATGTTTCCAAAATAAGAAGCTCTAGCACAAGAGTAATCCCTGCTTCCCTCTGCGAAGGGCCTTTATTCTACTTTATTGTTGAGTCAGTTTACCTATTCTTTCTATCTTAGAAGCAAACACTTGTATGAACTATGTGCATTGATTCTTACATGTTTACCTATTGCACTTGTTATATTACTTTGTGTTGACAATTCTCCATGAGATAAACATGTTGAAGTTGAAAGCAACTGCTGAAACTTATATCTTCCTTTGTGTTGCTTCAAAACTTTCTACTAAGAATTTATTGCTTTATGAGTTAACTGCTATGCAAGTCTTATTGATGCTTGTCTTGAAAGTACTATTCATGAAAAGTCTTTGTTATATGGTTCAGTTGTTTACTCATTGTCTTTACCATTGCTCTGAATCACTTCATTCATCTCATATGCTTTACAATAGTATGATCAAGATTATGTTAGTAGCATGTCACTTCAGAAATTATCCTTGTTATCGTTTACCTACTCGAGGGCGAGTAGGAACTAAGCTTGGGGATGCTTGATACGTCTCCAACGTATCTATAATTTCTTATGTTCCATGCTACTTTTATGATGATACACATATGTTTTATACACACTTTACATCATTTATATGCATTTTCCGGAACTAACCTATTAACAAGATGCCGAAGTGCCAGTTCCTGTTTTCTGCTGTTTTTGGTTTCAGAAATCCTACAAAGGAAATATTCTCAGAATTGGACGAAATCAACGCCCAGTATCTTATTTTTCCCGGAAAATCCAGAGCACCGAAGAGGGGCCAGAGGGGAGCCAGGGAGCCCCAGCCCACAAGGCGGCGCGGCCAAAGGGGTGGGCGCGCCCCCCTATGGTGTGGCTCCACCAGGACCCCTCCGAGGCTGCCCTTCCGCCTATATAAAGCCTCCGTCGCGAAAACCCTAAAACAATAAGCCACGATACGAGAAAAGTTCCAGAGCCTCCGCCATCGCGAAGCCAAGATTCGGGGGACAGAAGTCTCTGTTCCGGCACGCCGCCGGGATGAGGAATTGCCCCGGAAGACATCTCCATCGACACCACCACCATCTTCATCACCGCTGCTGTCTCCTATGATGAGGAGGGAGTAGTTCTCCCCCGAGGCTAAGGGCTGTACCGTAGCTATGTGGTTCATCTCTCTCTCCCATGTGATCTTTATGTGATCATGAGCTTTGTGATCTAGTTGAATATCATCTATGTGCTACTCTAGTGATGTTATTAAAGTAGTCTATTCCTCCTCCATGATGTAATGTTGACAATGTGTGCATCATGTAGTACTTGGTATAAGCTATGATTGTGATCTCTTGTAGATTATGAAGTTAACTATTACTATGATAGTATTGATGCGATCTATTCCCCCTTTCATAGTCTGACGGTGACAGTGTGCATGCTATGTTAGTACTCGGTATAATTGCAATGGTCTATTATGCACTCTAAGGTTACTTAAATATGAACACCGAATGTTGTGGAGCTTGTTAACTCCGGCTTGAGGGAGCTCTTGTAGCCTTACACAATGAATGGTGTTTGTCATCCAACAAGAGAGTGTAGAGAAAGTAGTATTTGTTTATTCAGTTATGTGATCAATGTTGAGAGTGTCCACTAGTGAAAGTATGATCCCTAGGCCTTGTTTCTAAGCATTGAAACACCGTTTCCAACAAGTTCTGTTACATGTTTGCTTGCTGCCATATTTATTTCAGATTGTTATTACCACTCATATTCATCCATATCACTTGCATCTCACTATCTCTTCGCCGAACTAGTGCACCTATACATCTGACAAGTGTATTAGGTGTGTTGGGGACACAAGAGACTTCTTGTATCGTAATTGCAGGGTTGCTTGAGAGGGATATCTTTGACCTCTACCTCCCTGAGTTAGATAAACCTTGGGTGATTCACTTAAGGGAAACTTGCTGCTGTTCTACAAACCTCTGCTCTTGGAAGCCCAACACTGTCTATAGGAATAGAAGCGTGCGTAGACATCAACCACTTTGACCAGATCGTTGACCATTGCTCAAATTAGTCAAGCCAAAATGCCACTTTGAAACAAATTATAGATTCCCTCCACTTTTTGAAATTTCACAAACCAACTCCAAATTTCAAACCAAGACCACCAATAGATGCCAAACATTATTTAGAACCCAACCATGCAGCACTTTGGCCAAAATTAAATACAAGAGAGACCTTTGCATTAGATATAAGAGATACACATAAAGTAAGAGGGAGGTA
Organism: Lolium rigidum; assembly: GCF_022539505.1. Classification (NCBI taxonomy): domain Eukaryota; kingdom Viridiplantae; phylum Streptophyta; class Magnoliopsida; order Poales; family Poaceae; genus Lolium; species Lolium rigidum. The sequence goes on from NC_061510.1 coordinate 142,907,195, forward strand.
CAACCACTCTCAACCACTATTCCCTACCTCACTTCTCTCTCCCTTGTGCTCATCTGCAGTACATTGTACCCTAAACCATCTACCATGACCTCACATAGCATTGCATGGTCACCCTCACACCAAAGCCATGCCCAAATTCTTGCATGTGTCACATACATGTGGGACTTGATTTAATTTTGCCAACACTAGCCCTCTCCAACTATGCTAACCTTGCCAAACCAACTCCTCTCACCTCACTCTAGCAGGCCATGACCCTAGAGACAAAGTTTTTGCACCAAAACACCAAGGACAAGACCATGTCGGCCAACCTTGATCACCACAAAGTCATCACCTGCCCCTGCCCTCTCTGGTCCTCTCCACCATGCCATCTAGCCTCACCATACTCTGCTGCACACGCCAGACAAGGTCCATGGCCAAGGAGACGCCGCCAAAGCCCAGAATGTGACATGCCCCGACGTGATCACCACGCCCAGAGCACGCCAGGACATGCCACGGCCACCACAGAGCACCACCTGCCCCTGACGCCTCCGGCCACCTCACGTTCTCTCCTCTCACCCACCTGCTCCCCACGACACCAGCAGCCGCCCAGACACCGCCATTGGCTCTCCCGCGCCCTGTAGCCGACGCCCTCGTCAACCTCTGCCGCGCCCGTACTGCAAGGACGATGACGATGCCCGAGCAACTCCGTCCTTCCCCTGCCGCCCAAGGACGCCACCCAGGACCGCCATGACATCGCCAACGTCTCCGCATCAGCGCCCCTCCTCTCCTTCCATGTAGACGCATCGACGACGACGACCTGCCGCACCCCCTCGGCCACCCCTCGCCCCTATAAAAGGAGAGCCCCCGCGCCTCAATTCTTCACGCCTCTCGCTTCCCCTCTTCCTCCTGAGCATCCTCGACCTCTCGCCCGTCCACATTGAGCCCTAGCTAGCCCCAATTGTGTCGACAACCGCCGGAGCCAGTAGCAGACACCGCCGTCGATTTCCTCCACCCCCGGAGCTGCCGCGACCACCGTTGGCTTCCTCGTCCTCGACAACGCCGCCGCGCACCCTCGCCGACGACCGCCAACTGCCGGTGAGCTCCCCTACCCCCAACCCTAGCCGCGCCAGTAGCCCTCTCGCCGCGGTAGATGACGACTGTGAACCGTCGATCTCGCATCTAATCATACGTCTCACACGCGCGCGTACCGCTTCAGGTTTGAAGAGGCACTGACAGGCGTGCCCCACCCTGTCAGGCGGCCTTCCGCGCGAGAAGCGATGTTGGGCCAGCCCAACTCCCTCTCTCCCTTCCTGGCCCGTTTATGTTCCCGCCTAGGCCCAGAATTTGAATTCATTTTAAATCTTTTCAGTCAAATTCTTTACAGATGCTTTTCCCAAAATCAAATAACTTCAAATCTTCTCAACCAAATTTGGTGAACTTTATATTATTGGAAAGCTTATGAAAAGCTCTATCCAACCACACTGGATTCAAACCAAGATCTGTTGTAGAATTGTAATATAAAAATAACAAGTCAGAGAGTTTTCAGATTTCAAATAAATTTATAAAATCAACCATAAATGATTTTGAGGTGATTCCACCTCTCATAATTCACTTTTCAAGTACCCTAATTGTTTATGTAAAAACATAGCTTGATTGTTTGCATGATCATGGGCTAGAATCAAAAATTGGCTATGTAGTCAATACTAGCCCATTTAAATTATTTTCAAATTTAGGATTTTAAATCTATGAGGTGTAGCACCTCATTTAAATCATCTTCCCAAGTAGTATGAAGCAATGTGATGACCCTTGTTGCATGGTCTCATACTTGCTCACTTGAGGATCTTAAATCAAAGTAGTATTTAAATTACATGAGATGATGAATCTCATTTAAATCATTTTTCTCCAAATGATAAATGTGAAGTATTGACCTTGGTCAATATGATCTCACATTTATGAATTGAGGAGATTAAATCTTAAGAAGATTCAATGAGAGGAAACTATTCTCCAAAGAACTAAATAGAAACCCTAATCCCTATTTTCAATAAGAGGAGTGTTGTTTTCCAAACACTAAAGAAGAAACCCTAGTCTAATGTTGAGTAATGTAGATGATGATGCTAGATCATCTTGAGTGAGCCATTAGGGCTAACTAGTCTACCTAAGTATTGTTTGGTGATTGTTATCTTCGTATCCAATTATAGACGCTAGTACCGAAGGCTACGAAGGGGACGACGAGAACATCTACGGAGAAGAAGGAGGAACACTTTGATCAATACACCAACCAAGGCAAGCTAACACCAATGCAAGCTCTACTCTTGCAAGCTAATATTCTTGCAAGTTGACCTTGTGCAAAGCTCTACCAGAGCAAGGCACCATTACATATTCCTTTATGCTTAATGATCCTATCCCAAGTTTTTACCTTACAAGTTTTTGACTTTGGTTTATCAAAGTTTACTTTTTGATTCATGATTCACTTGGTCTAGCTATGGAGTAGTACAAGAGCATCACACTTAGCCTAGAAAGCTATACGCTAGTTAGCACCCCTCATGACTAGTTGCTAGTGCTAACAAATAAAATTGACTACTCTAGATGGGAACATGTGAAATGAAATGATTTTGAAAACCTTGGAATGATGAGTCATTCTATTGAAAGATTTTGAAGGTGAATATGACTTGTGAATGACACGGTGAACTTTACAAAAACTGATGGTTGGGTTCGGATGTGATACCATTCCAATTTTAGAGTACCCCCACAATACCTAATTATGGGTAGGGCTTAAATGGAAGTTTACGTACTTTAGTATGGGTTCCCTCTAAACAAGCGTCATCAGGGTTATGCCGAAAGCTGCCTCCACAACAAAAGAAACGACGTTAAATGTGAGGTGAATGTCCGGCCCAAACCCTGTGCAGTTCCCAGGCTGACGGTTTGTCTTCACTGGGAGGCCAAGCTCATGGGGAGAGGTGCCTATACTAGGGTATGTAAGTGAAAGGTTATGGTTGATGATCCGCATACTGAGTATGATTATTCAGGGTTATCCCTGACGGATGTAATCAAAAGTTGTGGCCACAAGTGTACAACCTCTGCAGAGTGTAAACCTATTCGAATAGCCGCGTCCACGGTTAAGGACGGCTGGAAAGGTCATACTGTTCCGTCATCAGATCATTTTCAAAAATGTGACATGTGACTTGTGACTTGAACTTGAAAGGTGAATTTGAATTGATCACAACAGAGTTGTGGGAATGACACTAATGTTCCCACTGAAGTAGGTTAGGCAAATGAAGAGTCTTTTATTAATAAGGTGCTTATGAAATAAAACTGGCTTTATGCAAATGAACCTAGAGCTTAGCACCCCCTTACCATAGTTGATAGTACTTACATTTGTATTAGTTTGCGAGTACTTTAAAGTACTCACGGCTTTGTCCCTGGCTATTCAAATGGCCAGACCATGAAGAAGAGAACCAGTACAATGAAGATGGACAGCAGGACGTCTACGATAACTAGGACTACTCCTGACGTCAACAGTTGCATGTGGAACAGATGGACCGCAACTGCTACTACGTTTCTTCCGCTGCATGTTTTGTAATTGATCAATAGATCAACTATTATTGTAAGACTTGGATCATGTGATCCTTTGTAAGCCGATTATGGTATGTAATGAATGATGTGTTGTGATATCAATCTATTATGTCTCGCAAAAACAATTTTCCTGGGATTGCGATGTACGGCATAATAGGCATCTGGACTTAAAAATTCGGGTGTTGACAGATCCTGAACAGGAACAAAAACCTGGGAAGAATCAAGCAGAATCGTACCCACTACTGGTTGGACCAGAACCTGCACATCACCATCAGGTTTAGTACCCATAGACTCACCCTTTGTGTGAGACACTACCTTCTCCCCCTCATGACCATCTTGCAGAGAGTGAAGTTGGTCAAGTTCTGCAAACAACAAGCCCAGATCAGTTTGCTCACCATAGAATGGCTCGGATTCCCTGAAGGTGACATCCATACTTACAAAAATGTGTTTCGCAGAGGGACACCAACATTTATACCCCTGCTGACTAGAGGAATAACCAACAAAAATACATTTTACTGCTCGTGGGTCTAACTTTCCAATCGATGGTCCATGATCCCGAACAAAGCATGTACTGCCAAATAATTTCGGAGGGACAATAAACTTATTTTTCCCAAACAACAACTCGCATGGAGATTTCATACCGAGTATCCTGGAGGGTGTCCTATTAATCAAAAAAGTGGCTGTCATGACTGCTTCACTCCACAGGAACTTGGGCACATTCATTGTGTACATCAGTGAGCGAGCTACTTCCAAAACGTGTCTATTTTTCCGCTCTGCCACACCATTTTGCGGAGGGGTATCTGGGCAAGTCGTTTGATGAAGAATACCTTGTTCAGACAAGAAGGCCCCAAAGGTGGTGTTCAAATACTCCGTGCCATTGTCAGTCCTGAGCACCTGCACATGTACTTGAAACTGATTTTTTACATATGCATGGAAGTTCTGAAAACAGTGAAACACCCCATCCTTGCGGCGCATCAAATAAACCCAAGTCATACGAGAATAGCAGTCAATAAAGCTAACAAAGTACTTCATTCCATTCATTGACACCACTGGGGAAGTCCATACATCTGAATGAATAAGCATAAAAGGAGATATGCTCATAAGCCCCTTACTCACATAAGAGGCTCTTGTATGTTTAGCATATTCACAAGCATCACATGTTAACTTGCCCTTGCTTATTCCACACATAATATCAGGAAATATTCTACTCATCTTATCGGAAGACACATGCCCCATCCTACAGTGATGGATCATAGCCTGTTTTTCCTTGTCCTCCATGGTTGCAGCATACACCAACTCTGGCTGCACTCCCTTTTCCACATACCAGAGCCCCTTACGCCTGGTGCCAGTCCCAACCATCTGCCTCGTCTCCCGCTCCTGAATCACGACACCAAACTTGTTAAGAGTCACACTGCAGTCTATGTCATCAATGAGAGCACTCAGAGAGAGAAAATTAACAGGAAACGCTGGCACGTGCAAAACAGATGACAAAGAGATGTTTGAAGTGCACTTTACTGTGCCTTCTCCATCAATAGGTCGTTTTGTTGCATCAGCAGTTTGAATGGTGCCTTTGTGAGTAGGAGGATGCTTAATGTAAGACTCAAACACACCGAATTTACCCGCAACATGCTTAGATGCGTCAGAGTCTAGAATCCATTCTGTGTCATTCTCATTAGTAGCAAGGGATGATTTTTCAGAATTACCTTCATCCGTGGAGACTAAGTTAGCAAAGTTTCCATTGGCAACACCATCCACTTCTGCATCCTTTGACGTCCCATTGTCCACTTCAGTCGCCATGTGTGCACTCTGACCACCGGAGTTTCCGGCGTGTCCTCTACCTCTAGCAGTTTGACGTCCTAAGTATCCACCTCTACCTCCTGCCATCCTGCTCCTTCCCCCTATGTTATATCCCCTGCCTCTACCACTGGTTGGGCAGTACCACTTCAGGTGACCAGTCTCCCCGCAAATGAAACAGACCCTAGTCTATTTCCACTCTCTACGCTCGGTCACGACAAACGTTGGAGCTGACACAACTTTCTCATCTGCTGGTTCTAGAGAGAGACACACCTCCTCTTGAGCCATTGCTACAATGGCCTCGTCAAGAGTGGGCAAGGAGGTGTGGTGCAGAAGAGATGCCTTTCTACCATCAAAGCACTTACTTAGCCCCTCCAAAAACTTGAGCACACGCCTGCGTGCTATCCATTTGTGCCCTGACTCGATGGAGGCTGCATCATAGAGTTCGAGAGGGTCACAGTTATCCTGATCAGCCCATAAGGCTTGCAGCTCTGCCACATATGCCATCATTGTCATGTCCCCTTGACGGAGATGGCGAATCTTCCCATCAATATGAGCAATGAGCATGACATTTCCCTTACCAGAGTACTGGATGGACAAGGTCTTCCATATTTCAGCAGCTGTGGACAACCCCTCCACGGAACGCCCAATGGAGGGCACCACCGAGTTCAACAACCACCCAATAAGCAGAGAGTTGACGGTTTTCCACTTCTTTCCCTCAGCACTAGTCTTGTCTCCTGGTTCTTTGATAGTCCCCATCAAGATCTTTCTGATCCACATCCAACATTGCCCTCCGAAACTAACTCAGATAGTTAGTAACCCCCTCTAGCTTGATGTCCGTGGGTGACAGGTCAATCTTCTGAACCACTTCTTGTCGGGGAACAATGGCCTCAGATCCACCCCCTTTTGAGAGAAACAACGTGAGCTGCTTGAGAGCCTGCGCAAGGCCTTTGGAATCACCCATCTGCACTCTCACCTCCACCCAGCAAAAACAACAAACATCTTCGGGGCACGCTTACCAGCAACCTTCTTTCACCAGCAGCAGGCACACACAATCTTGAGAAACCACCACCCCTGCTTCACTCCTGGACGAGCAGCTGCACGCAGCAGCAAGGACCGCAGTCCAGCTTGTCCTTCTCCTTCCCCTTGCACGCAGCACCACCTCGTCTCCTCTCCGCCGCACAGAACCACTCCCTTCCTGAACCGGCTTCACTTCAGGCCCCACTGTCGCCTTGCTCTGATACCATGTTGGAGCAGCAACTCGCCTCATCTTTCTTGGTCCCTGGCGGCTGGTGTGGTTTCTTCTCTCTTAGGGTTAGCTATCCTCCTGCTCCCTCATTTTATAGGTCAGCACACACATGGGGTTGGGCCACTTGGATCACTTGGGCCAGAAACATGTCCAGTGTTCAACAGGGGAAAACCCTTTAATTTAAAAAATAATGAAATGGCGATACTACCCTAGACAAACAAACATACAACTTTTATGACCCGACGTCAATTCAAGGATACTAAGTACTGGTATATTCATGTTTGCCCAATATAAGGAGCTACATCATAACCGTTTCAATGAAGTATGTAGACGGAAGTAAATATAGCAACTAAGTAACTTATTGAAATAGCTACGAGTGCACATCGAACAGGAACCCAGGACACTACTGAAAAAAATGTGAATGCAATGATGCCGTTCCTATATATTAGCTAGCTGCTCTAACTTCTATTATTCGTTTCCATCCGATAACCACTCCGAGAAGCTTGGAACGTAAGGTAGGCATGGGATGTCATAGATGACCCCAAGAGAGCAAATATCATGGGTTGTCCTGCTTTCCACGTCAAATGAGATAAGCAGGTTGCATTGCCTCCCCAGAGTAAGGAAAACCAACTCCCGTTCAGGATGGATCGCAATCACCCCATTACCTCCTTCAAACTCAAGATGGCGTCGTTCAGATGGTTCCAATGTAACATAATGCTTTAGAGTCCATTGTTCACCACTGTAGTCCTCCAGAACCCAAACTGATAGCTGGGTGTCATCGTTATTATGATCAATATGCACTGAATACAAGCGTCCTTGGCACAGACCAAGGAAGCTAGAAAGTGTTTGGTTGGGTGTAGGGATTTTCCGCCATGTCTTCCCTTCCATGTCAACCGCGAGTAACGAAGATTCAATTACTGGGAAATGCATAACGCCATTTAAGAATACACTCTTCTTCCTAATACAAGGGTGCAGTTTAGGAAGATCGCCCCACTCGCTCTGTCGGTAGGTCCATCTTCCGGTTTCAGATGAGTAGATCTCCACTCCAGCTCCATGATACATGTTGGGGTCCTGGTCCAAGATGATGTCCTGAGCGAGCAAAAAGACTCTGAAGTGGGAGGACACAGCTGGATCAAAACCCAGAGTGATGGTGTTCACGTAGTCCATAGCCTCCGTTTTCGGCAACTTGGTCCACTTCTCGGTCGTAGGGTTACACACGATATACTCGTAATCATGTTGCAGAGACGTGTAGTGACACAGCAGAAGACCATTGCAGCAGTCGACGATGTTGATTTCTTCACTGATGGGCAGGAACGGGAGAGATGGGTCGATCATCGGCCGACCTCTCCCGGAAACATTGGTGAACTGCTGAAGGTAGGAAGAACGGTGGTGCCAACTGAATCTGCGGTAGAAGAAGCCGGACAGGGTCTGAGGCGACTTGTTGCGGATGTCGGGGTCGGAGCATAGGGCGAGCCAGGACCTGGACACGCACTTGAAGCGGCATAGGGAGCCGTAGGGCACCCGGGAGAGGATCTCGATGACGAGGTCCTCGGGGAGGAGGCTGGCATCCGCCGCAGGCAGCTGGTCGATGCTCTTGGAACTCTCTTCCATCCGGTAGAGTAGGGGATCCAATCTGCAGGTTAGATTGTGAGGGATGGCGAATCCAGTCTGCAAAGTTTTGCAAGCGGCGGAAACCTGAACGAACACGTTTGGCAAAAGGGGAGGCTCGAGTGCTCGACCATAAGGACGGACGGTGTGCAATTGGAATCGGATCCGGCTTTGTCTCAACGAATACTACCTCAGGTCCGTTTTAATCGACGCGGCTACCAACTAATACAACGCTGGCCATCTTCACACTCCGCACCGGAGGGAGTAGTACTCTCATCTACGGAGTATGCCTAAAAAGCTTTAATCTATCTGCCCCATATAAACCGTGTTGATTGGTGCTGCTCAGCGATTTCAGTCTGGAAGTTGTGCACGACGGACAGGTAGTATAGGCCGACGATTGAACGATCTGGCTTACCAGCAAGGGCACGCATCGGAGTTGTAGTAGCAATCACAAAAGCTGTCGTGTGGATCCGGAGATGCGGCGTACACGAACTGGTAAAAAGGCTCTCATGAGCTGAGACGACAATCGCGATCTCGCGCCGACGAAGCTAGCCGGCTCGCTGATGATGATGTTTCATCATCCGTGTTCATGAACAACAAATCCAACGGGAACATGCGACTGAACTGCAACTAATCTTCTTTATTTTCAGGTCATACCATGCGTATTAAACGATTTGAAAGCTTTGGAATGAATGGCTAACTTATTTTAGATTCACCAATTTGTTTCTGCATTCACCGCGCTATACTGAACCAACATTTCAAGCATATTTACATAGACACGATATACCTTTGGCATAGAGATAAAATATAAGCAAACGACCATGATAAAATCTAGCTGCAAAATTTTACAGGAAATTTTTATAAAGCAAGAATATATCCACGTTGAAAATTTGAAGTGACAATTTCATCTAATCTGACCAATAAATGTAGCTGCACATTTTACCATGTTGACAAAAAAAGTCCATGCATGAATAGTGCAAGAAAACTCTACCCATGCTGTAAAATTATCCAAGCACTAAACTGAAGTATGTAGAAGAACACCGCAACGAAAAGCCCTACATGTACGGGGAAAATCAAATCAAACTAAACAGATAAACCACTACAGGAATCCAGACAAATGCCGACGGCCTCCGGCCCTCGGCGTACAACCGGCTCACCCTCGGCGTACTCTACGCCGACGGGGACCCTCGGCGTAGCTCCTCGGGGAAGGTACACCTCGGCAGAGACCACGCGACTCTCGGCGTATCGACTGCCCTCGGCGTAGACGGAGAGAGCCGAGGGTGAGGCCCACCTGTCGGCGTACAAGCCCTCGGCGTAGCACGCAAACGGGCGACGTCAAGTTGACGGCCGTCATAGCTACGCCGAGGGGGAGCCCGTCGGCGTACCGTGCCACGCGGCGGAGCCTGGGCGGCCCTAGCGCTCGCTACGCCGAGGGGGAGCCCGTCGGCGTACCGTGCCACGCGGCGGAGCCTGGGCGGCCCTGGCGCTCGCTACGCCGAGGGGGAGCCCGTCGGCGTACCGTGCCACGCGGCGCTGCCTGGGAGGCCCTGGCGCAGGCTACGCCGAGGGGGAGAACGTCGGCATACCGGGGCACGTGGCGCGTCCTGGGAGGCCCTGACGCAGGCTACGCCGAGGGGGAGCCCGTCGGCGTACGGGCGACCATTTGGTCCATGTCCCGTCGGTGTATCAGGGACCATTTGGTCCATTTTTTTCGTTTTTTGTTGTTTCGTTCGTTTTCCAGATTTGGCAGAATATAAAAGAACATATAATTCACAGCATGAAGTGCAAATACACATAACATGAAGTGCATACATAGTGTCATAGTGCATACATAGTGTCATATGGTGCATATAGGGTGCATACATAGTGTCATATGGTGCATACATAGTGCCATAGGGTGCATACATAGCGCCATAGTGTGCATACATGGTGCCATAGTGTCGATATGATACATGAGACAACTAGAGGAGCTCGTCGCCGCTAAACACCGGACCGGGCCGATGCGCTCCAGTAGAAGTTGCGGAAGAACCACCGGGAGAAGGACCGGGAGAAGTACCGGGAGAAGAATCGGGAGTAGCACCGGGAGAAGGACCACCATGATGAACCGGTGTCATCTCCCTCCCACCACCCTGGTTTGCGGAACATCCCGTTCCCTACACACATGTTCCCGAGATGTTAGCAACTTGCGAGGTAAAGGAAAGCCGTAGTATTCGGTTTGGCGAAGAAAACTTACCGTTGTTCTCCCATAGTATGTCGCAGCGAAACTTTCCTTCGATGGCATGTTTGGAAAACTTACCTTGTACACATATGTTAGGGACAAATGCAAGTTTTCCAGCGATTCCGATGCTCCGGTGATCTGTATCTTGGGAAACCCTAGGGCGGGGACCCTGCAGATCTACCCCTATAGCTTTCTCCGTGCGAGGGTTTACCAATGGATTTTTTTATTTGCTTTGCTTTGTTTAGGACATATGCACATGGAAACCATAGGTTTGGAATGAAATAGGCCCCGGATGAGCCGTAGCAGGAGTTTCCACCGATTCTGACGCTCCGGTGGTTTGTATCTAGGGAAACCCTAGGGCGGGGACCCCGCAAATCTACCCCTAGGGTTAGGGTTAGGGTTAGCAATGGACTTTTTCCTTTTTTTAGGACATATGTATACCGATAGCAGATGTTGAGCCTACTGGATCCAGTCGACCCGTCTGCGAAGAGCGTCATCACTCGTGAGACCTAGCTACATATGGCATCTACCATTTTTTCCTTTAAGAAAGAATCATTTTTACATAACTCATACTACTACATAAATAAATACAAACATAATATAAAGTAAAGGAGAGAGAAGAAAATAGAAAAAAAAGTAAGCCGAGGGTGGCCGTCGGCATAGGTTGGTGATGCACTATGCGGGAGAGAAACGACGGAAAAAACTTGGCAGAAGAGAAAAAGGACGGGAGAAAAAGAGTGGAAAAGTTTGGCAGGAAATCGGACGGTGGCCCTCGGCATAGACTTTGAGTGTGACATCATCTGGCAGAAGAAGAAAAAAAAAAAGGAGATGTGCTACGCCGACGGTGGCCCTCGGCGTAGGCTTGACGTCGTTACAGGACGTTAGGGCACGGTTGGGCTGGGCTGTCTACGCAGGGCTATGCCGACGGGCAGGCATACGCCGAGTCACCATCGGCGTAGCCAGGTATACACCGACGGCTTCACTACGCCGAGGGGTGAGGCGAGGAGCTGGGCTGGCCGGCCCGTACGCCGACGGCCCCGATATTTGGCCGTCGGCGTATGGCACGGCCGTCGGCACCTCATGTCATTCCTGTAGTGAACTGAAACATCTCTCTTCTCTTCAGCGGACATTTTTAGTTCCGACTTCATCACTTAAAGCTGCTGCGTGTCTATTGAAGGTCACCAGTGATTACCGTAACTAGATTTAGATGTGCGCCTTGGCGCACGATCCCGTGAATCTCATGCCAATGTTTATCTCTTATAACGGTGATGAAAGTAGCTACCAATATTGAAATTCAATCGTTTCCTTATTGAAATTCCAAACAGATAAGATTCGATGCATAATAATATGATGATTAGATTGTAGACCTAATGAGGAAACAATATATATAATGCAGACCACTGCAGGTAGCGATGCAAGCGGACAGATCGGTTAGTTGACGAATTGATGAGGTGGACAGATTTTTTATGCTGGGGGGCGTCCGCCTGCATCCCTAACTACAGGATCAGACATCAATTTGTACATACCTTTTCCAAAATTATAAGCACTTTTTAAAAGACTATCTTGAACAACTATAGAAATCGATCATAGGCGGACATGGAAATATTACATGGTATCCTTGCATTCAATTCTCGACACCAGAATTAGAACATCTACCGGAAAACTTCCAATTGGAGACACGTCTCCAAGATATCCTGCTGCAGCAGCGTAAAACACCAGGAACATCTACCAGACATTTATGACCACAGATAAATGCAAATTGAACTTTTGGATGTGCTGACAATATCACGTGGTGGAACACTGATCATCTGTGACTGTTGATATTCAAGAACAATCCAATCATAAACATAATCAAACTGGAATCCTACACAGATAATGTCCCATCAGAAGTGTCCCAAAGAGTAGTTTTTAGAAAAGACTGCAATGCAATAATTCATCTTTTAACATGTAAATAGAAAAGACCATTCTCGAATAAAAAGGTCTCCAATCAGGTATTCATAGTCTGGAATATCCTCATAATTATACTTGCAGCTTAATTATCATCCTACTTACCACCCATATGCCAAACGTGCATATCCAAAAAAGCAAAGAAAGGGGCACTCAAGTGTCATATGTTACCTGGTTCTACACTCGTCAGAGTGGGTCTCAAGCTGGAGTGCAGGGCTTAAAGAGGCGAGGGAGGTGAGTACACCACCACAACCAAATTCAGTTCGCTAATTGATGTTCTTGATGATCTGACCCACAAAATAAAAAATTGAACCTCCAGCAATACCAGGTGTTGGGTGTCAGGACTTGCACCATCACAAAATACCACATATGTCTCACTGGGAATCATTAGACATTGTATCATTTTGTTTGAACAAAAAGGACATTGTATTATTCTTTCTTTCTTGGCAGTTTTCCATGTTTATTTAATTATTTCCCATGGCCAAAGCAACCCTCACTTTGGACCACACGTATATTACTTCATAAATAAATTGAATTGCATGTCTCTGTTTGAATTGAACATTTATGTATCTTACAAAACCAAAGCTTTGCATAAGAACAATATTCAGTAGGACTCGAATTTGCACAAGTGTCATGATATCGTGAAAGTAGAATTAATTTATGATGGCTTTGGAACTTCCAACCTAATTTCATCTATATACCTGAATGTCTAACAGACAACTATTGTTTGGCTACCAAAGATGAGTTCCAAAAACATACCCACGTGAAAGGAAAAATAACTCCCTGTCTCCCTCTCCCTGTTGTAGCTTTCTGTTCAGTCAAATTGTTAGAGGTGAATTGAATGATGATTAATTCAAAAAAGGATACTTTGTTGGCAATCATGTTAAAATGGCATCACAAGTGTTGCAGGTTTTTGATAAGGGCTCTTTTACGGTAGGGACGAATGAGCGTCAACCGTTCAATGGCCCAGATCCAATAGCTCAGATTGACTCATACTTGTCACGCACACGACCAGTATTTTTTCACCGAAGTGCAAAATTGTTATATTACTGCTCACTGAAGGGTGTTTTCGGGAGTTGTAAAAAAAAGAAAGCTATTTTCGTGAGTTGACATTTTCCCTACCGGCTATGGTTCAGCCCCGATGAAGATGGGGGCGAGCCACGATTCCGTTGCAACCTGAACATCCGCTCCCCCCTAGGCTCCCGCCGCCGTCCCCGTCGCAGCGGCCCTACCGCTTCTTTCTGCGCTGAGCAGCACCGATGGAGCCACCACAACACCGACCTGGCAGCGAAGAGCCCGAAGCGGACTCGCCGCTTGCACACCGCCGCGGCGAGGCTACTAGTGCCGGGCGCGCGAGCGAGCTCCTGCTCCATGCTGCACGCCGACCTGCCGGCGAGGAGCCGTAGGCGGCCACTTGCACATCGCCGATCTGCCAGCGAGGCTGCTGGTGCCGGCCGTGCGGACGAGCTCGTGCGCCAGGCTGCACGCCAACCTGCCGGCGATCTGCTGGCGAGGAGCGTGAGGCGGGTTCGCCGCTTTCACACCGCCGCGGCGAGGCTGCTGGTGCCGGGCGCGAGGGCGAGCTCGTGCGCTAGGATGCACGCCGTCGCGTACACCTACTGCACCGCGGCCACTCCGTTGTCTGATCCTCTAGCAGATAGTGCACGGGACATTGCGCTGTCGGTTCTTGGTGACAACGCACTCCACTCCACAGCCACCACATGAGCAGCAATGCTATTGCAGGCATTTTGGTGATACAATTGGTGTATCAAGAACAGATTTTGGTGATGCAAACAGGGGAGGAAGATGGGGGAGGAGAACAGGGCCTCGCGTGGGCGGGGGCGCAGCCGCGTTGAGCGAAGGCTAGGCGGGATCGGGTACGTGCAAGGTGCACTAGTAGAAATATGGTCTTTTGCACCGGTTGGTAATGGCCATATGCACCGGATGGCCAACCGGTGCAAACCATCCGTGCAAGGCTCTCCTTTTGCACCGGTTCGCTTACGAACCAGCGCTAAAGGGTCTCCACGTGGCCGGCTGTGGGGCGCTCGGCGGGGAGCTTTGCACCGGTTCGTAATACGAACCGGTGCTAAAGGGTCTGCCGCGGCGAAAAACGTCCCAAACGCTGCCGCGGCACAAAAACACTTTTTTTCGAATTATTTTCTACTCCTTTTTTTTTCTTTTTTCGGAATTTCTAATATTTTAGTTATTTCACAAGTTTAGTCTCTAACTACCCTTATTTCTAGTCCAATTACTTACTCGTGCTCAAACTTCCCGCTCGGTCACCCATCCTCCCACTACTCTAGCACTAGCACGCTTAACTTCCAAGTTCCTTTCCATCCCGCATCCAAGTGCTTCGCGCGCATGTATGTGATAGTAGTATCATATCAATTCTATTAACATGTCATTCGATGTCATATTTCTTTATTGTTCGAATTTCAAATAATTATTTTAATAAACCAAAGTAATGTTGTAATAATAATCTTGAATAAATAAATAAACATTAACTTTATAATTTGTATTATTTTTAATTATTTTCAATTTTTTAATTTTTAATTTTTTTTTGCCAAACCTAAAACCTAAAAATTTGAAAATCTTATAATTTGCTAAAAGTAATAGCAATCTTTATGCAGGATGCAATTATTAATTTTAATTTTTTAAAAAAATATAAAATCCAATTTTTGGAAAAAAGTAAAATCTTCCTGCTTTCATATTTTCATTTGGAATTTTCAAAATCTAAAAATTTTCAAACATTCTTTGCTGTTCACCTCTTCGGAGCAATGCCAATCAAATTGCTGACGATTAACATCATGCTAAATTGAACATTGAATAACGACTTAGAATGATGTCTATCTACTGCATGAAGAATCCTTGGAAAATAAATGGCTTCAGATTGTGTCGGGACATTTATTAAAAATTGGATGGAGATATTTCAACATTAAGTGTCCATCCGATAACCACTCCGAGAAGCGGGGAGTATAGGGAAGATATGGGTGTAGGTGCATGTGAACCCTAGTTGGAAATGCATTTTCCAAATGTTAAAAAATTCTGAAATAAAAATATTCGGGTACGTACGCATGTTTCATGTGTGCGTAGAAAGTTTTCGTGGAGAAACCACTTTTTTATTTCAGAATCTAAAAAAGACAAAATACATATATAGCCCTGCAAAATTTCACTTTTTTGCCGAGACAAAATAAAAAGTTTTTTCGTCACGAAACTCATGTCCAGGGCACATATTTGAGATCATCCGGGAAATCATTTTGTGTTTCGATTTTTAAAACATGTTTTGACATTACAAACGGAACTTTTCAAAAAATGGGTTCACATGCCCCCATGTTCCTTATATGCACACTCCTTTGCTTCCCCGCAATAAAGAAACAACTTGAGTTCCGGATACATATAGAAGAAGGCGCTGCCCAAACATTACTTGCAAGGAGAACATATCTAGTGATACCACACCTTATTTGATACCATGATACCATTCTTTAAAATTTGAATTCTAAGTATCAAAAAATTCGGAAATAAAATTTTACATGTTCACAAGATGTGTGTTTGCATGTCCTGTGATTTGTATAACCAAATTAGAAACACCCTTAGAAAAACAAAAAAGAGAAATCCAACATGAATAGTGTCACATAAAGATAAAAAGCACAAAATGGCACTATTCACAGAGTATTTGTCTTTTTTGTTTCTGTTTGTGTATTTTGAATTTGGGTCAGAAAATTCTGTAGAATGTAAACACACATCTTGTGAACAGCCACAAATTTGTTTTCAAATTTTTTGACACTTACAATTCAAATTTTGAAGAGTGGTATCATGGTATCATTTAAAGTGTGGTATCACTAGATATTTTCCCGTAAGGAGAACATAATCATCCAGCACCCAAACTCACACATGGTATCAATGGTATGCTTATGCATGGATCCACTCTTCGCTAGCATAATCATCCAGCACCCAAACTGACACATGGTAGAAGAAACAGCGCACCAAACACAGCTGCCCGTGAGACGCCCCGACGAAGCTGAAGCACACGCTATGTCTGGCGCAGGAATGGTAATTTTTTCCCACGATGATTTTGATATATTATACGTATTTTTTCGACGTCGTATGCAAAAGTTAATGCGGTTTTACCATTTTTCAAACATTTTTTGCAATAAATGTGAAAATTCAAATTTGTTAATTTTCCCTAATAGTAGGTTGCATAACATACATGAATCTCAAAATATTTTATTTTTTGAATAATCTATCATTTTCTTTTCTATTTTACAGTGTTAAAAAAGGCGATCCACGGGGGGGGGGGGTGGAGGTGCGTGAGGAGCAGAAAAACCTTTTGCACTGGTTCGTGTTACGAACCGGTGCAAAAGGGTAGACCTTTTGCACCGGTTCGTAACACGAACCGGTGCAAAAGAGGTCGTGGCTGACGTCAACCCTTTTGCACCGGTTCGTGTTACGAACCGGTGCAAAAGGTCCCGCACGAACCGGTGCTAATGCCCCCTGGACGTGCAGACCGCACGAACCGGTGCTAATGACCCCTTTAGCACCGGTTCGTGCCAAATCCGGTGCAAAAGCACTTTCGAGGACAGGATAAAAGCCCTTGTTTCTACTAGTGGTGCGATGGCGGGTCTCTTTCTATCGGCGCTGCGCTGTGGAGGATACAGAGCTGGCCTTTCAGGGAGAAAAAACGCAACATCAGCTGACTAAAATACCCCTAGCTCAAATACTACTCGACCTGGAGACAAGTAAATTGTACCGTAAAAAGGCTCTTTGATAAAGAAATAAAGAATGGAAGACAGGAGGGCCAGAAGCAGGTGGGAGATGACAAAATGCTCTCATAAGGGAGAGGGGTTATAATTCTGACAAAACATCACAAACTGCAATGAGACAACCAAACCAACTCAAATAGCAACAGCAGTAATGCTGAAGATAAATGTTTTAATGAGCTAATGTTCAGCTGGACTAAAGAATCTCACCGTGCAAACGTCTTTGAGATTCACATATGCATGTAACCAATCTCCTTTCCCTTCATCATTGTAAAACTTCGTGTAACAAGTGTTTTCAATGTTAAAAGTAATGATTGATGGAATTTTTTTTTCTTACCTTGGATGGCTCCTGCCACTGGAGAAAAAACATTTTAGAATGTAAAAAATCCGAACAAACATTTGGCGAGTACTCTCAACATTCTATAAGTGCACACCTAGTTTGGGCAAGTTTTGTCTTTTTGCACAATACACAAAAATATCTATTTTCATGAAATGACTTTGTGAGCACATAGAATGAATATATTGACATCGTAAGCTACGTTTAAAACTCATTTAAAAAATGATAGCATATGCTCCTCGGTGCCAAAACACATCCCCTGATTTTGACAAGTTTTTAGCATATTTGCATGTGTATCCTAATTGTGCGTATTATTTTTACTGGTGCGGCTGAACCCAATATCACAAAAAGGACCTCTCAATGTTGAAACACCTATATAACCTCATGAAAACAGATTAGGTCCCACACGGTTGATCTGCTAGCGAACTCTTCATGGGGCTAGTCCCAACAGGTTACTTCCTCCACTCTCAAACAGATGTCACCATAAAATTCTAGTTCACCTTTTAGTACTTTGACCGTCTAAATATACGAAACATGTTTAATTTATAGGTGGAAATTGGTTTGCCAATAAAACAACTCCTAAATCACTGTATTTTTTCATAAAATTCCCTGTCATTTTTTCCAGAGAAGCTAGCAGTTATAGGAGTTCATTAGGACGGTGTCAGAGCCAAAACCAGAGGTAAAAATATGTCCCAAAGAGAAATCGAGTAGAATTTAAGAAATAAGAAGACTTTTAGTAAAAAAATTTACAGGGCATACCTATTGGCCTAAGATCTTTATTCTTTTCACTTCCAAAACAGGGTTTTAACGATTAAGACCCGTAAAAACTTAAATGAATAAGATCACATGCGTAAATATGTTGTTGTACATAATATATGGCCTAACAGGGCCAACTGGTTACATGTTGTCTAGGAGCTGCACCTGATGGCATCATGGCAAGGTATAGGCTCCAGTAGTTGAATTTCCAAGCCTGCTCCTTCCACTTCTTCCAGCTCATCCTGTCAGAATTTCATTGTAGTCGGTATAAAATGCATCAGAGGAGAAGAAAGTCCGAACCATAAGATTATAAACCCTAAATGGCAAGTGAGTTACCTCGTCAAAGTCAGCAGATGCTCCAATAAGAGCTGACAAAGCATCTTGTATCTGTTTCATGTTTTCAGTCTGTTCGCTAATTTCTTCCATAGTCTCATAAAAACATGGGGGTGAACTAAAAATTCATTATAAAACATTTCATCTCCATGAATGCTACAAACCTGTGCGGCACCTGCTCCTCAGTGGAGGAGTAAATGTTGAAATTAATATGAAGAAGTAATTTTAAATTCCACTATCTGTACAGATGGTTATCCTAGAATGCTAAATACCGCTTCATGTACTATTATTTGTATAGGATAAAACAAACAGAAGAATATACAGAACAGGCAGCGACAACGTATATTTTGAGTTTCAATTTACCTTGAACCACTTCTTCTATTTGTATCTGATCTAGAAAAATCATCTGAAACCAGAACTTGTGTAATGGCCTCTATAAATTGAATCATTCAACCAAGACCTGGAGGAGTAAAAAAATATAATCATGGTAGACCACAACGAACAAGATCACACCAACATTTTTAAGAAGTAATATAGTTCTACACTGAGGTAATATAGTGCTCAAACTTGTAGACATAATTTGATATAGAGCCCTTCATCTAAAAAAAAGCATGTGCCTGGGCATACAGAAAAAGTGCCTAAGCCGAATATCATAGATGTTCCTGGCATGTAGATAGTCATAACAGCTTTTCAATAGATCCATGCTAGCATAGGAGCCCGACTTCATAACTTGACAAACCAAAGTTCAAAACATGACAGAGATCCTTACTGAATACCTTCCAGGAGCTCCAGCTCACTATCTACTAAATTTTAGTTGTCACAAATTTCCAGAGTCACAGGGAAGTTACAGGCATTGCCCGTTTAACAATTTGTTAGAACAAGTTTTTTGAACCTCATGAGCTTGGATTTCTTCCACAACAGAATAATCGAGCAAAGTACTACCTGGACTTCCTTAACGCATTTTGGTGCTTGCACAATGGAGAAGTTATAGTGACTTCATTGGTTCTTGCAATTGAAGTATTAAAGGTCTGCTAATTGATTTTATTTGCTATAGAATGATCTTTACCTGCCCATTTCTGATTCTGTATACATGCATATAGGTTATATGCATGGTCATTTTATTTTTATTATAGGTAGAGGGCAGTCTGAAGAAGCAATTCCGTAAATGCAGTCTTGTTGGATCGATGGCTGCATCAGGACTTCCCGCTGCCAGCTATGCACTTCAGAATAGCCTGTTGCAGATTTTCTTAGAGCATAGCTAAATGGAGAAGTAGCGCTCCAAATTTAACACGCTAATGCACTATACAACTAAGCCTCTAGTTTTTTTTTTTGAAAGATTTCATGTGGCTGTGGCCAATGCTTAAGCATATAATATATACCCAGAACATTGATTGCTGATATGGACACCTACACGAATATTGGATATAATTTCCAATTTTTGAATAAACCATGACACTAATGTTTATATATTATCTTAGTTTTGATGTCCTTACCTGAACAAAACACCAAGAAGTGTTCCTTTACATGAACAAAACACAAGAAACAACAAGGTGCTTCTTCAGATCTGGATGCATCCATACGAGGGCAGTTCATGCCTTGTTTCAATAAAATGGATCAGGATCTGACGGGAATAAATTCATAGATGTTGCAGATGAGAGAGAGAGAGAGAGAGAGAGAGAGAGAGAGAGAGAGAGAGAGAGAGAGAGAGAGAGAGAGAGAGAGAGAGAGAGGAGGAGGAGGAGAAACCTATAGGTCTCCAACGAAAAATCTGTAGGTTTCCAACCAACGAAGAAGAGGACGGGACAGGCAGGGTGTTGTGCTTCTAGCCGGTATCCTTGAGAGAATTATTGTATATTTTGAAGTGATGCAAAGTCTGCTCATTCTCTTACGTGCATTGGGAGAATAGTGATTATTTTAAAACTTTAGGTAAAATTTTCCTTAAAAAAAGGCAAACTGCTTTAACTATTGTTTATTAGTAAGGCAGCATGTAGCAACAAAGAACTACACATACATCATATAGAAAGATACCAAGAGGCAGAAATCAAACTCAGCTTTTTTTTTTTGCCAATCTTTAATTAATGAAATGGGTAGACGAGCACAAAGGAAAACGAAAGACAGACGTCGTAGGCGGAGAATCTGGAGCATCAAGCACAGGCAAACCAACCTAACATAGAAGACGAATAAGTCGTAAAAAACTCTAGCGCAGCTCCCAACCCAAGTTCAGGCAATGATTCGGCGAACAGGGTCCTCTTGGCCTATGAAGGAACCAGTCTCACTCTTGCCATCGCTGCACAACCTACAAGAGGATGTTAAACAATGAATCTAAGCAACCATGCATGTAAATGAACTAACACATGAAGTTCCTGCTTGTACCTAGTTGGATGGAGAAGAATTGAGATTTATATTGTCAAAATACATGTACAGTATGCTATTGCCATGTTTTTTGGGAAAATAATGCGATCAAATATTGAACATAATTAAATTGCAGGTTGACTAATTTCAATCGGAAAACAAACAATTGCTACCCTGCTCTCAAAGATTTCAAAACGCAGCCCAAGAAGACAGAACATCTGTTGTCTAAAAATATATTTTGAAATTGATAAAGTAGCCCGAAAACAATTCAATCTATCAATGACATCTTCCCTAGAAATGAAAGTATTAATGGCTCATTGAGTTGGACTATCTGTTCTCTAACAAAGGTTTGCAAATAAGAATATTTCAAAAATAAATTAACCAATGTACAGTATACATGATCACATTTATAGTATTGTACATCAAAATAGGCAGCTATACCCCAAACAAAGAGAGCGCAGATTTGTAGAACTTACTGGTTGTTGAGTTAACTACACTGTTAAATAGTAAGTGGATCAAGTCTGGCTCTCAAATATATTTTTTACTTGGAAGACAAATAGAATACATTGTAATATTGTTGTAATGTTCCATGTGAACGATCAGGTATGATTTTCTCTTCTCAGGAAACAAATTGCCATATGCCAAATAATGGATGGAATTACGTATGTAGCTTTCTTTTGAAAGAATAAAGAGAGTCCATCTTCCGGTTTACCGGCTTCGTGGAGCACTTGCAAGGGCAGGAGCACGCCATCATGTGCCGCTTCCATTTCCGCTTCCAAAGAGAAGTCTGTCTTATGACCATAAAGGAACAATACCCTCTCCAATGAATAGCTGCTTCTAAAGAGGGTTCATCCGTTGAATAAAGAATATGATCTAATGAGAAATTTATAGTGAGGTTTTCTCATGAGTTTCCCTTCTCTTTTCGTAAGGTTAACTGTAGCAAAGATTGAAATGAAAAATACAAAAAAATGAAAGATCCTGAACATGAAAGCTAAGGGTATCTTTCTAATGAAAACTGATCTAGAGAAGCTACAAGGTTATTTATATAGACGCTTGGCAATGCAAACTGAACATTGAATTGTACAACATAAAAAGAATAATTCTAAAAGATTTCCTCACAAAAAGAGATTTGCTAACCAATTCTAAGTGAAAGGAGAGGAGCAAGTGAGCATTGAAATGAATCAAAACATGCCCATGGAAGCTGGTTCATAGTAAAGTAATTAGACGAGTTGTGTCTGTTCCTTGTGGGGGTAATCCGTCTAAATTCACATGTCCAATTGAGCGGTACTAAACTACATCGATAAAAATACAAATAATTTTCCACCACGTTTCAAAAACTCCAGCTGCATTATGCATGACTACAAGAATTCAGTCATCCACACTAATCAAAATTTAAGCACTATGTTATCAAACTGTTGACGTCAGAAACCCACTGGCGGGCAGCAACGGGCAACACAGTAGAGCCGGGAACAACTAGGGCTGCGGCTGGCCCCAGTCCCTCAGAGCGACGGCCCGCAAAGCCTCCTGGTCACACGTCCGATGCTATCGCAAGGGCGTGCCACCTGACCTATACCTGGTCAGGAAGGTGTTGGATGATGCCTCGCTTAGTTTCCTGCATGGCATACACGTAAACATTAAATACGAGCCTCGATCGGCTCTCAGGTTATCCTGTGAATCGGCTCAAAGAGCCGATCCACCCATGATCGTACAAGGTGTCCGAATATATGGTGGTCCTGCTTGATCAAGATAAAGCTAATGAGATCTACGACGACTTAGGGTTTTCACCGCATAATCGGATCATCCTACTCACGATTGGGCCTCGCGCTCGCGCACGGTGACCGTAAGCCGATCCTAGACAGGGCCTAAAAACCAACACGAGGTTGATCCCCGGAACATCCTTTCTAGGGCTAGCAAACGTCACCCTACACGCCGCTGGATCCTCCAACCCTTTGTAGGGCCTAACTAATGCGGATATTAAACTAATCCTTGCAGAGCAAGGAGCAACCGTAACGGATCAGATCTACTAAACTATGATCAAGCGGGGTGCCGCCCCTACACCTGAGGTAGGTGTAAGGGCGGCTAGATGCATAAGGGTCGCACTACGACAGCATATGATACGAAGAACAATGCTAACCCTAACACATCTAAGATAAGTACGTTGCTCGCCATCAAAAAGGCTTCATCACGAGCAACGCATGAACAACGAGATAGGCTTGTGCTGCCTAGATCGCAAGATGCGATCTAGGCAGCATGGTGCTTACCGGAGAAACCCTCGAGACGAAGGAGTTGGCGATGCGCCGAGATTTGTTTGTGTTGAACGTTGGTTGTTGTTTATTCCATAAACCCTAGATACATATTTATAGTCCAGGGGACTTTCTAATGTGGGAATAATCTCCACCGTGTACGAGACAAACTCTAACTTTTAATCTACGATACAATCTACTATAATTAAAGATACACGGGCAATCTAGCCCAAAATCTTCATGCAAGGCCGCTTCAGAGATCTTCCACGTGTCATCTTCCAAGCCCATCTTGATCGCGGCCCATCTCCTGATTTAGCCAAAATCTGGTGATAACACATGCCCCCTGGTTTTGGTAATGATAATTTCAAAACCACTGCTTTTTCCTCCGAGGGGTCATGTCGTGGCGGAGCAGAACCGTCGCGAGTATTTCCATCATGACAACTTGCCTTCCCAACTTCTCTGCACGATTTGACAGTTTTTTGGCACCACTTCCTCGAAAACCGTTCGGACATTAAATCCCCACTTCTTTTATCCAACCGTACCGAGCAGTTCTTCTCCTCATCCTTTCCGCATTAGCACTCCAAAAGCCCTCCTGCGCACCATGTCTTCTTCTTCCTCCGCCTCGTCGGGACTTTCCCTCGAGTCCTCTTCCTCCCACGAGCCGACGCCAGAACCGAACCCACAAGAGGTCCATGCGGCCAACACCCGCCGCGCCATAGAGGCCGGGGAGGAGCCAGACCATGACTTCTCCATCTGGTCCGAGGACGACAAGTCCTCGACGGACGGGGAGAGCGACCTCCGCTTCCTTGCCGACGGGGAATCGGAGGAGGAGAGCGATGACGATCGCTTCTCCTGGGACGACTTCACCTCCTCTGAGGAGGTGAAAGAGGAGGAAGAGGAGGAGGAGGACGACGACGACAGCCCCTCCGACGAGCCGCCGGCCAAGCGCCACTGCCCCTGGCCGGGGAATCTCGGTGACTACGACAGGCGACGACGACGACGACGAGGAGGATGAGGACAACGAAGGTCCCGCCGGTGGCCGCTACAGCGAGCGACGACGAGCCCGCCGGGGAGCAGCGCCGAGCGCCGGCGGCGAGGGTGACGACGAGGGCAGCGACGGCCCGTAGATAGGACCTTTAGCATAGGACTAGCAGTAGTAGACTGGGCAATGTATCCCCTTAGTACTCCCTTTTGAGAGCAATCAGCTCTTCTATGTAAGAAATCTGGTTCATCAATGAAGAAATTCCCCAATTTGATTTTGCCGATTTCCTTTATGCCAAATTAGCCGATTTCCCTTTATGCTGATCCGCCGATCGTCACTCAGCCAATGCTTAATGAGCCGATGACAACGCATCGGTCTCTCATGACCCATTCTTCCTCCCTTCGACACTGGAGCGATCGTGAATTTGATCAATGCCCGAAAGCTGATGTTAACATATCAATCCTTCACGATCTATCTTTTGCCTTTTTCAACCGATGACTTCGAGCTCTGGCGGGCAACTAGGCAGGTCAACACCCTTATGAGAGCCCGAGAATCACTACTGAAACGACTTGATGCTGAAGTCGATACCTCTGGGTTTTCAGATATTCAATGATACTCTTCAAACCTGCCCAATCCCCTTTTAAAAAGGTTATGATGGAGGGCCATCCGATGAAATCCCAATCGGCTTCTTAAGAACAGAATACCTACGCAGTCAGTTGCCCCCCGAGCCTCTATCAAGGCGAGCATAGCAGTGGGCTAACCAAACGTGTCACCATCGGTTTTCAAGTCATGATGCAGAGTCAGCCGATTTCAACAAAATCGGCTCTCCAGAGCAGAGAACCTTCAGGGCGAGCTGCCCCCCGAGCTTCTTCAGTCCACTTCTCGCGCCTTGCAGGTCAGATCGGCTCCCTCCTTTGGCGGATTTGATGCAACCCATCCTTAATCTGATCTGCCTGTCCATGCTGTTCTTGGCATTGATCCTCAAACTGCCCCAGCTGATACAGCGGACTCGAGTACTCGCACAGATAATCCGGAGATCCTTGAAGAGAGGATCCACTTCCTGCTCCATTGAGGAGTTCTTCCATCTCTCTTCGTGCTCCATTGACCCTCTGATTATAACAGTTATACCTCTCGAGTCGATGGCCATGCATCGGCTTTATATCCTTAAGTCGATGTCTGCTGCATCGGCTGTGCTTAAAAAATTTCAAATTTTTCGGCCGATTTATGTATCGGCCCCCATACTTCAATACCCATCATCAAAGGATATTTTAGGCTGCTAGGTATTTGCAGGACGCCTCTACTGAATATCCTCGTGTTTTATCCACCTGGGTGCCCCCCCCGAGCCGATTCCTTCAAAGGACTTGATGGTATCGGCTCTGTCGGATTAAATGTTGAACCCAGGCAGAATGGATGGTGAGGATAATTTTGGCCGATTGTTGGAATCGGCCTCCACGTTGCTTGCTCGATGAAGGTTTTGTAATGTTCCTCCATAAACTTTTGGGGCCGATCCCCTGGATCGGCATCGCCACATTCGTCCATCGATGTTTGCTTTTATTACACGGTCAGGCCTGTGGATAAAACCAGCCTAACCCCGTTCTTTGTCACATCGATGCGCTCGCAGTCGTCCAAATTGATGCCTGAGAGTGGCTCTTGGCCTGATGTCTCCCAAACGTCCATGCCAGTCTGTTGAAATCTCGACCGAATCATCCGCGTGGACGACTTCTACTTCATCTCCATCCCACTGTATCGGGCATTGGTGCATCGTGGATGGAATGCAACGATTGGCGTGGATCCAATCTCTCCCTAGTAGGACAGCATAGGTACTCTTGCTCGTCGACGATAAAGAACGTCGTAGGGACGGTTTTCCTTCCTATGGTCAGATCCACATTCAGAACACCTTGTGCGTCAGATGCTTGGCCGTTGAAATCGCTCAGTGTCACATTGGTCTTGATCAGATCCGAGCTAGAGCGTCCTAACCGACGTAGCATGGAGTATGGCATAATGTTAACTGCCGCTCCGGTGTCTACCAACATCTTGTTGACAGGCTGCCCATTGATGTATCCTCGCAAGTACAAGGCCTTCAAATGCCTGTAACTTCTCTCTCGTGGCTTCTCAAAGATGACCGGCCGTGGGCCGCAGTCCAATTGTGCCACAGGTGCTTCATATAATCTTGGAGCACTAAACTCCGTTGGAAGGATGAAGACCATGTTTGTGCCAGCCGATGTATCATCATCGGCTTTCCTTTGCTTGGGGCGCCACTCTTTTCTTTGTGGCCGACCCTCTTCGTCCAGGGTTTGCTGAATTTTGGCGGCCAGATCAGGCCGTGCCTTCCTCAACGTGTGCAGGTATAATCTTTCAGTTTCTTCCAGCCCACGCAGACGCTGAACCCTTCGTTTTTGGGAACGGCTGAGCCCATCAGGGCACCACCTGGGCCGATGATACTTGTCTTCTTCATCATCGTCCTCTAGTTCCTCGGGATCTTCCACCCGAGCGGACTCAGCATACTTGTTCCGACGCGGGAGAGGCCCTAGACGCTTGAACACGGACACGTTAGCTGCATCCTTCTTCCTTTGTTTGCACTCTGGGCAGTTCTCGATTGTTGGCAATCGGCTCATTCCTGAGTCCCAGCAATGTTTGAAGAAAGGACAGTCCCAGTGCCTATCCATGTCATCCTGCCCCCTTGACCTCCCTCCAGCGTGACGATTGTACCCGTCGTTGTTTTTATCATGCCGACGGTACCTCCTGTCCTCTGCATCAGACCGACAAATTCTCTCATCATCTACGTCGTGGCGCCGACGTCGGTCGTACTGTTGCTCATATTTGTTGAGGAGATGCACGGAGAGTGGACGTTGATACCGCACGCTTCTCACTTCCCCCTCGTCGGTACCGTCTCGTCATCATCTTGGGGCCGGTCGCGCGGATCGGCCTCCTCTTTATCCTTGCCACGGGAGTGGCTGCTTTCGGCTTCATTTTTGCCATGGCGGCTTGCAAGCCCTGCCATGTTGACACCAAAGGGGAACTCTGGCTCGCATATGGAGTGGCTGAGATCCACCATGTTGTCGCCAGGCAACGGACGTAGTTTCATTGAGCTTGATACCGTGCGAACGGGTCTTCTCAAAGGAGCCGATGAGTTCGGCTTCAAAGATGGCCTTCAGATCACCGTATTTCTTCTCGGCTCCATCGAGTGCGCCTTCAGGTGTGAACCCCTTCCACCTGACGCCATGGGAGCGGGTTCTGTGGAAAGAGCCGATGAGTTCGGCTTCGAGGGTTGCCTTGATCTCGTCATGCTTCTTCTTGAGCTCATCAGGCAGATCCTCGTACTTGACCGGAGTGCTTTCCGCCATCTCGGATGTAGATGGCGATGTGGTGGATGTCGAAGGTTGTCCCACCGGGCGTGCCGGAATGTGTTGACGTCGAAAACCCACTGGCGGGCAGCAACGGGCAACAAAGTAGAGCCGGGAACAACTAGGGCTGCGGCTGGCCCCAGTCCCTCAGAGCGACGGCCCGCAAAGCCTCCTGGTCACACGTCCGATGCTATCGCAAGGGCGTGCCACCTGACCTATACCTGGTCAGGAAGGTGTTGGATGATGCCTCGCTTAGTTTCCTGCATGGCATACACGTAAACATTAAATACGAGCCTCGATCGGCTCTCAGGTTATCCCGTGAATCGGCTCAAAGAGCCGATCCACCCATGATTCGTACAAGGTGTCCGAATATATGGTGGTCCTGCTTGATCAAGATAAAGCTAATGAGATCTACGACGACTTAGGGTTTTCACCGCATAATCGGATCATCCTACTCACGATTGGGCCTCGCGCTCGCGCACGGTGACCGTAAGCCGATCCTAGACAGGGCCTAAAAACCAACACGAGGTTGATCCCCGGAACATCCTTTCTAGGGCTAGCAAACGTCACCCTACACGCCGCTGGATCCTCCAACCCTTTGTAGGGCCTAACTAATGCGGATATTAAACTAATCCTTGCAGAGCAAGGAGCAACCGTAACGGATCAGATCTACTAAACTATGATCAAGGGGGTGCCGCCCCTACACCTGAGGTAGGTGTAAGGGCGGCTAGATGCATAAGGGTCGCACTACGACAGCATATGATACGAAGAACAATGCTAACCCTAACACATCTAAGATAAGTATGTTGCTCGCCATCAAAAAGGCTTCAGCACGAGCAACGCATGAACAACGAGATAGGCTTGTGCTGCCTAGATCGCAAGATGCGATCTAGGCAGCATGGTGCTTACCGGAGAAACCCTCGAGACGAAGGAGTTGGCGATGCGCCGAGATTTGTTTGTGTTGAACGTTGGTTGTTGTTTATTCCATAAACCCTAGATACATATTTATAGTCCAGGGGACTTTCTAATGTGGGAATAATCCCCACCGTGTACGAGACAAACTCTAACTTTTAATCTACGATACAATCTACTATAATTAAAGATACACGGGCAATCTAGCCCAAAATCTTCGTGCAAGGCCGCTTCAGAGATCTTCCACGTGTCATCTTCCAAGCTCATCTTGATCGCGGCCCATCTCCTGATTTAGCCAAAATCTGGTGATAACACAAACATAGGACCAGGAATTAAGAGGCTTTGTAACCAAGCTAGATTGCAAACCCCATTAATAATCCATGTTCTGCTGCTGCAGTTAATTAAGCGCACTGAGCACCTTCTCAATGTTGGCTGCTGCCCTTGAAGGTGTCGCTGGTCCTCTTCTTTCTGGGGAAAAATAAAAAAGAGCACCTACCATGACTACATGATATACCCCACTCCAACATGCAGTAGACCAGGTTAGAGCAGCTGCTACCTAGAGGATTTAGTGAAGAACACATAGCAGACCGGCAGCACCTCGTCGCTTGGTTCCGGCGACTCAAAGAAGAAAGCCCCTTTCAGCTTCTTGGCCTAGAAGCAATACAAACCCTCGATCTTCAACATGACTAGGAGTATACATATCTACGTGTGTATAACAACAAATATGTGAAAAGGCAGCTTGCACGGGCATAACAACAAACAGTTGGGAGACAACAAACTGAAAGGGAGGTGACCACGAAATTACATCAAAATAAAAAGGGAAAGCTCAAGAGGGTGCAGAGAGAGGAGGGAGGAGGCCGGTGAGGGTTGGTAGCAACAAGTCCATGGCTTGGCAGAGAGCTCGTCCATCCATGACAGTCCCCGCTGCTTCGCTCCGCACATCGCTGCCTTGTCCAGCCATGAGAGGCCCGGCTGCCGTCCGACCCCCGCCGCCGTCGGACCTCCAGCTGCTTCGCCCCTCCCTCCTCCTCCTCCTCCTCCTCCTCCTCCTCACAGCTCTCCTGCACCTCCCCCTTTCGCTGCTGGTGGTAGTACGAGATGCAGCCCGTGAGGAGAGAGAGGTGGTGGCGGCGGAAAAACGAGGCGAGCGGTCGTGGAGGCGGTACTGGTAGGAAGGGGATTGGGGAGGAACTCGCGTGCTGGGATTCGTTGGGCGGCGGCTAGGGTTGGAGATCTTTCACGGGCCGACGCCACGTCCGACCGAAGCCAATCTCACCCGCAGCGACCGACCGGCGGGCCCAGATGATGGTGGGGCCCACGAGCAGACTGAGGTGGGTAGCACATGACCATTGCATGGCTTTATCTAGCCAGAGGACCAACCGGAGAGCGTGCACGCGCTGCCATCGGCCAACCACCACGCTCGCTCCAGGCAAACAATGAATGGACCAGATTGGCCAGACGAGAAGATCCAACGACCCACGTGCTCTAATCGCTGTGAGGCCCCCTATGGGGAGCATCATATATACCTTTAGATGATCTTTAATTTCCTCAATACTAGGTTTCCCAAACATCAATTTACTTCAGCAAGTTGCTGACAATGTTCACATTCTTTGCTGTTCACCTCTTCGGAGCAATGCCAATCAAATTGCTGACGATTAACATCATGCTAAATTGAACATTGAATAACGACTTAGAATGATGTCTATCTACTGCATGAAGAATCCTTGGAAAATAAATGGCTTCAGATTGTGTCAGGACATTTATTAAAAATTGGATGGAGATATTTCAACATTAAGTGTCCATCTGATAACCACTCCGAGAAGCAGGGAGTATAGGGAAGATATGGGTGTAGGTGCATGTGAACCCTAGTTGGAAATGCATTTTCCAAATGTTAAAAAATTCTGAAATAAAAATATTCGGGTACGTACGCATGTTTCATGTGTGCGTAGAAAGTTTTCGTGGAGAAACCACTTTTTTATTTCAGAATCTAAAAAAGACAAAATACATATATAGCCCTGCAAAATTTCACTTTTTTGCCGAGACAAAATAAAAAGTTTTTTCGTCACGAAACTCATGTCCAGGGCACATATTTGAGATCATCTGGGAAATCATTTTGTGTTTCGATTTTTAAAACATGTTTTGACATTACAAACGGAACTTTTCAAAAAATGGGTTCACATGCCCCCATGTTCCTTATATGCACACTCCTTTGCTTCCCCGCAATAAAGAAACAACTTGAGTTCCGGATACATATAGAAGAAGGCGCTGCCCAAACATTACTTGCAAGGAGAACATATCTAGTGATACCACACCTTATTTGATACCATGATACCATTCTTTAAAATTTGAATTCTAAGTATCAAAAAATTCGGAAATAAAATTTTACATGTTCACAAGATGTGTGTTTGCATGTCCTGTGATTTGTATAACCAAATTAGAAACACCCTTAGAAAAACAAAAAAGAGAAATCCAACATGAATAGTGTCACATAAAGATAAAAAGCACAAAATGGCACTATTCACAGAGTATTTGTCTTTTTTGTTTCTGTTTGTGTATTTTGAATTTGGGTCAGAAAATTCTGTAGAATGTAAACACACATCTTGTGAACAGCCACAAATTTGTTTTCAAATTTTTTGACACTTACAATTCAAATTTTGAAGAGTGGTATCATGGTATCATTTAAAGTGTGGTATCACTAGATATTTTCCCAAACTCACACATGGTATCAATGGTATGCTTATGCATGGATCCACTCTTCGCTAGCATAATCATCCAGCACCCAAACTGACACATGGTAGAAAAAACAGCGCACCAAACACAGCTGCCCGTGAGACGCCCCGACGAAGCTGAAGCACACGCTATGTCTGGCGCAGGAATGGTCATCCATGTCATCCCTTGTTGCAGGTCCACCGTGACTAGTGAGGAACTCCAGGTCGTAAAATGCATGGCGCCATTGAAGAGGACGCCTCTTCTATCAGAAATCACGTACGTCAGAGTTATCATCGCCCCACTGGCTTTGCCGGCAAGTCCAGTCTCTTGTTTCTTCACTCTAGAGTCTAGAGACCCGATCATGATAGTATATTAGTATGTCATTAGCAAGAGCGCTCCAAAGTGAGGCGACATGGCTGGGTCGAATCCCAGACACATGAAGTGCCGCCCATCCATCGACCATCATATCTTGTGTATACTGCAACACAGCATACCTCTCCGTGGCAGGATTACACACGACATAGTCAAATGGACCTATCCTCATGCAGCGGCACAGCAGAAGACGGTTGGAGGAGTCGACGAATTCAATCCTTTTGCAGGTGGGCAGGAAGGAAAGGGAAGGGTCGATCATAGGCTGCCCTCTTCCGGACAGATTGATGAAGTGGTTTCTCTTGGGTTTCTTGCTGCGGTAGAAGAAGCCAGACACAGTTTGGGGTGACTTGTTAGAGCAAATCCAATAGTAGAGCCAACTGTTAGCTATAAGCCATGTGCCATGTCATTTGTAGCTAACATATAGCCAATATGTATAATAGTGAGCTATAGAATTGTACTACTTTATTAGTGCATGGTCTACCATTCACTCTCACAAAGTGCCTAGGAGCACGTGCTAGAGCTGGTTCTTGCATGAGAACCCACTCCTCTTCACCCTCCTCCTCTCTCTCCTCCAACTAGGCAACAATATATTATTTTAATCCTTATAGCCAGTTAACTAGGATTTATTGTACTTGCTCTTACGGATGTCGGGATCGAGCAGAGGGCGAGCCACCATCTGGAGACGCACTTGAAGCGGCAGAGTCTAGCGGGCGCGTCTCACGAAAAAGGAAAGTTCCGTCCCCATCAGCATGTGCCCCTAACAAAAAAACGGTAATGCTACACTTACGGACGAAATTGGCTACGGAACGCTACGCGCTGACGTGACGAAGGGACGTGGAGCCAGCGTGGATAACTTCTCGCTCCCAGGCGAAAGAAAATCAGTTTACGAAAAATATCCCCCATCTTCCCAGTAGAGCTCCACTACTTCATGGGCGGTGAGGCGGCCTAGACCTGGTCGGCGGCGGCGCGGCGACCTGGCCCTCATCCTTGGCGGCACGGAGACCTAGCGCTCTTCGGCGGTGGCGCGGTGACCTCTCCGTCGTCATCGGCAGCGCGGCGACCTAGCCCTCGGCGGTGGTGGCGGCGGCGCAGCTCCCCCTAAAACTACAAGTTTCAGAAGTACCAATGCAAGTGTGGCATCTTGCTAAAGAATTTTGTCTCTCTTAATGCAGGTCTCTTACAATTTCATTTCGTGGGTATGCCACGGCCGGATGGATGAGGCTAATGTGGTCTGCACTGAGATCAAGGCGAGAGGATTGCTGCCAGATTGCTACTGGATTCTTTTCTGCAGGAGCATACAATTTTATCTAGTGGATAGTCCTGGGGATAATGGATTGTATTGCAGCCTGTAGTAGAGTTAATGAATGTAGAAACAGGGCTGGGTTGTATGATTTGATTTCTTCTCAGGGTAAAAGTTGTGTGACACAGCTTAGTTGTGCACTTCCATGTGTTATCTTTGTACCATACTACTTTGTAAGCTTCACGTTTATATTTACATGAATACAGATTGTTCAGATGTACCGGCACTTTGGTTTCTGTCGTTGTGCCATGTTGTACTGCTGCTAGCTCATGGTCTGGCTACCAATTAGCTCCACTACCTGGTTCTTGTTTGTGGTTCTGGGGTACATTGGGATGTTGTTTCGACAGTTTTCTAGCTGATAACATTCTGGACTCAAACGCATGCCAGACAATTGCTCTTCTGAACTCAAACGAGTTCAGTTGTACATTACTCTTTCTGTTGGCATGTCCAAGGGAAAAGAATGTGATGTGTATAGTATTGGATGGTACAGGCCTGAGATTCTGTGAACTACTGTTGCTGGTAGCTTGTATGCTATACAATGTGATATGTTGTATGATAAGATAATAAATAATAAACTCTTTTGATGATAAATTCATTATGATATCTTGTTCTATTCCAATACTGAAAATTGCAATCGCATATAATTCAATAATCAGTTCAAATACACTGTGGAGAATCCAGATTCCGAAACATTACTTTCTACTACCCTGTGCCTATTAGCTATTACATTAAAATTTCCAAGTGCATAAAAGATTATAACAAAGGTCTGCATCCAACATCCTTAAATTACACAATTCAACTCTAACTTTGATCCATCGTATTGTTGGACTTCTCCAGTTCCATCAAAGCGTAATTGCAGAGAACTGGACACAGGAGCGGAGCTTTGCTGAACTTGATGCAACATGCTTGTATATTTTCCTAGAAATCAAAATATCGTAGGCAGGTCTTGGTTCTTGAACTCGAACAACAGAAACAGGCCAAGACTCACCCCCCCCCCCCCGCGTCGCCCTCCTCTGGCGACCAGGGGGGAACCCTAGCGCCGCCGCCTGTAGACCCCCACCTCCTCCCTCTCTTGCCTCGCCGCCGCCGGAGGGGCCCCGGCAAAGCCACGCGCGCCCTGAGGAAGGTGGCGGCGGGGCGTTTCTTCCCCTCCCGCATCCTCCAGCGAGAAGGAGCTCGCTCGGGCGGTGGGTGAGGCGGCGTTCTGCGGGCGCGGCGGCGTTCTGCGGGCGCGGCAGCGTGCTGCGGGCGTGGCGGAGTGCGGCGGGCGCGGCGGTGTGCTGAGGGCGCAGCTGCGTCGGTCGGGCGCGACCGGGCCGGATCTGGGCCGGGCGGGCCGGCTCGGGGCGCGGGTGGTCGGGGCATCGCGACGGCGCTGCGGCAGGCCAGCGCGGGGCCCCTGGCCGTGGAGGTGCTGCAGGTTTGCAGCGGCTGCTGGGTGGTGGTGGTGTGCCGGGGCGGAGACCCCGGGCAGCGGCAGCGTCATGGTGGGCGAGGTGGTCGACGGTGCTGGCGCGCAAGATGGCGTGCTTCGGCTTCCCTGCCGGTGAAGGAAGACTCGGTGGCAGGGTGTGCTTGCTCCGGGTGAAAGCTCTGCCCGACTTGGTCGGTGCCGGCGATGGCGACGCCTCAGGGCGCCGTTCCCCTTCTTGGAGGCATCGTCGTGGAGCACTGCCTTCGAGGATTCGTGCCCTCCGGGTGAAAACCCAAGCTCTGGCCTCGGCCGGAGCGGGCGACGGCGGCGGTCTCGTCGCTTCCCTTCTTGGAGGCGTCGTCTTTGGAGGGCATGAGCTTCACTCGGCGAGGGCGGTGTTTGCCGGGCTGCGTTGCCTTACCGTCTCCGTTGGAGGATGCCGAGGCGGCGGCCTCAGGTAGGTGGCTGCGAGCCGGGGCGGCGGCCCCGGAAGGCGGTGCGGCAGCATCTCTATGGTGCAGGGATGCGGCTTGTCATGGCTTGGGTGGCGACCCTGGCCGTGTGGGCGGTAGGGCAGTCGGCTCGGTCGGACGCGTCCTGGTGGGGACGGTCGGACGCTATGTCGGGGCGGCGGCCCCGGATGAGATGGTGTGATGCCCGTGGTCTGCGGCCTTTTGCCCTGTGCAGCTTGGGTTGCGGGTGAACGGTTCGTGCGGCGTTGCAGCTCGACAGCGAGCGGTGGTACGTCGGGGCGGCGGCCCCGGAAGGTGGTGGTCTTTGTGGACGCGCAGGGCGCGATGGAGCAGCGGTATGTCGGAGCGGCGGCTCCGAATGTTCGTCATCTTCGAGGGTGCTCGACCTTGGGTCGCTTGGGCGATAAGGTGACTCTCGGCGGTGGGCTTGGGCGGCAACGACAATGATGCTGAGCATGGTTTTGTTGCTGCAAGACCGTGTTAGTCGGCTCCGTCCCGGCGTGTCCGAATGTCTTCAGGTTGGCCTCCTCTTGTTGTGAAGTCGAAGCTGCCTTTGGGTGGTGAACGATGACCTTCGAGGGCGGTCCGACGGTGAAGGTCCTTTTCGGCGCAGGTCTTGTGCATCTCCTCTCCGCGGCTCGTCGTCAGAATCGGAGCTACCGGCCTTTTTTTGGGGAGCCATCTGTTTGGCATAGGCCAACTCGAGCTTCGCGTTTGTGTAGCTTATGTGGGTAGCCAGGGTGGCTCGGTGTGCCTTCGCGGCGTCGTGTGGGTGGGTGTGGGATTGGCCCGTCGTTGTAGGTTTTTTCCCGGTTTTCTCCTAAAAATCGGGCACCTTCTGCTTAATTAATGGATGAGGCAAAGCTTTTACCTCCGTTTCAAAAAAAAAATTCCTAGAATTGGAGGCATAACGACAGACGATGAACCTCCATATGGTGATGCAGCTGCCATTGCTGGATTTATGTTGGTAACACTGAAGTCAAACGGTTCCTGCACCAAGCAAGTTTAGAAGGTAAATTGGCTGTCCAAGTACTTGCTATAGAAATAAATAAAGAGACAAAAATATATACATGAATTGCTCCATATGGTATTGCGGCTGTCATCGAGGTCAATGTTGGCACACCTTATGGGGACTACGGAGCTCTTGAGGTAGTTTGTACATAGCCCGGTAACCTTTCCGAAGTCATTGAGGGTGTGGGCGAGGTTTTGAATGTCTTCTTTAATAGGGGCTACAAAACCGCTGCATCATCCGCATAAAGAGATGTGCGGAGGATGGTACCCCGCCCTCGGATCTTATGGAGAAGGCCATGCCCGTTGCCTTTTCCAACGCATGAGCCAAAGTATCGATAGCAAGGACAAAGAGGAGAGGCGAAAGAGGGTCCCCTTGCCTAAGCCATCGGCCGTGGCGGATAGGATGGCCAGCCACCCCATTTAGTAGCACCCGCGACGTGGCGGTGGTAAGAAGAGCCACAATCCAATTTCGGAACCGACTCAGAGAGCCCCTCTTGTCAAGAAGATCCACAAGCCATGCCAAACAATTTCCATCTTGATGAGGACGAGGAAGATGATATTACTTGGAAGCTTACCTCAAATGGGCAATACACCAGAAATCTGCCTACGAAGTGCAATTCTTAGGCTCCACCCTTTCTTGCCTTCTTATTAGCAGCATTAGTACAATCAAAATAATAAATCCACTTGGGTTCAGCTCTAACATACAGGGCTGGCCCAGGGGAGGGTCTAGCGGGGCGGCCTCCCCGGGCCCAAAAAAATTGGGGGGCCATATTTTCTGTATAGGCTTACTATACATTGCAGAAAAAAAAAGCAGTTTTACGATTTTAGATGGACTTGGTCTACAGTTGGACCTTTTCTTTTCCTATTGGTTTCCAATCCGGCTGGCCGCCACGACTTGAGTCAGCACCTAAAATCCTTTCCATCTACCGATATGTGAAACATCGCCAATTTTCCCGAGCCCGACGCCTCAATTCCCTGCCTGCCCTCTCGCGGTTCGTGGCTATCACCCAGGCCGCCTGGTTCCTGCCCTCGCACTTGCCGCTCGCGAACGACCGACCGCGAGATGATCTACTGACTGTTGCCCTCCTACGGACTACGGTGCTGCCTACTAGTCCGCTGGCCAGTGGCCGTCGCAGTTGGTAGTCCCAGTCCGGTCGTCGTCAATCCGGCAACCATCCAATATGTGTATTAGATTAAGATAGAAGGTAAGAACGCCCGCTGCAGTTCTCTTTGAATTATACTATATGCTCGCCTATAATTCAGGTTCTGAATTTTGATTAGCAGTTGTTGTTCTTATTTGTAGGAGCGGGGTTAACTGGTTTGGCAACACTATACATCGACAAGAAGTTAATGGACGAGTTTGATATTGATTCCATCGTCACGGACTTTGCACCTAGGAATTGGCGGAGAAAATTTTAAGGTATCATGTAAACATTGTTTTATATGAATATTGAAGTTATGTATATTAAAAGTATTTATTTTTCATCATCTCATACATGCGAAAAAAGTAGTAAGAGGGGCCCAAAATTTAAGTTTCGCCCGGGCCTCCGAAATCTCAGGACCGACCTTGCTAACATATATCAAACATCTATTAAAGCATTAGCTACTGTAGCAACCTCTTCAAAAAGCTATTTCCTCAAAATAACTCAAAAAGAAAGATATTAAGAGGCAAATGCAAATAGTGGCGGAAATCTATCAGAACAGAACAACAGGTAAAGATCGAATTGGCAGCTCAAAATTACGTTCTTACTGGGAATACAAATTTTTATGGTGACAGCACATAATCTGTTTTCAGGACATCAACTTCCCTAAATCTTACTTTCTCTCTATTAGAGGCTATTCTTGGCACAAAGACGAAATAAAAATGGTAAAGAGAGGTTATTATAGAGGTAATAACTTCCTAGACTCAACATAAAAAAAACATAAATAAAACATGGGTTATCTCCCAAGAGTGATTTTCTTTAACGCCTTTCAGCTAGGCGCAGAAAAGGAGCTAGCATTAAGTATTATCAAGTGAAGAAGCATCAAGATCAATGCAAGAAATCTTTTCAACAAGGATTTGTATTTTATAAATATAAGTTTTAGAAAACCCTCTCTTAACACTTTTAGGTTCACTACTTTCT
This sequence comes from Lolium rigidum, assembly GCF_022539505.1. NCBI lineage: Eukaryota > Viridiplantae > Streptophyta > Magnoliopsida > Poales > Poaceae > Lolium > Lolium rigidum. The sequence goes on from NC_061510.1 coordinate 142,944,981, forward strand.
TCAAATGGATTTTTCAGGAACAATCCAATCAAAAAAAAATCCAAAGCTTCATGCATTCCTACAAGTTTGAAAGGTATTGGTATTTTGATTTCCTCTATATTTTCAGGTTTGGTTTTGTCTATCTTTTCAAGTCTACCAATAACATCTACACATGAGCCTAGCATCTTAAACCGATCAAAGATTTTCCTAGCTTCTATAACAACATCTCTAAATTCTTTAAGCAAAATTTATTGGATAAAATCTTTCTTTTCATCATCCTCAACTTCATGAAGTTTAAGAAACATTTGCTGCATTATGGGGTTAATGCTAACAAATCTAGCATCCAACATTTGAACTGAATAAGTTGCAGCAGTTTCATAATTAGGAGCAAGTTCTACCAGGGATTTATCCTTAATATCTTTATGCTTACTAACATAATTAAAGAATTCTTCAATGTTATCTCTCCCAATTATAGAACCACTACCTACTGATAGGTCTTTCAGATCGTACTTAGGGATCAACATAATAAGATAAAATAAAGCAACAAAATAACAACTATAAAAGAAACTATTTTTTTGTGTTTTTGATATAAAGAAGCAAACAAGACAAAATAAAATAAACTAAGCAAAACTATAACAAAGTAAAGAGATTGAAGATGAGAGACTCCCCTTGCAGAAATCCTCTTTCTCCCCGGCAACAGCACCAGAAATTCTTGATGGTGCTTGACATAGCGTAGATTGCACACCGTTGGGGAACCCCAAGAGGAAGGTATGATGAGCACAGCAGCAAGTTTTCCCTTAGTAAGAAACCAAGGTTGAATCGGTTAGTAGGAGAAAGGCGTGACTTATGAAGGTGTTGCTAGCTGACTATTGGCAGGGCGCACTATCGGCGTTAGCAACAATGTGGAACCTGCACACAACACAACCAAAATACTTTGCCCCAACTTACAGTGAGGTTGTCATTCTCACCAGTTTTGCTGAACACAAAGGATTAAACGTATCACGTGGAAAGAGATGTTTGCAGTGGAATTAAAGAGAATAGTGCTTGCAGAAAGTAAACAGAACAGGATTGCAGTAGATGAATTTATTAGTGTAAAAGAAAGGACCGGGGTCCACAGTTCACTAGAGGTGTCTCTCCATAAAGATAAATAACATGATGGGTGAATAAATTACAACTGGGCAATTGACAGAATAAAAACCATACATGACAAGACGACTACTATGAGATTCGTTTGGGTATTATAACATAATACATAGACTGTAATCCAACTACGTCTATGACTAATAATCCACCTTCCGGTTATCATCCGAACCCCTTCCAGTATTAAGTTTCAAGAAACGGATTATCGTATTAAGCAATGTGTGTAAAGTAAACAATAGAATTACCCTTGGATAAAACATTGTTGTTTTCTCCCTATTAGCAACAACACATCTACAATCTTAGAAGTTATTGTTACTCTTCTAGAAAACGAGAGGCATGAACCTACTATCGAGCATAAATACTCCCGCATGGAGTCACAAGCATTTACTTGGCTAGAGCAACTACTAGCAACGGAGAGCATGCAAGATCACAAATAACATATGGCAAGTATATAATCGATATCAACATAGTATTCAATATTCATCGGATCCGAGCAAACAGAACATGTAGCATTACATAAAGATGATCTTGATCATGATAAGCAGCTCACAAGATCTAAACATGAGACACAAATTGGAGAAGACAACCATCTAGCTACTACTATGGACCCATAGTCAAGGGATGCACTACTCACGCATCACTTCGGAGGCGGGCATGGCCATGTAGAGGTCTCCGGTGATGATCTCCCTCTCTGGCAGGGTACCTGGAATAGAACCCTCCCGAGTTAGGGTCTGCGATGGCGGCCGCGATGGAACTTTTCGTGGATGGAGACTCGGGTGTTTAGGTTTTTCCCGAGATTGTGAATAAATAGGTGGAAGGGCGAGGTCGGTGGCCGCCTGGGGGGCCACACCACCCCTTGGCGCGGGACCAACCTTGGCCGCGCCATGGGGTGGTCTGGCTGCCATGTGACGACTCTTCGACCCCCTCTGGACTTTGTTCGTTACGGTAAAATATTGACTTCGGCTTTTGTTTCGTCCAATTCCGAGAATATTTCCTGTACAACTTTTCTGAAATACAAAACAGCAAAAAATAGGGAACTGATACTGTGGCATCTTGTTAATAGGTTAGTGCCGGAAAATGTATAAAAGTGCAACAAAGTGTAAGCAAAACATATATAAATTGGTGTTAAACAAGTAGGGAGCATCAAAAATTATAGATACGTTTGCAACGTATCAATGCGTTGGCGCGGAGGCTGTGCTGGCAGCGCGTGTGTGATGACCCACAAGTATAGGGGGTGTATCGTAGTATCTTCGATAAGTAAGAATGTCGATCCCAACGAGGAGCAGAAGGTGTTGACAAGCAGTTTCGATGAAGGATTCTCTGTAAATGCTCACAGACAAGTATTCAGGGGGTTTTGATGTAACAGATGAATAAAGTACGAGTAAGTAAAGTGCGAGAGTAATAATTGCAGCGAGTGGCCCAATCCTTTTTAACACAAAGGACAAGCCGGTTTGTTTACTTATAATGACCAAACGTTCTCGAGGACACACGGGATTTTAGTCTAGTGCTTTCGCTACATACGGCTAATTAATCTTCATTGTTTTGATAAGCTGTTGTGTGGGTGAACCTATGCTAATGTACCGCCCTTCCTAGGACTAATACATACTTGTTATTATACCCCTTGCAAGCATCCGCAACTACAAGAAAGTAATTAAGATAAATCTAACCACAGCCTTAAACTCTGAGATCCTGCTATCCCTCCTGCATCGATATACCAACGGGGGCTCAGGTTTCGTCACTCCGGCAACCCCGCAATTGGCAAATGAGTACAAGATGCATTCCCCTAGGCCCATAAAGGTGAAGTGTCGTGTAGTCGACGTTCACACGACACCACTAGAAGAATAACACCACAACTTAAATATCATAACATTGAATATTACTCAACCATACTTCACTACTAACATTTAGACTTCACCCATGTCCTCAAGAACTAAACGAACTACTCACGAGACATCATATGGAACATGATCAGAGGTAATATGATAATGAATAACAATCTGAACATAAACCTTGGTTCAACGGTTTCACTCAATAGCATCAATAACAAGTAGAAATCAACACCGGGAGAGTTTCCCCTATCAAACAATCAAGATCAAACCCAAATTGTTACAGCGGTGACGGTGTGCAGCGGTGGAGACGGCGGTGATGATGATGAAGATGATGGTGATGGTGATGGAGATGATGTCCAGCTCGATGACGATGACGATGGCGTCGATTTCCCCCTCCGGGAGGGGATTTCCCCGGCAGATCTCAGCCTGCCGGAGAGCTCTTTTCTCTCTGGTGTTCTCCGCCCCGCAGAGGCGGCTGTGGCTCTTTTCGATGTACCCCTGGAGCTTAGGTTTTCGGGACGAAGGCGTTGATACGTCTCCAACGTATCGATAATTTCTTGTGTTCCATGCCACATTATTGATGTTATCTACATGTTTTATGCACACTTTATGTCATATTCGTGCATTTTCTGGAACTAACCTATTAACAAGATGCCGAAGTGCCGATTCTTTGTTTCTCGCTGTTTTTGGTTTCAGAAATCCTAGTAAAGAAATATTCTCGGAATTGGACGAAATAAAAGCCCGGAGGCCTATTTTCTCACGAAGCTTCCGGAAGTCCGAAGGAGAGACGAAGAGGGGCCACGGGGGCGCCAAACCCTAGGGCGGCGCGGCCCCCCCTTGGCCGCGCCGGCCCGTGGTGTGGGCCCCCGTGCCGCCTCTTGACCTGCCCTTCCGCCTACAAATAGCCTCCGTGACGAAACCCCCGTACCGAGAGCCACGATACGGAAAACATTACCGAGACGCCGTCGCCGCCGATCCCATCTCGGGGGATCTCGGAGATCGCCTCCGGCACCCTGCCGGAGAGGGGATTCATCTCCCGGAGGACTCTACACCGCCATGGTCGCCTCCGGAGTGATGAGTGAGTAGTCTACCCCTGGACTATGGGTCCATAGCAGTAGCTAGATGGTTGTCTTCTCCCCATTGTGCTATCATTGTCGGATCTTGTGAGCTGCCTATCATGATCAAGATCATCTATATGTAATTCTATATGTTGCGTTTGTTGGGATCCGATGAATAGAGAATACTTGTTATGTTGATTATCAAAGTTATGCTTATGTGTTGTTTATGATCTTGCATGCTCTCCGTTATTAGTAGATGCTCCGGCCAAGTAGATGCT
>NC_061510.1:142949364-143023613 GCF_022539505.1 Lolium rigidum
GCCTTCGTCGCGAAAACCCCAATACCGAGAGCCACGATACGGAAAACCTTCCGGAGACGCCGCCGCCGCCAATCCCATCTCGGGGGATTCGGGAGATCGCCTCCGGCACCCTACCGGAGAGGGGAATCATCTCCGGAGGACTCTTCATCACCATGATCGCCTCCGGATTGATGTGTGAGTAGTTCACCCCTGGACTATGGGTCCATAGCAGTAGTAGATGGTTGTCTTCTCCTCATTGTGCTATCATGTTAGATCTTGTGAGCTGCCTATCATGATCAAGATCGTCTATTTGTAATGCTACATGTTGTGTTTGTTGGGATCCGATGAATATGGAATACTATGTCAAGTTGATTATCAATCTATCATATATGTGTTGTTTATGTTCCTGCATGCTCTCCGTTGCTAGTAGAGGCTCTGGCAAGTTGATACTTGTAACTCCAAGAGGGAGTATTTATGCTCGATAGTGGGTTCATGCCTCCATTGAATCTGGGACGATGACGAGAAAGTTCTAAGGTTGTGGATGTGCTGTTGCCACTAGGGATAAAACATCAATGCTTTGTCTAAGGATATTTGTGTTGATTACATTACGCACCATACTTAATGCAATTGTCTGTTGTTTGCAACTTAATACTGGAAGGGGTTCGGATGATAACCTGAAGGTGGACTTTTTAGGCATAGATGCATGCTGGATAGCGGTCTATGTACTTTGTCGTAATGCCCTGATTAAATCTCATAGTAGTCATTGTGATATGTATATGCATTGTTATGCCCTCTCTATTTGTCAATTTCCCAACTGTAATTTGTTCACCCAACATGCTATTTATCTTATGGGAGAGACACCACTAGTGAAATGTGGACCCCGGTCCATTCTTTACATCTGAAATACAATCTACTGCAAATACTTGTTCTTTACTGTTCTTTGCAAACAAACATCATCTTCTACACTTTATATTTAATCCTTTGTTTACAGCAAGCCGGTGAGATTGACAACCTCACTGTTACGTTGGGGCAAAGTACTTTGATTGTGTTGTGCAGGTTCCACGTTGGCGCCGGAATCCCTGGTGTTGCGCCGCACTACACTCCGTCACCAACAACCTTCACGTGTTCCTTGACTCCTACTGGTTCGATAACCTTGGTTTCTTACTGAGGGAAAACTTGCTGCTGTACGCATCACACCTTCCTCTTGGGGTTCCCAACGGACGTGTGTCTTACACACCATCAAGCAACTTTTTCTGGCGCCGTTGCTGGGGACCTGAAGAAAAGTTACACCACAGAGATTTGTAACTCCCACGTCAACTGCACGCCAGCACTCCATCATGCTCGGTGAATAGTTCCCCCATGGACTACGGGTTCTAGCAGTAGCTAGTTGGTACTATCTCTCCCATGTACTTCAATACAATGATCTCATGAGCTGCCTTACATGATTGAGATTCATCTGATGTAATCGGTGTTGTGTTTGTTGGGATCCGATGAATTGTTACATTATGATCAGTCTATCTATAAAGTTTGTGAAGTTATTGTTGCTGCAATCTTGTTGTGTTTAATGCTTGTCACTAGTGCACGAGTGGCATGATCTTTGATTTAAGCTATATAATTATTGCTTAAACTGTATCTACAAGTTGTTTGCACATGTCTATGTCCGAAACCCGAGGCCCAGAGTGACAACAACTGGGATAACTGGAGGGGATGGCTTAGATATGAGGATCACATGTTTTCACCAAGTGTTAATGCTTTGCTCCGGTGCTCTATTAAAAGGAGTACCTTAATTACCAGTAGATTCCCTTGAGACCCGGCTGCCACCGGCTGGTAGGACAAAAGATGTTATGCAAGTTTCTCATTGCGAGCACGTATGACTATATATGGAAAACATGCCTACATGATTAATAGACTTGATGTTCTGTCTTAATGCTATTTCAATCCTATCAATTGTCCAACTGTAATTAGTTCACCCAACACTTGTTATTGGAGAGTTACCACTAGTGTAGATAGCTGGGAACCCCGGTCCATTTTTCATCATCAAATACTCACTCGGTCCTATATGCCATTAGAAGTAGTATCAACTATTTTCTGGTGCCATTGCTTACGTGTTCTTGCTCTTGCTCGCCGTGTTACTTGTTACTATTGCTCTCATATTACCGCTGCTTTCACATCATCCCTGTTACTAGTGCTTTTCCATGTGCAGCTGAATTGACAACTCAGTTGTTAAGGCTTATAAGTATTATTTGTCTCCCCTTGTGTCGAATCAATAAATTGGGTTTTACTTCCCTCGAAGACTGTTGCGAGCCCCTATACTTGTGGGTCATCATTTACCCCAAAACCACATTGGAGTCCAACTCCAAAACTTACCAAATTTGGGAAACCTAGACAAGGTGGAATTCCTCCCCTTCCTTGTGGTGTGGCCGGCCACCCCACCTTCCGGGACTCTACTTTCCATAGTGATTTATTCCGAATGATTCTAGAAACTTCTACAACCTTCCATAAATTCACCGGACCACTCCCAAACTTGGAATGTGACTTCCTATATATGAATCTTATTTTCCGGACCATTTCAGAACTCCTCGGGATGTCCTGGATCCCATCCAAGACTCCGAACAACATTCGAACTCCATTCCATATTCCATATCTACTTATAACGAAACCTTAAGTGTCTCACCCTACGGTTCGAGAACTATATTGCGGACATGATCGAGATTCCTCTCCGATCAATAACTAATAGCGGTACCTGGAGATCCATAATAGCTCCCACATATTCAAAGATGACTTCGCGATCGAAAGAACCATTTACATAAGATACTGATTCCCTTTGTCACGCGATACTTTACTTGTCCGAGGTTCGATCATCGGTATCTCCATACCTAGTTCAACCTCATTACCGACAAGTACTCTTTACTCGTACCGTGGTATGTCATCTCTTGTGATCTAGTCATATACTTGCAAGCTAATCAGACGACATTCCACCGAGAGGGCCCAGAGTATATCTATCCGTCATCGGGATGGACAAATCCCACTCTTGATCCATATGCCTCAACTCACACTTTTCAAATACTTAATCCCATCTTTATAACCACCCATTTACGCAATGGCGTTTGATGTAATCAAAGCATCCTTCCGGTGTAAGTGATTTACATGATCTCATAGTCGAAGGACTAGGTAACTATGTATCGAAAGCTTATAGCAAGTTGAACTTAATGACTTGATCTCATGCTATGCTTACTATGGGTGTGTCCATCACATCATTCACCTAATAATATGATCTTGTTATTAGTGACATCCTATGTTCATGATCAGGAAACCATGATCATCTATTAATCAACAAGCTAGATAAATGAGAGGCTTACTAGAGACTCCGGTTGTTTTACACAACACACATGTATCAATGTTTCTGGTTAATACAATTATAGCATGGAGTTTAAACATTTATCATGAACACTAAGATATAACAATAACTATTTTATTATTGCCTCTCGGGCATATCTTCAACAGATGCCTTCGGAAGCAAGTCTCCCCTGGCCACATGGGAGCCTTGGGAGGGGGGAGCAAAGTGCAGGGGAGGGGTACTTCAAACCCTAGTTGCCTCACCTGCTCTTCCCCCTCCTTCCCGCGTGTTTGCTTGGCGAAGCCCTACCCATGAGAATCTCCACCATAGCCACTATCACGTCGCTGCTGACGTAGATCACATCTATCTCTCCCTCTCTCTTGCTGGATCACGAAAATGTCTTCGTCAACCTTTGATCAAACGTTTTTCGCTTGTGTACGTCAAGGGTATGCCGCTCTTCTTATCTCGTTACTTGCATCTACTTTAGATTGCATCTTGTTTTTGCTCGCGCTTTGAGATTTTTTTTTGTTTTGTATTGCATGTTCTATTTTAGATACTATCTCTGGCCATAAAAGGATGGTGTAAGTTTATCTAAATTTAGATGTATCTAGACATCTCTAAGTGTATTGATACGTTCGACATTCTTTTATGGACGGAGTTTGTACAATATATAGAGGTGTTTTCTACAAAATACACCCAAGAACATCATGCCATCTCAATACTAATAGTGGGATCATCAGAAAGAGCATCAAACGGGCTAAATTTTGCGATTAGTGTTATCTGCAACAATCAGAGAGAGGAGTATGGTGATTTTATGAGAAAAGTTAAATAATAGATGGAAACCCAAAACTGATCCCTGGTGTATATGCACCCGGTATGTACAAAACATATTTTTAAAAGTTAAAAAAATTAGGAAAAAAGTTTCACATGTAGAGGGACATGTTCAATGTGCGCATGTAAAGTTTCACATAAAACAAATATTTTTCGTGCTACCTTTATTTTCTTACACAGGGCATAAAGCATGCCGGTTTTTTTGCTGAAACAACTTTATGATCATGTATCATGTTAAGATATATACATGAGACATTTTTCTGTATTTTTTAATATTTTTAAATATGTTTAAAATGCATTTTAAAATAAAGGGTGCATGCACTCGGTGCAGAAACATCCTATCCAGTAATAGAGACCTTTTGAAACCCTATTCCGAATTCTGCTGGTTTTATGCAATTTTCTTACCCGACGAGGACTCAGCGACGAACCTTTCTGCACCACGCCCGCTGCGACGCCACGCTATCCTCGTCGCCGTCGCCGATCTGCCGCGCCCCCTCGAGCTCCCCTCCTGGTTTGTCAGTCTGCCCGCCCGTTCCCTCTGGCCAGACTGAAGAGAGCAGCACGACGACGAGGGCAGAGCGCAAGGCGGGACCTTCCAGGCTCCCACCGATCTGATCCCCTGTCCGCCGCCACTCCTCTCCCCTGTCCCCTGTCCCCTGCTCTGGACTTCTGCTGCCTACCTCTGCCTCCACTGCTCGCCGAGACGCCGTCCGAGGACCAGGTACCTGTCACTGCCGCTTGATTCGCAGTTTACAAATTACATCCGTATCATTTGAAGGCTTGAATTGAACAATTGGTTTAGTGCATTTTGTAGATGGACAGATCTTATACATGAGTGCGAAAATTACCCAATCAGTCAACAATTCCACAAACTAAAGCAACTCCAGAAACTGAAACAACTCCAGGATTAACATTGTGTCATGTTTTATCTGTACTATGTTGGATAGTTGGAGTTGGCAATTGAGTTTTGTTTTTAGGGTGGTTTATTAAAGGGGTTAGTTTCTGGCAGATCTCTGAATTAGGCAGTAGGCTATCCACTTCTTTTTTGCTTTCACGCCCGCATATATATTTTTTGATCGAGAAATATGCCTACCATTTCACTCGTTCATACAAAACTCTGTATGCCTAGCCAGATGAAAACTGTAATAATTGTTCAGCAATTTTCCCCTTGAAAACATTTATGACGCTGATGCGTTGTAGATCTGTTTGTTGTAACAACCAGCACAATTCCCCTTGCTGCCACTGATGAATGATTCTTTTGTTCTAGATGTCAGCTAATCAATTTCACCACTGCTTATATATGTACCACGCAAAGTTCTAAGATTTTTTCTTAATGAAATTGCAGCATTTTCGTTTCAACTATAATGGTGAAGTTGGGATATTTTGTGATTTTGGTCTAATAGTTGCCCCTGGTGAGGATAGAAGAGCAGGTTATGATGGAGCTCTGCTTGGGATGACTTATCTGAGTTTCAGTAAATAAACTAAAGCATTCACCCAGGTCAACTAAGTGGAGCGAATCCGGAATTTTCTATATTTGGATAAAGTTGTTCTAGATTTATCTTGACTTGAGTATGCAAGTATCATGTTACTATGTATGCCTAGTAGTATAATTTACATAAATACATCCAAAAAACAAACAACATGCTGAAATCTGTTAAAGCCAAGACAATGCACTAAATACCAAGGCTCCAGTTGGGTCTCCTTCACCATGCCCGTCTATCCCTCTCCCCGTCAATCTTCCATGTGGCCATCGCCAGCGGATCTCGCTGCGTTTCTCCGGCTAGGTCTCTGGTATCAGGTAGTGGTGGCTGTGTCTGTGAACTCGTGCAAAGTGCAACTGTTCTTCATTAAGTTGCGTGCCCTGGAGAGAAGAGAGAGATTTAATCAACTTCCTATTCCTATGGCTCGACTTCACGGATGTGGTTGTCCGCAAGGATTTCTGGCTTAAGACCAAGTGTAGCAATGTATGAGGTTGACAGTAGTGTACTTAAGACCGTCCTTATTCGCACATTGGAGACGCCCTTAGTGGTCAACCACACAGTTTATTTGATTTTTATTGGCAAGTACACTCTAGCAAAATGGTAATTAGAAGTTCAAACAAATTTCAGAGAAAAAATTAGCTGGAATTTTGGAGAATCAATCAAATAATACCGGCTTGTTTTCAGTAGAAACTGCACTTCAAAGCTGTTTCATTGTTAAAAAAGATTCTGTTTTGGATGCATAAAACAAAATCCCACCGAGCCTCTGTTTTCTCTCTCCTTCATACCTCACTCGCAAAGCAATACATTGCCGCCGCCTGGGGTTCCAGAGCCGCCGGACAACCCCAGTGAGCCTCAGCACTCCTGCAGAGCAAGCCGGCTGTTGCCTTTATCCGTGTGGCCAGCTGCTCCTGCGGGGTAGCAGGCCCTACAGACCTAGCAGGGAAGGAGTTGGTTGTCGGGATCCGCGGCGCGCCACCCGAAGAGAGAATGCTGTGAGGTTCTGGTGCTTGCTGCTGCACACGGATGGATGAGCAGACAGATCAATTAGGAGAGCGAGGTAGGAAGAAGAAAGAGAGGAAACACCCTCATATTTCGTCAGATTCTTTGCCCAATCGGGATTCACGAGCAAATGTAGGTTACTAGTAGTATTCTCTAGTGCGTGTATGTGCAATGGATGGACCGAATTTGATTTCTGGTGTAATTTTAGATGACTGGTTGGAGATCTTTTTTCAGTTTTTGCAAGGGGACCTGGGTCGAGAGTAGAGAGCTTGTCCTTATATCTGGTTCCAATATGTTAATAATTTGAAATTTCGTGCACTGAACTAAAAGTTGTAAGTTATGTTTTTAGCTTTCAAACAGTATATACTTTATCAGTGTCAATATTTCGATTAGCTGTGCAAAAGACATCGCCAAATTACAACTGCAGTCTGGCAGATTGAAATTAAATCAGTTTTTTGTTTATCATATTTTTCTAAAGAAGGCAAAATTAAAATTTGGTCACATCATGAAAATTGCATAATTTTTTTTTCTTTAGTTACCAGCATTGATATCATTTCTTATGTTTGGATAACAGTGGCATTAACGATGCAAATTAAACAGCAAAAAGATAGAGTATATGGTAAGTGGACATTGGAGAATAAACGGTGTTTTGAGGAGCTCTATTGCGAGGCTTAGCTGCGATTAGGGCATCCACAAAGGTAGAGACAGCCTATAAGTATTCAGTAATTTGAGTCGGTAAAAAAAAAATCATATAATGGGGTGTGTCTTCAGTAGAAATAAATAGCCAGCTTACAAAAGCCATAAGGTGGACTCTTTGCCCAAAGAGTCAGGCACATTTTCTACCCTCTTTATCTCTCTTTCACATAAGAGTATCCTACACGGAGAAATTAAGAGCCAACCTTTGTAGATGCCCTTAGCGTCTACTCCCTCCGTTCCCTTTTAATTGATTCTTATTTAGTATAACTTTGTATTAAATCAGAGCCAATTAAAAGGGAATGGAGGGAGTAATATTGTTCTTATTTTAGGCTAGCTTCTTAAGGGTGACGTCAATGTTAGGGGAAGGGATGAGTTTATTTAGATTCATGGTTGCATATTGTTGTTTATTTAGGGAAATGATTTTGGTCAGTAGTCCTGCATAGCACCACATATTTTGGGAGATTTGTTTTAAAGCCGGATCAGTAAGAAATCAGTAAAACTAGGTCAGTGAGTCGGTTGGTAGCTTATGACTACCGGTGTGCTTGGGCTAGGTCGGTGAGAAATTCACATGGTTGACTGGTTCGAAGAGGTCGGTAAGAAAGTCAGCTATAAGTAGTTTGGGATGCTCATTTGACGTAGATATCTCTTCGAAATATTGGCCCAAGAAAGTCTTTATTTTATAACTCAGGGTATATTGTGTCCTACGGTTGGATGGTCTTCTCATGTACTCACTCTTGCATGTATTCTTATTTTTTCCGGGCAGGTGAAAATGGAAGGCCACTCCCAAAATAAAATATCATCAGCTGAAGCTATCTTGGTGGGAGCCTTGTCTTCTGGTGTTAATGTAAGAAATGTTGCGTTGTGCATTTGTTCAGTCTTAAATTAGATTTTATCTCATCCTTAGAAATAATATGATGTGCATTATACTCAATCTTAAGTTCTTTTTTGGATCATGGCATCTTCATTATATTCACTCCCAGTTTTAATCCTAATCATGCCCCTTTGTGCTTTTGGAATAGGCCCCAACATGGATTGTGCTCCAGATGACATTTTTGCTACTAGCGTGCTGTTTTAGTGCAATGCTCTATCTGGCCTTCTTCTCAAGTGACTTTGTGATCGTTGGGCATGTTTTTTTGCTCATAACCATTGGCGTGGTTCTGTTTGTGCTTCTTAACAGGTACCCCCCTTCTGTTCCTGCATGTGATCCACACTTGTGTTGTGATGAATTTAGCGAACCACAATATGCATTGCAGGTTTCTTGCAGAGACTGGTTTTGTCCCGGTTGAACAACAGATGCAGGAAATTGGAATCCATAAACCAGAAGCTACAGAAAAAGACAAGAGAAGCTAGCCACTGAACATACTTTAATTTATTCATATAGAAGACAACTTGTCATTTTACACGGTGAAACAGAGTGCATTGCACGATATGCCACTCCATTCATATATCTAGGCAGACTTTTGCACACGTGTACATGTAAATTTCAACAGAGTGCTTTGCACGATATGCCACTCCATTCATATATCTAGGCAGAATTCAGACATGCTTGGCCGCCTCCTCCGTTGTTTTGCTCTTCTTCCTCTTGATGTAGCAGAAACACGAGCAGCAGGGGAACTGAAACAAGAACTTCATTATGTGGGAATTCACCAATGCTGAGTCGGCAGAGATGTTATGTTGCTGAATGGATTTCCATCCATCCCCTTATATTACTACGTTGATTCCTTGCTTAGTTTGTCATATTACCAGAAGACGGTGGAAATTGTGGTGCTTTCTCGTCTGGGGGTGGTTTTCCATAGATTTTGTCGGCAAGCAACTATGACAATCGTGCCATCCCTTTTATTATATGATCAACTCAACGGAAAAGTGCTATTGGAGCCTTCGAAAATATCAAAAGCTATATTTCCAAATCTTTAAAAATCCTGAATAAAAGCAACAAATAAATCAACATATCTAGTCTGTATGACACAAATTTTGTGGAAATATTTTTCATGTATGACCTAAACAAAAAGAGACACGTGGAGCTCAAAATATAGCATATTTTAGCGGAACTTTTTAGATACATATATCATATCATTATATATCCAACATTAAATATTAGTTTTTAAGAGACTTTTAAATAGCATTCCAAATTTTCTTAAAAAGGACTCGGGTGAGCTCGTGTTCTAAAACGAGGCTCTCAAACTAAACATGTTTACAAGTCTGCATAAGTTTTTTTGAGAAACACATGACAACGCAGACGCTCACATACACGCGCATACACTCACCCTTTGAACGCACACACATACACCCTACTTTATGAGCATCTCTAAAAGACTGAGCCGGTGGATTGGATCTTGAAATTGACGAAGTCACCATAGAAACGTTGCCTTCTATCGAATGAATATTCCGTTTTTATGAGACACATAGATGTCAAACTTAGGTTTGAACTTTGGTGGGTTGGGGATACACCACCTTCCTAACCACCTAACCTTAGGTTGGTTCTCCAGGTCCGCATAAGTTTGGAGTTATAATCTTCGGGGGTGGTTCTTTGAAGCTAGTTATTCTTGTCTCGAAGTAAGGCGGAAATCATATCTTTTTGTTGTGATGGGTCATTGAATGGCATATGTGCAATCCTTAATACTACCTCTATTTGTAAAAAGATGTCGTAAATTTATCTAAATTTGGATGTATTTTGACACTCTTTAGTACGGAGTATATAGATATCTCTAAATTTAGATAAATCTCCACGCAAAGAAAATAGTTAAAAAAATATAACTGTCGTCGAGACTTCTCCATTTTAACCGTGAGTCTACCATGTAGGTACTTTTAATAAAAGAGGAGAAGAAGAAAAAAAGGGTACATGGCGTGTCGGCATTGCAATAATAGGAGATAGCAAATTGACCTCTTATTAGCGAGGTTCGGTCTGTCGGTCGTTCCGTTTTGGCCAACCCCATTCTGTCGTCGTCGTCGTCTCACCCCCAGGCTCCTCCGTGCTGATTTTGATTTGATTTGATCCACCCCCAAACCCTCTATCCATCCGAGGCTGATTGATTGCTCAAGAGAAGAGAAGAGGAGAGAAGAGATCCTCGTCTCGGCTTGTCGATCTCGCCGCATTCGATTTGCCTTGCTCGGCTAGGGTTTGGATTTGGATTTTGGAGAGGAGGAGGAGATTTGGGTGGGTGGGTGGCTGGCCGGGATGGAGGAGGTGGCGGAATCGTCGACGGACTTCCTCGACTTCCTCGGCCCGGACACATCCGCTACCGTCTTCACCATGCTCCACGACCCCGCCGACCTCGCCCGCGCCTCCGCCGTCTCCCGCTCCTGGCGCACCTTCGGTCGGTACATCCTGTTTCTCTTCTGCCCACATGCCTTCGTCTATCTATATGCCCATTCTTATGCCTGCGAATCTAACAATTTATCTAGATGCTACTCTAAATTTGCTAAAATAAACTCACCCACAAAAGGGCTATGCTCAGGACTTCATCTATCTGTATGCCCATCCTCATGCTATACTCTAAATTTGCTTAAATAAACTCACCCACAAAACTTCATCTATCTGTATGCCTATGCTCATGCTATACTCTAAATTTGCTATACATTCGAGGAACCAGAGTAAATTTCATGACAGCCGTGATTGATGATGCTACACCCCAACCCCAAAAAACAAATGCCTACATAGCCTGTGTTTGATTTTCTCTTCACCGACAAGCATGCCCCAACTCTGAATCTTTCATCCAGTCATTGCCAACCAGTTCAGCAAGATGCAGTGCCTGCGGGTGTGCCCGGAGGTGTCCACCTTCGCGCGCGTCGAGGTGCGCAGCAGCTCCGGCGGCAAAGACCATGATGTCGCTGGGCCGAGCGCCCGTGCCGAGGACGAGAGGCTCTCCCGGGACCACATGGTGTACATGCACCTCGCCCACGGCCTCCTCGCGCGGCCGTACAACGACGCCAGGAACTGCATCACCCGCTGTATCGGCGCGTCCAGCACCGACAACTTCCCTGAGGAGACCATCGAGAACACCCTCGAGCCTATCGACCGCGTGGATATGAGACCGTCGTACTGGTCCAGCGGGGGGCAGAGGGACCCCGCTGCGCCCGAGTGGCTCATTTATAGGCTCCAGGCGGATCTATGCCTCGTTGATGAAGTCAAGGTGCAGCCATTCAAAGGTCCGTCCTAAGACAAGACTGCCTCCTTTCTGTCTGGTGCTGCTTGTTGTGTTAACACTCTTCCTCGGCCGTGCAGCATTTTTCCAGTATGGTGATCCGATATACTCGGCAAAGTGCATCCGGTTCCGGATGGGCTATCCAACATCACCTCTAGAGCCTGAAACACTTGTGTGCGATGAAAATGAAGGGCAGCTAATTGATGATAGCAACTATGTATGGACTTACACATCTCCAGAATTTCCAATGTTGCAGGTCAGTTAACATAGAATCTCTTGTACAGATAATATGTATAACTGACATAGAGCCTTGAATGGGTACAAGTGTTCAACAAGTGCTTATTACGGAGGCCATTTGAACCTTGTTTAATAAAGTCTAGACGCCTTGTGCTGTTAGTCTGCTGAGTGACATGATGTGTGTGATATTCCAGGAAAATGTTTTACAATCCTTTAAGTTACCACACCCAGTTTTGTGTATTGGCGGCGTGGTGAAGGTTGAGCTTCTTGGGAGGGTCCAGAAGCAGGCAATGGACAGCTTGTACTACATATGGTGAGCACTTGTGGAGATTGATACTGTATTGTCTCACTATGATCAGTCATCTCCTGCATTACACTGATACATTAATTTGTCATTGTTCTTCCTTTTCCAGCGTGTCTCATGTCCAAATTGTGGGGAAGCCAGTCTCTCAAGAACTTGAGGTCGCTCCTCATGGGAAATGTGTGGTCATGAATTACTACCCAGATCCACGTAGATGCAGCGTTGCTCGCGGCGACTCGTCGGGGGACGATGGTCGCAGCAAGTGGCACGGCTTCGCGTCGAGGTTCTGGCACTCTGGCCGTGCTAGAGGGATAGGTGGACTGAACCAGGGGCTGTTGAGCAGGCTGTTTGGTGCTCCGTTGCAGTTTGGGGGCGAAGACGATGTATCCGATGAGGAGGGGGAGCTTCTTTAGAACTTAGAAGAAGAGAGGGCTATATCGGTGTCGAGCTCATGTGTCTTTTAGGTTTGGTTTTGAACAAAAGAAACATAGTCACTAGTACTACACACAAGTGAGTGTCCTTTGTGTGACAGAGATGCATCATCCATTGGCTCACTTGTAATCAAACCGATGCTACTATCGTTATTATTACCAGCTAGAGAATAAAATATATCTGAACTTGTTCAACCCGTGAATGGATGACTGAATCAGGTTATCTCAACACCTTCAGTCTATTTTGGAAAAATGAGTGAAAAACGTGAATGAATTCAACATATATTGGAAGAATGAATTGAAAAATAGGAGAATAAATTGAAAAAAAAGAAGAGAACAGATTCAGCATATATCTGGAAGAAAGTACTTCCAGTTGAGCTGCAGCCAAAATTGGATGGGCCAAGCAGCTTCTTTAGCGGTGTGATGTCTTTGTCATTGTTGGAGGAGTAGAACTCCTTGATCGCATCCGTCAGGGTGAAGATGGCGAGGTATTACCTCTGCAGTAAGCATTCTCAAATCCCCCGGTAGCATTTGGTCCTAGTACTGCTTGTATGGGCTTTGGCGAGAAGGCTGCCTCGTTACCCAGTTGGCGCTTATCTTCCGCTGTTTTTGGTTGAAAGAGGGGTACTGGAAGGAGATAAGCGTGAGGTCAGAATTCATGGTATTGGGTGTTTGAATGCAGAAAGATTGTAGGGGCATAGAGGAACCAGGTGTGATATGTAGTTGCTGGGCAATTTTGGTTGCTTGGTGGTTAGACAACGAATCTGAGTATAGCGGCAGGTGTTTAACACGTGTCCTTTATGTGGGATCGAATGCGAGGACACGTTCCACGCTTTCTGCAGGTGTCCATCAGCGCGTGCGCTCTGGAGTGCAATGGAGGAGGTCTGGTCTCTCCCAGACCTTAACGAGGTGACATGTACGGACCCGGAATGGCTGCTCCATATGCTGGATAATAAGTCTGAAGTGGAGCGCACGATGATCCTTCTGACGCTGTGGAGGATATGGTATGCTCGGAATGAGGTTGTGCATCATAAGCCGATGCCAACGATTGAGAGCTCGAGGCGTTTCCTATGCAGCTACCTGGACTCGCTGCTAATAATTAAGCATGACCCGGGTGCAGACCCTGTGAAGGGAAAATCAGTGGTTTCCTTTGACCGCGTGGTGGGAGAGAAGTGTAGAAAAAAGAAGGATGCAGCCTGTGTCTAGCCGCCGAAACCCTGGATCATGCCAAGAAGAGGAAGTATAAAGCTGAATGTAGATGGCTCATTTTGTGCCACTGACGGTACGGGAGGCACAGGTATGGTGCTGAGAGATGAGACCGGTATGGTTATTGTGTCCGCTTGCAGTTTTATGAGTTCTTGTAGCAGTCCTTTGCATGCTGAACTCAAATCCTGCCGTGAGTGGAGCACACTCCCATGCTTGATCGAGATGGATTGCGCGGAGGCAGTCAACCTGGCATCGACTGATCGCTGTTCATGGGCATCGTCCAAGAAATAAAGGAGCTTTTAGTTGAGGGAGATAGATTTGATATAGACGTTATCAGTCGTGAGCAAAATAAAGCTAGTCATGTTTTAGCAAACTTAGGCCGGTCTATGACTCTTACTAGGTTGTGGCCTAATTCTGGACCTGATGAAGTCCTGGCAGTGTGCCAGGCAGAGTGTAATCCTATGATTTGATCAATATAAATCTCCCTTTCTCGCAAAAAAAAAAAAGAAGAGTATAGCGGCAGGTGAGGCTTCCTGGCAAGGAATGGGATGGAATTTGCATGGTGCATTGCTAAATCATAAAAGATTTGTTACCATACGGAGTGAGGAATTGCTTCCTACGGGTCCAAACCCTGCTCTTGCTCCTACTGCTTCTTCTCCATGGCTCCATGGTATCAGCTGACGGGCTATAATCCGTATCCAATTGTTTGCCTTGCCTTCTTCTGCTGCAGCTCTTTGGTAAAAATCAGCGGGGTGATTCCAAACTGTCCCAAGACCGTTGTAATTTCACCATTGCAATTTTATAAGCTTCCTTTATAATTGGACCTACCTATTTAATTATCCCAACTGCTAAAAAGTACCCGGATGCTCCCTGTCTATGCGAGCACTCTCTTTTCAGCCGTTCGATGCGATCGGAACGCGCTAAATCGCGCCACACGAACGATTGCGTCCGGACATGTCGGCACCTGGGCCCCGACAATTTTCAACCTGGACCCACGGGTGACGTGTCATCCGAAGAGGCGCTGCGGCGCGTGCTCTCTCCGTTCCCCATTTCTCCCCCGCTCTAAAATTAGCTAGGGTTTTCTCCGGCGATTTTTCCTCGGCGGTGGAGGGGTGCTGTGATTGGCGGTGAGCAAGCTCGTCGGCGTGAGCGGGGGCGCGCGAGAGGGCTTCTACCTCGGTGCCGGAAAGGCGGAGAGTGAGCCGCGCGGTAGTGCGGTGTTATCTTTAGCAGATCGAGAGAGCACGGAAGGGGTGGGGATCTCATCAGCGGAGAGCGCCCCGCGTGAGTGGGCGGGGAGCTCGTCGGAGGAGAGGGAGAACGCCTGAGGGGGTGATCGGTCGGCTGCGGAGGACTTCCCGTGCTCAAGGGCTCATCGGCCGCGGAGGGTGGAGAGCGACAGCGATCTGCAAGTCTGCAACGGGAGGTACGGAAATAGCAACCCAGTTCATGCTCTGTACGGTTGCAATTTCTCTCATTCCCCGTCCTCTCCTTGCTTTGTTTCTGCACAGCACGCATTAGATAGGGCAATGCTATACTACTGCTGATTATCCCCGTACAATCTTTGCAATCCAAGCTATGTATCACGGATTTGCCAGGTAGCGAGGAATTTTAGGCAATAATGTTGGGTGAAATGTTGATGTACACTACCTTTATTAGTACTGATTTCGGGGTAGATGGTTTCGCCATATTAGTGACTCTTTTTTGAAAGAATGTTTTAGTTCCATAAAAAATTGATCAAGTTGCTTTGCTAATGTGCTTATATTCGTTATTAGTTTGTAACTAAGTTGCATTTTTTTCCTGTACGCATTGTCGTATAGTTTTTAGCAGCAACGTCATTTTAAGCTGCAGATTTTTTCGTCAATTGACACACGCACACTAGACTCCTTTCGTCCCAGCCTAGCAAGGTTGTGAGCAACCTGGACACCTGGTTGGGTGATCGGTTCATTTCGGACACAGGGTAGTTTGGTAGCATGATAGCAGGTTTAGTGTGGTTTCTCATCCTTTAGGTCCTTGATCACAGAAGCACAGTCGTTCTTAACATGGACTGGACCAGCATAATTACCGATAATTGGTTTGACTGCATGTAGTCCAGTCGTGGCTTCGAAAGCTTCAGAAGTTGTGCAAGACTGCATTTTACCCCAGGTTGGCAGAAGGATCGGCCCCTTGCCACTTTTTTCATAGTTTTTGCTATTTATGTTTTGATGCTCCTGCACATCAGCAACATGAACCACTTCCACCTAGTGCTGGAACCTAGTATATCTGATGCTTGAGCTATACTGTAAATGGTGAACTTCATTGCTTAGTGCTAACAATTCTGCATTGTGTTGTAAATTGATCGATCCATATCAGAATATGTTCCTGGTTCGACTCTGTGTGGTTCGTTTTGATTGAAGTGGGGACGCCCTGATGTGATTCGGTAGGGTTGCTGGCGTCTTCCTCGACAATGTTCCTGAGCTGCTGCCGCCGGCCACATCCATCGCCCCTTCCAACCATCCTACTACACCGGCACCAGCCCTCCTTCCCCCACATCCACTAGGTGCCGCCGGAGCACCCCGCCTCTCTTCACGGCATCGGCGCGCACTGCACAGCCCGGTGCCCCATAGGTAAATAGCTGCTAAGTTGCTTTGTCTCCATATGTAAATAGCTTACACCATCATAACTAAGTTGGTTCCATAGCTTGTTTTAGGGGTTTATTTTTGCACCTTATTTTTTGGTGTGTGGGGGCTTAATTCAATGTGTTGTTAATTGTCACATTTAGGTAAGTCATTTTTCAGCTTACAATTAAGTTGCTTTACCATATCGATTGAGAGAATTTTTCATGGTCGTTTAGGGTGTGTTCGGTTTGGGAATTAGGTGGAATGGAATGGAACCATTCCATTCCACTGT
This sequence comes from Lolium rigidum, assembly GCF_022539505.1. NCBI lineage: Eukaryota > Viridiplantae > Streptophyta > Magnoliopsida > Poales > Poaceae > Lolium > Lolium rigidum. Next base: position 142,965,894 of record NC_061510.1, read on the forward strand.
CACGGAACCGTTCCATCCCTGTGTTCGGTTTGGACAAAAAAATTGTCACGGAACGGTTCCATCCCTGTGTTCGGTTTTGGAATGGGATGAGAATGGAATGGAATGGGTGAGATTAGTCACCCGATTAATTATTCTAAACTCGATTAATTATTTACTAAACTTGATTAGTACTGCTAAACTTGATTAATTATTGCTAAACTTGGTTAATTAGCACGCAGATCGAGATATTCCACCTCGTCCGGCCGATTTGCCCGGACGGGTGCGTTCCGCATCCGGACAGAATATTCCCTTTCAAGGAACGGTTCCATTCCATCTTATCCCTGAACCGAACGCGAGAATGGCTCCGAAGAATGGAATGGTTCCATTCCATTCCACGTAATTCCCAAACCGAACACACCCTTAGAGTTTGCCAAGAAGCAATTTGGATGTCCAACAAATGCAACTAATCCCACATACACATGCAACTTAGGGATTTATTGAGAACCAATTTACTTTCTAGGAGGTTTGAGAAATTAATTATACAAACACATTCAACTTAGGGATAGCTTGGAAGTAACTCATTTCTCACACAAATGTAACTTAGGAATTAAGTTTGGTTGCATCTTAGGTTGTTCTGCCCCAGCTATTTAGTGGACTTGGGTTTATTAGTTAAGTTCCCTCCCAACATAGTTAAGTTACTCGTACCATTTAATTAAGTTTCACATTAGTGGAGTTGCTACTCAATTTAGCTAAGTTGATTATTCCTGAAAATTAAGTTGCTCACATCCTTTTGACTGCTCCTTTTTCCAAGTTTTGTCTTGCTGCAATATCTATGTTTAGTTAAGTTTCACATTAATAGAGTTGCTAGTAAATTTAGGTAAGTTGTTTTATTCAGCATACTTAAGTTGCTTCCATCATTAATCTAAGTTTTGACTTATAATCAAATTCTTACTAAGTAGTATACTCATTTAATTAAGTTGCTTTTTGCCATCTCACTAAATTGTTTTTCATTAAAATTAAGTTGTAGAAGCAATGTCGTAAGTTGCATAGTGATCTAATTAAGTTTCTTTCATCAATATGTTTTAGTTGTTTCCACCATCTAACTAAGTTGTATTTTATCACCTAACCAGTTGTACAAGAAATGTCGTAAGTTGCATAGTGATGTCTGAAGTTGTATAGTGATCTAATTAAGTTGTATTGTCAACATGCCTAAGTTGACTACTGAAATGAAGTAAGTTGGTTCTACAAACATGCTTAAGTTGTGTTTTATAATCTCGTTGGTTTTCTTCTTTTATGGAGCAACATGCACAAGTTGGTTAGTTTGGGTTAATTAAGTTGTATTGTCAACATGCCTAAGTTGACTACCGAAATGAATTAAGTTGGTTCTACCAACATGCTCTGGTTTGCTCCTTCTGAATATTGCTGGTGTGTTTTTACTGCTACTTGCGCTGGTTGTGCTCCAACTTATTTTTGGATCATTGCTATCCTAAATCACTAGACATGCAAGTGCTTCAATTTAGTCTCCATCGTTGCAAACATGTCCAGTTGCAAGTATCACTTTACATTCATGATAATGCATAGCATTGGCCTGACTGCAGAGTGGACATCTTGTATTGTTTAGTTGTCACATGTTTTTATTTCGTTCGCAAAGTGAGTACTTTCACTAGATGTATAGATGAACTATTTTCTCTAGGGGTATCTCTATAGGCGAAGTGAGCTGAATCTTCGTAAATACAACAGATATGTAAATGGTGACCATGCTACTATATGTTTAGAATCCTGTAAAATTTTCAACTGCTGAATTGACCCATTCGGTAATGCCGGTCTTCTTGTGCTTCCGCTAGTGGTCACCTGCTTGAGTTGCTGCTGCCGGTGGCATCAAGGCACATGCCACCAAAGCGGAGCAATATCGGGGCAGAGGCCACCGCAGCAGGGAGATGACGATGCCACAATTATGCTGACCAGTCAAACAATTTTGGTGTCTTATCCCATGTTCAATAACCTAGTTTTTTTTTTCCTTTTTGGTACAGGTTTGTTTGACCATGGATGCTACCCCTTCACCGAATTTCCAAAATTAGTAGAATATTAATATCAAGTTGATGTAGCAAATTTATCTTAGTAGTTTATTATGTATATCCTGGGATTGATTAGGTGCGTTGTTTTTGGCGTTGTTATGCCAATTTGCATACTATATGCTATTAATTTTTAAATGGTAGATATGTGAGATATCACAATGTTGTTGTGTGTAATACATAGTTGTGTACTGCTTGTTGTTAAGTTGTCCATCGACTGCTTGTTAAGTTGCATAATGATTGCAAGTTGTCCACTTTTCTTGGTAGCCGCTTAGCATAATGTCTATTCACCACGGTGTTCTTTTATTGTTCTAAGTTGTTGCATACACACTTGTTATTTCGCAACGCACACTTAGTTGCTTTTTTTATCTACTTGTAGTATGCATATGGTTTGTTTCTTCTTTTGAATTATGCATTGCGCCTTGGTAGGTTCATGATGCTGCCTAAGTTGCTTGTCATATTTCATTAAGTTGATCATCTACTTTAGATTAAGTTGTTTTATGCTCTCTTGTAAGTTGCAGGTTGCAGTCAATTAAGTTGTATGTACCTGTCCAACTAAGTTGCTTCATCGGACAACATGGTTTATCAATTTACGCACACAGTAAGTTTATCCCATTCCCTTAAGTTGTTTCCTCTCCATTTATTAACTTGTTTTTTGCATATCGATGGACAAGGGTTACTCTTTTTGATTCACGGCGCAAATCATTTGACTTAATAAGTTGTTTAATTATGCAAGTATAAGTTGCTTGGCCACTTTTATTACTCCCTCCGATCCGAAAAAAGAGTCGGAACGCTAATACACATTCATTTTACAATTAAGCCCTTGTGAAATCAGAAAAGCCATTCCGCGTCCTACGAAATTCAGAACAGCAAGGATCTGATCGTACATATCGAGCGCCGCCTTCAGCGGCTGCTTCGGCTCCATGCCGGCGCCATACGGGTCCGCCATGTCGAGGAAGGCGGAGCTGCGGGAGGCCAGGGCCTCGATGCCGGCCCAGCAGGTATGGCTTCGCGGAGGAGGGATGCAGCAACGGGGGCACCAGATCCAGTGTGTCCGGCCTCACAGCAATCAGATCCATCCTCGCCGACGCCGTATCCGGCGATTTGTCGCCGGCGTGGACCCAGAGGTCGGCCTTATTGCGGTGGGGAGGTCGGCGAGCCATGGATGGTCGAGGGGAGAAGAGAGAGTAAGCGGGGGGAGGGTTGCTGGTTGCTGGGTGCTGGGTGCGAAACTGTGAATGCGGGGTGCGGGTTGACCCGACGAGATATGGACTGCGGGTCGTTTAGAAAATAAGTGCGATGGCTCTTTTGCAAAACTTACCGTTCGACACTTTTTCCCGACCGGAGGGAGTAAGTTGCTTGTTGCTCCTTAACAAATTAATTTTATCAGAGTTTTGCTATGCATGCATGTGGTAGGCGTTTGTTACTTAGAGTGTACACAATCATGCAACTAATTTACTTGCTTGTCTTGTCTAACTAAGTTTGATGCGACACTTTAATTGAGTTTGGGCGTTTTTCATACATCATAATTTGCTAAAAACCAAGTTGTCTAGATTCCATACCTTTTTTATGTCAAGTTGTATGTATTTAGTTGATGCTAAGTTGCTCAGTGTTTACTGTTAAGTTGTGTTCAAAGTATCTGGTAAGCTTCTCAATGTTTTATCTACAGTATTAAATTGTGTGCAAAGTAATTGCTAAGTTGCTGACAAAGAAGCTCTTAAGTGGCATCTTAATTCCTCCTAAGTTTGCCCCCACTAAGCACAACTAAGTTTCCTAGCGAAGAAGCTTATAAGTTGCATATTTTCGGTTGTTCTTAAGTTGCTCCCTAATATATGCTAAGTTGCTCCATAAGATCTGCGATATGATTACCTCCTTTGTTTCATTTTCGTTTTGGAGCTAAACCTTAAATCATGGAAAATTTGATGATTTGCAGGTTTAGTGGAGATCTGTAGGAGAGAAAGAAGATTAGTGGAGATCTACAGGAGATGAAGAAGAGAAACTGTTGCAGGTGTCACTGCCACGTGGTCCTGGGCTGGGGCCTGGTTAGCGTTGCATTAGAAGATGAGGGCTGACCCAGGACGAGCGGAAACCTAATCAGGGACTCGAGGACGCGCGGGAGCCTGGCCGCTGGCGTGCGTTACTTTTTTTTTGGACCAAGTGCTGGGTCGGACTAGCCAGCATCCAGATGTTGGGTTGGACAAACTAGCACCCGGATGCTGGGATGGACTAGCCAAGCACCGGATGCTAGCTAGCCGTGTCCTTTAATTATACCCTCCAACATGGAATCAAAACATTTTGGAACATGCCAAGCGATTTCGAACCGAGCCTTGAAAGCCCTACTCATTCAGTCTGAAAGCTGCAAAAATATTACACTAGAGAGAGAGAGAGAGAGAGTCTTCAAAATAAAGTAAGGGGAAAGTACAACAGACCAACGAGAGAATAGCTACAGATATTCAAACTGAGAGTCCGGTAAGGCAACACACCGAACAGCACCTGTATTACAACTTGAGCTTAAGCAGATGGCAGCCAGTCGAATACAAATGTTGAAATGTTGTAAAAGGACACAGCACTATGCCATAACTGGAGATAGAAGTATCGTTTTGGGCATCAACAAGGAAAAGACTTGTACATCTCACAACAACAATACACAGGAAAAGCAACTTGGCACCTAAGACGATTCAGATACAGCCATACTGGTAATTGTTGGTGTGAGTGCGAGAGGCTGGAGCTCTCTGACCTCAGGAACTGCACGTCAGATCACCAGCTTATACAAGTTGTAGTTATCCATAAATCGTACGCTCGAATTGAAGTGTGCTTCGTCTGTAAATCAACTACAGATGGTAACAGCAACACAATTTTTTTTGAAGCGGACCAAAAAAGAAGAGGCCAAGTTCAGAGTTGCTCGGTGTCACCTGATGCTTCAGGTGGAAATGTGACGACCCAATTTGCGGTGAGAGAGGGGCCACTTTTATTTGCGGTGAGAGAGGGGCTCGAACTCAGGATCACTCGCTTTAGCTACGAGACCTATGCTCTAGCCAACTGCGCCACCTCCCCGTTGTGCTAACACAGCGAAATAAGCGGTGTTTAGAGCATCTCCAACAGACGCGCTATATAGGCCGCGCGGCATAAAAACGTCCGATATAGCGCGCGCGGGACAGAATGTCGCGCTCCAGCAGGAGCGGTAAACGGCGCGGCGCTGTAAATTTTTTAGGGCGCGCGGCGTTTTGCACAATCCGGAGCGGCATATCTGGCGCGTCGGCTACAGCGCGCGGCATCGCTCGTCCAAGCGCGAAAAATCCCCCGCGCTGAAATTTCCTCTTCCGCCTCGCCGTCCGAGCGCCAAATCCGTCGTCTCCGCGCGCCGCCGGTGAAATCCCGACGATGGAGGACCCCTCCAGCACCCCTCCCTACTCCGTCCCACCCTCCGCCGCCGTCACTTCCGCCGCACCCCCGCCAAACCCTAGCGGCGGCGCCGACGGCGGCAACGCAACGGAAAATGCGGAAGTGTGATATGCATTTGTGATATGTGTTCCACTTTGTCCATTTGAACCATATGTCGTGTGTCATTGTTGAACTACGTCATTTTGTGTGTCGTTCTTGAACTATGTGATGTATGTTGCACTTTGTGTCCACTTAAATTATGGTACATTATTTGTTTCATGAATTATGTGTGATTATTTGATCTTTGTGATTGCAAAATAGTATAAAAAACTGTTTTCCGCGCGCGCTGTATTTTGCCGCGCCCGGTGGAGGACGATTTTTTCCGCCCGCGCACGCGCTGCATTTTGCCGCGTCCGGCGGGGGAAAATACGGGCCAGCGCGCGCTAGCAGAGGTTTAGCGCACCGCGATATGTCGCGCCTGTTGGAGATGCTCTTAGTGACTGTACCAGAGTAGATGGTTCTCTCTAAGGATAATTCATGCTGGCATGCATAGGAGTACTTCTAACGACTGGAGCTGAATCAATCTCGTGAGCATTCGTACTGGCATATATATATACTTTTAACGCCCCGAGCTACATCAAATCGAGGACTTCCTCTGTGGTTCAAATAACATCACACCACTACGCAAGACCAAACATAATCATGAGGAAATTCTAGTTTTGTCAATTCAAGTGTAACTTCGTGTATGGACAAGTATGGCTAGCAAGATTAGTTGATACATGTTTGAACAAGACAAAATGGAGCACACAAGTGTAATCATTTCGCGTCCTGGAACTTCATAATTATATCAACCGTAGCAGCTATTTGATTATGTACAACATCTAATGGACAAAAGAAAACAGCCTTGTCTACTGAAAATGTGGGGTGGATGGTAAGCCTCCACTCTGAAACCGGCTACATAATGAATCTGATCAACCAGTCCTGCCATCATATTATGGTACACAATGTATTCAAACCAGCAATTTCCGTTTCAGCTAGTTGCTCGTATTATTGCATATCAGGACATCACTCGTGTTCCAGACAACTGTCTAGTCATACATCTTTACAGGTCTCTCAAATGAATGATGGTCCAGCATAGAGATCATGCAATTAGCAAAATTCCAGCCAAAAATAACAAAAGAATGTGGGCATTATCAGGATATCCAATCCAAGGACCGTTTGTGACAAGAGGAACCCGTAACTGGTTAGCAGGGTGTGCCTTTATTGGAGCTGTGTCTGGGTGCTCTAGTCCAAGAAACCCTCATTACCTTGGAGAAATCGTCATCTTTTTCTGCAAGTGTCTCTTAATCTATAAGGTAAGGCCTCATCCTCAAGAATAACCATAAAGAAAGGTTTTCCAAAATTCTGAAATATCAAGCATATGGAAATGAGGATAAGTATCAAGCATATCCAAGTAAGCAATGGGAAAGACATTTCTTTCAGCTGATGACTTAAAGGTTGTCCAACTGTACTTTTGGACCTACTCACAGAAACCACGCTGCATTTATTTATTTATTTTACAGAACAGGTTTTACTCAATAGATGAAGTAACTGAGATCTAGTATTAGCTAAACTTCATCACTGTTTGGTTCTGGGTGTCATTGGTAAAATGCTATACGTAAACCAAGCGGTCAAAAGGACCAAGATTTTTCTCCTCCTCTGGAACCTAGAAAGAGAAGACAGTATCACCCATCAAACCCAGGGGAAAATTGAAACCTTCTAAACCAATGGAGAATGGTCTCACTGTAAAGCCTGGCATACCAATATAAAATACCTCTTCTGCACGCAGTGTCTAGTACCGATCGTTGATGTTTTCTATCTTTTCACTGAGTACGAAAATTCGCAGCAAATACATGGTAAAGAAATACTATTGCGTGGAGCTAAATGCAACTAAGAGGTGTTAACCAGTGAAATAGAGCTATTGAAGGTTCGAATTCTCGTCCCCTAGCTTCTGTCTTCATCTTCTTTGCCGGGCTATTATGGTCCTCAGTAGTGAACTGAGTAATTGATTCCGGGACCATCGTAGTGAAGCCCTTTTTCTATGTCTGCGTAGCCCTCCGAAGATATGATCTTGCTGTAGTAATAGCTGTAGCCATTTAATACTTTTTCATTATTAATACTTAAGTGCCTCTCAGAACATACTAGTACCTCTAAGAAACCAAATCCCACTTAAGTGCCGAACTCTGGAACGACTCTGCCTTTCGAGCCTTGCTGGATGATTATCATGATATTTGTGGGCACAAAAAGGCGCAGTACTATTTATCTCGGAATCAAGCACAGAATTGGCAGTATGCACGCTAATTATCATGATATTTGTGGGCACAATTTCTTTGCAAGCTCTATATGGACCATCTCTACCATGCATAACTGCCAGTCTAGCACACCAACACATAAGATGTATATTGGCCTACAACAGATATAGATATACTAGAAAAGGCATGGAGAAGAAGAAAAAACAAGATATGATAAATGTCAAATACGGACAAGTACAAGAACTAAGAAAACAACCAGTCAAGCTATGGCTTTTGGGGTTTTCAGATGTCAGCAATCTTTAGTTCAGGGTTCTGCACAAACCTATCTAAAAACATAGTCATCTCAAATAAGTACCAACCGATTTTTTTTTTCATATTTACTATTTGAACATAAGATTGCCTTGTTTATACTATGTCATGAATAATCAGCAAAATCTCAGTGTAAAATGCATGCATTTAAGCTGTAAGAGACCCATCTCTACTTGCAATAAGAGTACTGCAGCTTCTTCATATATGAATTCAAGCCACAGTGGCATCCAAGTGCTTGTTCCTCCATAGCATAAAATTATATTTATTGACAAGTAAACATTTAATTGAGAAGAAACACGTACCTGCTAGAAATGATAACTATTATAGGGTTTCCTTGAAAATATTAGGAGCTACAACATCATGGTCATGTTGGCCTCTTCAATAAATTTCTAGGCTGAATAAATCCATGCATTTAAAGTTCTTAGCTGCCTCGACAGTAGAAGTTCAAAACAAGCTATGTAGTCCAACGGCGCGTTCAAGCATATGAAAATGGTAATGATCCCGACAATGAAAAATCCATGTACTTCAAAACAAAACTGACGATGGCAGTTCATGGCTTCCACATAAAGATGCAAATTGAACCAGTGAGTAGACAAAACCTTAAAAAATATGCTAACCTTCAATATCATCACATACACTTTGTCTGAACTCTGGATCTAGCCAGCAATGCAGCGAGACAATGTCATTAGCCTAATCCAGATGAAAATATGCAACAATATATCTTGGATACAAATCCATGTTGACATGAAAGAGTAACATATAACAGTGATATTACAGACAGAGAAAATGGCATCACAGCCTCAGGCCCCTTGTAAGTTTGTCACCAATAATCCCCACAAGAGCATGATCCGTCCTTGAAATGATGAAAACGCTGTAAATCTCTGACAATAATTTCTCGTCCAGAGATCCTTGAAATGAATTTCATTGCTGTGTGGCAATCAGTACAGACCCGAAGATTCTTTATTACATGGATTATCGAACCCGGGACCTGATTCATTAGAGCAAAAGCAACGGCAAGCTTTTCACTATGGATGCGCACTGCAGACTCTTTCTCCTCTTCATCTAAATCATGAAGAACAGAACTTGTGTTTGGTACATAGCCTGCTTCTTGAATTGTCTCAAGTAGTTTCCCCAAATAAGAATAGATCTCCTTGTGCTGAGGATGAATCTTGTCACCAACATAAAACACATGGGTTTTACCTTTCAACTCAACTGAACTATACCCTGGAGGCTTTTCTATTCCTCGTGCTTTAACCATAACTCTCATTCTCTCCACATCTTTCCACAATCCAGCTTCTGCATATATATTGGACAGTAGAACATAGTACCCACTGTTAGTCGCATCCAACTCAAACAATCTTTTCGCAGAAATTTCTGCCAGTTCAACCTTTTTGTGGATTCGACATGCACTAAGAAGAGCTCCCCAGATAGCAGCATCAGGTTTGATCTTCATTTCTTTAATGAGGCCATAAGCCTCATCAAGACAACCAGCACGGCCGAGAAGATCCACCATGCATCCTAAGTGTTCCACACCAGGCTCAATCCCGAATTTCTTCTTCATGGTTTTGTACCAATAACGTCCCTTATCTAAAAGACCAGCATGACTACAAGCAGCTAAAACCGATATAAAAGTTATGTAGTTAGGATTTTGCCCTGATCTCCTCATCTCATCAAAAACGTCAAGGGCTTGTTGTCCATGACCATGCATGCCATAGCCAGTAATCAAGGCAGACCATGAAAGGACATTCTTCTCCTTAATTTTTTCAAAAGCCTTTCTTGCCATTTCAACTCTTCCGCACTTGCTATACATATCGACTACAGAAGTTCCAACGTAGACATTTTCCTCCAAACCCATTCTCACCACCTTTCAATATATCATAAGAGGAAACTTCAATCACATTAGCACAATAGAAAGCATTTTACAGCACTATGGACAATATGAGTAAAAGGCTCAGGGAATGGAAAACAGATTAATATCTGACTTGCTCAATCTCATACAGTGCCAGTGGTCAACTTACTGTAATGGTGCTTAGAATAATTAAATCTACCAACAAAATTTTGAATTAATTCAACTGACCTAGCATTTCAACTCATAACTTGAACTAAGAAATGATGTGCAAACCTCATGAATGGACGGGCTTATAGGTATGAAACACACTGATAAAAAATGATCCTTAAATTCAGGAGTTTACATTTTTACCCTAGAAAGTGCTAAACTTAATACAAATACTCACTGGAATATTTGAATGTCTAATGGACAAATTTTGAGAAGAGATATTTTTGGACTGCTAAGTGATTAAATAATATACATCCTGTGTTTATCTTTTCAGGCTTTTTTTTGCCAAGATGCTAGTTATTTGTGGAGATCTAGTCTGCCCTGCTGTTGTTGGCCACAGTCTTGTCTTGACTGGTCGGTTGTCTGGGCCTAGCATTAGGCTTGTAATTATATGTTCTTTCTAACAATGAATCGCTTTGCTTCTCGAAGAAAAAGAACAATTTTGTATAATAATCCCTCACATGGTACAGAAAACCTAGACTGAAGAACAATATTTCCAACAGGCAACTAGTAGTGTGTAACAAGGTATTTGATGATGCCTCATGCATATAATCATTGCAGGGTGCTATGCGACCTTCACAGTCCAAACATCTGGCCAGGTGATCTGGCAATCTAGACATCTGCTTTTATTGCGTTTGATCAAAACAGCATGCAAGTGGTCAAGTAACATTTGCAATTTATTCAGCAGGCAGTAATTCACCTGATTATGAATGCGCTTTCCAGTCTGTATTGTCCCAGCATGCGCACAAGCCAGTAACACAGCAGAGAAGGTCACAGCATTGCACCTAATGCCTCCACCAACATTCAGCATATCGCCATATAGCCTGAGGGCCTCCGCCGACAGCCCATTCTGAGCATAGAGCGCAATCATGGAATTCCAGGACACCACATCCTTGTCCATCGTATCAAACACTTTCCTTGCGGCCCCCAGGTCACGACCACCGCCCTTGGCATAAGCGTCTAACATTGTGTTGACCACCCCAGCATCCACGTCCAAGCCAATCTTGGCAATGAGCGCGTGAAGGCTAGAGGTAATCCCTCGGTCCGAGACACGGGCTGACGCGGAGAAGGCGACGAGCGCAGCCGCCTCGTCCACCGCCATGGCGGATCCAGAGACGAGTAAGGCGCGGAAGAGAGCGAGCGAGGGGTAGAATAGACTGTTGCGCGCGTAGCCGGAGGCCATGGCGGTGATAATGACGGGGTTGGGGCTGGGGATTTCATCAAACGCCTTGCGGGCGTCTGACGGGTGGCGGCAGTGGTGGTACATGTGGAGGAGAGCGGAGGCGGAGAACGGGTCGGAGGGGAATAGACCCGAGCGGAGGGCAAGGAGGTGGAGCTGACGGCCGGCGGCGAGGGAGGTGGCGGCGGCAGCTGCGCGGAAGGCGGGGGGAAGGGCCGGGCGAAGCGCGGCGGGGTTAGCGCGGAGAGCGGCAGCAAAGACGGCCAGCGCGGCGACGGCGTCGCCGGAGGAAAGGAGGTCGGCGACAGCGGCCGACCAGGAGGCGGGGCGGGAGGGGTCCACCGCGCGGAGGAACATCGCACGAAGGGAAGGGTCGGAGGTCTGTAGGCTTCGAGTGTTGGAGGTGTGAACTGCCGGCGAAGGCGCCGCCGCTCGTGGGTTGAGCGGAGGCTGTACACTTGCTGCTGCCATTGCTGATATCAGTGGCAGAGGTCGAAGGAGAGCAGGGGCCAGGAACTTTGAGTTCACTGCTCGGCTGCTCGCTGCTGCTCACCGGTACCGCGCACGGCGCCGACGAACATCCTGAGCCGCTGAGCACGGGACGAGACGAGCCCCACCGCCGGCCGCCGCCCACCGCCCACGGCTCCGCGCCCAAGTTCAGGAAGGAACAAGGAAAGAAGAGACGACAAGAATCTGTGGTTCAGTCTTTGCACTCGATATTCCCAGCCTCCCAGGTAGAGTAAACGGGCCTTTTAGGCTGGGTAATCTAAGAACAAAATTAATGGGGGTGCCACGGCCCAGGTGAATACTCTTGCGTTGCCGCAGGCAAGTTCACAGGCACCATCCCTTGGTCAATTGGTGGTCTCAAAAGTTTGAAGGCCTTATTAAAATTTTAAAAATGTTAAAATTTCCATCTGTTTTGAGATTTTTTTTCCCATTTTTCATGGTCTAGTTTTTTCAGGGATGAGTCTGGTAAATTTATGGCGGGCGCTAGCCGTTGGTTGGCCGATCCGTATGCATGGATCTATCTACCAGCGTTGTTGGATCTCTTCAGTCAACCGCGTCGACGATTGAGATTTGTTTTCTTATGGATGGGTCGCTTTCCCCTGCTGCGATGTTCGCATGCTTTTGCTTGTCACATGGGTGGGTCATGATCCATCAGCGCTGCTGCCATTTCTCCCGCTGTAAGGGCATCTCCAGCAATTCGTTTCTGTCTGTTTGGGTCAACCCGTGGATAGGATGCGTCGCGTGGTCTGGCCAGGTTGGACGGAGCCAGACCTAAATCGTCCTCCTCGGCCGCTATCAACGATGACACTTTGCCTCTAATGGCGATGGGACGCTAATGGCATCGCCAGCTTCGCGCATGATGTAGATGGTTCCCGCACATTCATTTGGTTCCCGCCCACGACGGCTCCGGTTTCCCGCCCACGCGCATTTTCCCGTTTCCCACCGCGGCCGGAATAGTTCGCGCGCCTGGCGGCCATTTCCCGTCCAGGAACGAGGCTATAAATGGTGGCCACCGGCGCAGTGTCGGCCAACACACCCAATCAACGTCGAAAAACACATGAGTCGCCAGAATATCTCCAACTGGGACCACATCAGGGAGATGTGCCGCTCCCGATGGACTCATCCGCCCGACGAGGAGGGAGAGATCATGGCCACGGAGATGGCCCGCGTATAGGCGAGGTACCAGGTGGCCGCCTTCGAGCACGAAGGCAACGTGGTGCAGCAAGCGCTGGTGGAGGTGGTCGAGGCGGCGGCTCAGCAGGCATTGCACCAGGCGAAGAAAGCGGTGGACAATGAGGCCGCCGCGGTGGCCGTGCGTGCCGGACGCCACGAGGCGGCCATACGCTCTTGGGCTCTGCGGCGCGCAATGCCTCCACCATTGTCGTGCAAGAGCAACGCCGCGGCGGCGTCCAGGGATGCGGCGGCGGTCGATGCAGCCGCCAATGCGGAGAAGGAGGTGCACGACAAGGCGTACCGCGCCACTAACGATGCTGCGGAGGAGGACCGCGTGGCGGCGGCGGCCTTAACCATGGCTTGGTCTCTCCTCTACAAGGAGGATGAGGACTGGCAGGTGCGCAAGACGCACTGCAGGTCCACCACAAGAGACCTCGACCGTCGGGAGCACGACGAGGAATCGTCCGTGGCGTTGATACGTCTCCGACGTATCGATAATTTCTTATGTTCCATGCCACATTATTGATGATATCTACATGTTTTATGCATACTTTATGTCATTATTATGCGTTTTCCGGAACTAACCTATTGATGAGATGCCGAAGTGCCGGTTCTCGTTTTCTGCTGTTTTGGTTTAGAAATCCTAGTAAGGAAATATTCTCGGAATTGGACGAAATCAACGCCCAGGGTCCTATTTTTCCACGAAGCTTCCAGAAGTCCGAAGGGGAAACGAAGTGGGGCCATGAGGTGGGGACACAGTAGGGCGGCGCGGCCCAAGCCCTGGCCGCGCCGGCCTAGTGTGTGGCCCCACCAGGACTCCACCGACCCTGCCCTTCCGCCTACTTAAGGCCTCCGTCGCGAAAACCCTATGACGTTCGACGGAACCAGAGAAAACCTTCCAGAGCCGCCGCCATCGCGAAGCCAAGATCTGGGGGACAGGAGTCTCTATTCCGGCACGCCGCCGGGACGGGGAAGTGCCCCCGGAAGGCTCCTCCATCGACACCACCGCCATCTTCATCAACGCTGCTGTCTCCCATGAGGAGGGAGTAGTTCTCCATCGAGGCTCGGGGCTGTACCGGTAGCTATGTGGTTAATCTCTCTCCTATGTGCTTCAATACAATAATCTCATGAGCTGCCTTACATGATTGAGATTCATATGATGATGCTTGTAATCTAGATGTCATTATGCTAGTCAAGTGGGTTTTACTTATGTGATCTCCGGAGACTCCTTGTCCCACGTGTGTAAAGGTGACAGTGTGTGCACCGTGTGGGTCTCTTAGGCTATATTTCACAGAATACTTATTCACTGTTATGAATGGCATAGTGAAGTGCTTATTTATCTCTTTATGATTGCAATGTGTTTTGTATCACAATATATCTGTGTGCTACTCTAGTGATGTTATTAAAGTAGTTTATTCCTCCTGCACGGTGTAATGGTGACAGTGTGTGCATCGTGTAGTACTTGGCGTAGGCTATGATTGTGATCTCTTGTAGATTATGAAGTTAACTATTGCTATGATGGTATTGATGTGATCTATTCCTCCTTTTGTAGTGTGAAGGTGACAGTGTGCATGCTATGTTAGTACTTGGTTTGGTTATGTTGATCTGTTATGCACTCTAAGGTTATTTAAATATGAACATTGAATATTGTGGAGCTTGTTAACTCCGGCATTGAGGGTTCGTGTAATCCTACACAGTTAGTGGTGTTCATCATCCAACAAAAGGGTGTAGAGTCTAGTGATGTCTACGGGTGCTTCTATTCTTGTAGACAGTGTTGGGCCTCCAAGAGCAGAGGTTTGTAGAACAGCAACAAGTTTCCCTTAAGTGGATCACCCAAGGTTTATCGAACTCGGGGAGGAAGAGGTCAAAGATATCCCTCTCATGCAACCTTGCAACCACAAAGCAAGAAGTCTCTTGTGTCCCCAACACACCTAATAGGTGCACTAGTTCGGCGAAGAGATAGTGAAATACAGGTGGTATGAATATATATGAGCAGTAGTAACGGCGCCAGAAAAGTGCTTGTTGGCGTGCAGTTGATGGTAGTAATATTGCGGGCAGTAGTAAAACAGTAAAACAGTAAACAAGCAGCGATAGCAGTATTTAGGAACAAGGCCTAGGGATTACACTTTCACTAGTGGACACTCTCAACTTTGATCACATAACAGAATAGATAAATGCATACTCTACACTCTTGTTGGATGATGAACACCACTAATTGCGTAGGATTACACGAACCCTCAATGCCGGAGTTAACAAGCTCCACAATATTCAATGTTCATATTTAAATAACCTTAGAGTGCATGACAAATCAACACAACTAAACCAAGTACTAACATAGCATGCACACTGTCACCTTCACACTATGTAGGAGGAATAGATCACATCAATACCATCATAGCAATAGTTAACTTCATAATCTACAAGAGATCATAATCATAGCCTACGCCAAGTACTAACACGGATGCACACACTGTCACCATTACACCGTGCGGGAGGAATAAACTACTTTAATAACATCACTAGAGTAGCACACGGATATATTGTGATACAAAACACATTGCAATCATAAAGAGATATAAATAAGTACTTCACTATGCCATTCATAACGGTGAATAAGTATTCGTGAAATATAGCCTAAGAGACCCACACGGTGCACACACTCGTCACCTTTACACATGTGGGACAAGGAGTCTCCGGAGATCACATAAGTAAAACCCACTTGACTAGCATAATGATATCTAGATTACAAGCATCATCATATGAATCTCAATCATGTAA
This sequence comes from Lolium rigidum, assembly GCF_022539505.1. Lineage (NCBI taxonomy): Eukaryota > Viridiplantae > Streptophyta > Magnoliopsida > Poales > Poaceae > Lolium > Lolium rigidum. The sequence goes on from NC_061510.1 coordinate 142,981,620, forward strand.
GGCAGCTCATGAGATTATTGTATTGAAGCACATAGGAGAGAGATTAACCACATAGCTACCGGTACAGCCCCGAGCCTCGATGGAGAACTACTCCCTCCTCATGGGAGACAAGCAGCGTTGATGAAGATGGCGGTGGTGTCGATGGAGGAGCCTTCCGGGGCACTTCCCCGTCCCGGCGGCGTGCCGGAACGGAGACTCCTGTCCCCCGGATCTTGGCTTCGCGATGGCGGCGGCTCCGGAAGGTTTCTCGTACCGTGGCTCTTCCGTATCGAAGTTTTAGGTCCGGGGGCTTTATATAGGCGAAGAGGCGGCGTCGGAAGGTCGAAGGGCGCCGACACTATAGGGGGCGTGACCTCCCTGGCCGCGCCGGCCTAGGGTTTGGTGGGCCTCGTGCCCCCTCTCCGGCGGTTCTCGTGTGTTCTGGATGCTTCCGGGCAAAATAGGAACCTGGGCGTTGATTTCGTCCAATTCCGAGAATATTTCGTTACTAGGATTTCTGGAACCAAAAACAGCAGAAAACAGGAACTGGCCCTTCGACATCTCGTCAATAGGTTAGTTCCGGAAAACGCATAATAATGACATAAAGTGTGCATAAAACATGTAGATATCATCAATAATGTGGCATGGAACATAAGAAATTATCGATACGTTGGAGACGTATCAGCATCCCCAAGCTTAGTTCTGCTCGTCCCGAGCAGGTAAACGATAACAAAGATAATTTCTGGAGTGACATGCCATCATAACCTTGATCATACTATTGTAAACATATGTAATGAATGCAGCGACAAAACAATGGTAATGACATGAGTAAACAACTGAATCATAAAGCAAAGACTTTTCATGAATAGTAATTTCAAGACAAGCATCAATAAGTCTTGCATAAGAGTTAACTCATAAAGCAATAAATCAAACTAAAGGTACTGAAGCAACACAAAGGAAGATTAAGTTTCAGCGGTTACTTTCAACTTATAACATGTATATCTCATGGATATTGTCAATGTAAAGTAATATAACAAGTGCAATATGCAAGTATGTAGGAATCAATGCACAGTCCACACAAGTGTTTGCTTCTTGAGGTGGAGAGAAATAGGTGAACTGACTCAACATAAAAGTAAAAGAAAGGCCCTTCGCAGAGGGAAGCATTGATTGCTATATTTGTGCTAGAGCTTTGGTTTGAAAACATAAAGAGAGCATGCAAATAAAGTTTTGAGAGGTGTTTGTTGTTATCAACGAATGGCAGCGGGTACTCTAACTACCTTATCAACCAGACTTTCAAGAGCGGCTCCCATGAAGGACGTTATCTCTACCAGCAAGGTAGATCATCCCTCTTCTCTTTTGTTTACACATGTACTTTAGTTTAGTTTTTCTTTATTTATGGATGACACTCCTCCCAACCTTTTGCTTACACAAGCCATGGCTAATCGAATCCTCGGGTGCCTTCCAACATTCACATACCATGGAGGAGTGTCTATTTGCAAAATTAAGTTGCTTACCGATAGATCGGAGCAAAACATGTGAAGAGAATTATTAATGCAAGTTAATTAATTGGGGCTGGGCACCCCATTGCCAGCTCTTTTTGCAAAATTATTGGATAAGCGGATGAGCCACTAGTCCATTGGTGAAAGTCTGTCCGAAGTAAATGACAAGATCGAAAGATAAACACCACATACTTACTCATGAGCTATAAAACATTGACACAAATAAGAGGTGATAAATTTTGAATTATTTAAAGGTAGCACTCAAGCAATTTACTTTGGAATGGCGGAGAAATACCATGTAGTAGGTAGGTATGGTGGACACAAATGGCATAGTGGTTGGCTCAAGGATTTTGGATGCATGAGAAGTATTCCCTCTCGATACAAGGTTTAGGCTAGCAAGGTTTATTTGAAACAAACACAAGGATGAACCGGTGCAGCAAAACTCACATAAAAGACATATTGTAAACATTATAAGACTCTACACCGTCTTCCTTGTTATTCAAAACTCAATACTAGAAATTATCTAGACTTTAGAGAGACCAAATATGCAAACCAAATTTTAGCAAGCTCTATGTATTTCTTCATTAATAGGTGCAAAGTATATGATGCAAGAGCTTAAACATAAGCACAACAATTGCCAAGTATCAAATTATCCAAGACATTTTACCAATTACTACATGTAGCATTTTCCGTTCCCAACCATATAACAATGAACGAAGCAGTTTCAACCTTCGCCATGAACATTAAAAGCTAAGAACACATGTGTTCATATGAACCAGCGGAGCGTGTCTCTCTCCCACACAAGCATTTATTCAAACAAAAACAAAAACAAAAGCAAACAGACGCTCCAAGTAAAGTACATAAGATGTGACCGAATAAAAATATAGTTTCAAGAGAAGAAACCTGATAAGTAGTCGATGAAGAAGGGGATGCCTTGGGCATCCCCAAGCTTAGACGCTTGAGTCTTCTTAAAATATGCAGGGGTGAACCACCGGGGCATCCCCAAGCTTAGACTCTTCACTCTTCTTGATCATAGTATATCATCCTCCTCTCTTGACCCTTGAAAACTTCCTTCACACCAAACTCAAAACAAACTCATTAGAGGGTTAGTGCATAATCAAAAATTCACATGTTCAGAGGTGAAACAATCATTCTTAACACTTCTGGACATTGCACAAAGCTACTGGACATTAATGAAACAAAGAAATCCATCCAACATAGCAAAAGAGGCAATGCGAAATAAAAGGCAGAATCTGTCAAAACCAGAACGAGTCCGTAAAGACGAATTTTAAAATGGCACCAGACTTGCTCAGATGAAAATGCTCAAACTGAATGAAAGTTGCGTACATATCCGAGGATCACTCACGTAAATTGGCATAATTTTCTGAGTTACCTACGGAGAATTAGGCCCAGATTCGTGACAGAAAGAAATCTGTTTCTGCGCAGTAATCCAAATCTAGTATGAACCTTACTATCAAAGACTTTACTTGGCACAACAATGCAACAAAATTAAGATAAGGAGAGGTTGCTACAGTAGTAACAACTTCCAAGACACAAATATAAAATAGAGGTACTGTAGCAAAATAAACACATGGGTTATCTCCCAAGAAGTTCTTTCTTTATAGCCATTAAGATGGGCTCAGCAGTTTTAATGATGCACTCGCAAGAAATAGTAGTTGAAGAAAAAGAGAGCATCAAGAGGCAAATTCAAAACACATTTAAGTCTAACCCACTTCCTATGCATAGGAGTTTTGTAAGTAAACAAGTTCATGAAGAGCAAAGTAACAAGCTTTGAAGATAAAACAAGTGTAGCTTCAAAAATTTCAGCACATAGAGAGGTGTTTTAGTAACATGAAAATTTCTACAACCATATTTTCCTCTCTCATAATAACTTTCAGTAGCAACATGAGCAAACTCAACAATATAACTATCACATAAAGCATTCTTATCATGAGTCTCATGCATAAAATTATTACTACTCCCAACATAAGCATAATCAATTTTATTAGTTGTAGTGGGAGCAAATTCAACAAAGTAGCTATCATTATTATTCTCATCATCAAATATAGGAGGCATATTGTAATCATAATCAAATTTATCCTCCATAACAGGCGGTACTAAAAGACCAATATCATTATAATCATCATAAATAGGAGGCAAAGTATCGTCAAAGAAAATTTTCTCCTCAATGCTTGGGGGACTAAAAAGATCATGAAAACCAGCTTCCCCTAGCTTAGAACTTTCTATATCATTATCAACAATGGTGTTCAAAGAGTTCATACTAATATTACTACCAACATGCAAATAAGGTTCCATAGGTTTTTTAATTTTCGCATCAAACCATCCATGTCTTAATTCAGGAAATAGAATAAGAAGCTCATTGTTGTCCATTATGCCAAACTAGTGTAAACAAGAAACAAAAAGATGCAATTGCAGGATCTAAAGGAAATAGCTTCGAGCACACACACAACGGCAACAGAAAAGTACTTTACCTGAGACCGGAGTATGAGTGCCTTTTACCTTTCCTCCCCGGCAACGGCGCCAGAAAATAGCTTGATGTCTACGGGTGCTTCTATTCTTGTAGACAGTGTTGGGCCTCCAAGAGTAGAGGTTTGTAGAACAGCAGCAAGTTTCCCTTAAGTGGATCACCCAAGGTTTATCGAACTCGGGGAGGAAGAGGTCAAAGATATCCCTCTCATGCAACCCCGCAACCACAAAGCAAGAAGTCTCTTGTGTCCCCAACACACCTAATAGGTGCACTAGTTCGGCGAAGAGATAGTGAAATACAGGTGGTATGAATATATATGAGCAGTAGTAACGGCGCCGGAAAAGTGCTTGTTGGCGTGCGATTGATGGTAGTAATATTGCGGGCGGTAGTAAAACGAGTAAAACGAGTAAACAAGCAGCGATAGCGATATTTAGGAACAAGGCCTAGGGATTACACTTTCACTAGTGGACACTCTCAACTTTGATCACATAACGAGAATAGATAAATGCATACTCTACACTCTTGTTGGATGATGAACACCACTAATTGCGTAGGATTACACGAACCCTCAATGCCGGAGTTAACAAGCTCCACAATATTCAATGTTCATATTTAAATAACCTTAGAGTGCATGACAAATCAACACAACTAAACCAAGTACTAACATAGCATGCACACTGTCACCTTCACACTATGTAGGAGGAATAGATCACATCAATACCATCATAGCAATAGTTAACTTCATAATCTACAAGAGATCATAATCATAGCCTACGCCAAGTACTAACACGGATGCACACACTATCACCATTACACCGTGCGGGAGGAATAAACTACTTTAATAACATCACTAGAGTAGCACACGGATAAATTGTGATACAAAACACATTGCAATCATAAAGAGATATAAATAAGTACTTCACTATGCCATTCATAACGGTGAATAAGTATTCTGTGAAATATAGCCTAAGAGACCCACACGGTGCACACACTGTCACCTTTACACACGTGGGACAAGGAGTCTCCGGAGATCACATAAGTAAAACCCACTTGACTAGCATAATGACATCTAGATTACAAGCATCATCATATGAATCTCAATCATGTAAGGCAGCTCATGAGATTATTGTATTGAAGCACATAGGAGAGAGATTAACCACATAGCTACCGGTACAGCCCCGAGCCTCGATGGAGAACTACTCCCTCCTCATGGGAGACATCGGCGTTGATGAAGATGGCGGTGGTGTCGATGGAGGAGCCTTCCGGGGGCACTTCCCCGTCCCGGCGGCGTGCCGGAACAGAGACTCCTGTCCCCCAGATCTTGGCTTCGCGATGGCGGCGGCTCTGGAAGGTTTCTCGTACCGTGGCTCTTCCGTACCGAAGTTTTAGGTCCAGGGGCTTTATATAGGCGAAGAGGCGGCGTCAGAAGGTCGAAGGGGCGCCGACACTATAGGGGGGCGCGGGCCCCCCCTTGGTCGCGCCGGCCTAGGGTTTGGTGGGCCTGTGCCCCCTCTCCGGCGGTTCTCGTGTGTTCCGGATGCTTCCGGGCAAAATAGGAACCCGGGCGTTGATTTCGTCCAATTCCGAGAATATTTCGTTACTAGGATTTACGGAACCAAAAACAGCAGAAAACAGGAACTGGCCCTTCGGCATCTCGTCAATAGGTTAGTTCCGGAAAACGCATAATAATGACATAAAGTGTGCATAAAACATGTAGATATCATCAATAATGTGGCATGGAACATAAGAAATTATCGATACGTCGGAGACGTATCATCTAGCATCTATCTATTTATTATGTTATGTGATCAATGTTGAGAGTGTCCACTAGTGAAAGTATGATCCCTAGGCCTTGTTCCTAAATACTGCTATCGCTGCTTGTTTACTGTTTTACTGCATCTTTACTTCCTGCAATATTACTACCATCAACTGCACGCCGGCAAGCACTTTTCTGGCGCCGTTACTACTGCTCATATTCATTCATACCACTTGTATTTCACTATCTCTTCGCCGAACTAGTGCACCTATTAGGTGTGTTGGGGACACAAGAGACTTCTTGCTTTGTGGTTGCAGGGTTGCATGAGAGGGATATCTTTGACCTCTTCATCCCTGAGTTCGATAAACCTTGGGTGATCCACTTAAGGGAAACTTGCTACTGTTCTACAAACCTCTGCTCTTGGAGGCCCAACACTGTCTACAAGAATAGAATCTCCCGTAGACATCAATCACTTTTCTGGCGCTGTTGCCGGGGAGGAAAGGTAAAAGGCACTCATACTTCGGTCCCAGGTAAAGTACTTTTCTGTTGCCGTTGTGTGTGTGCTTGAAGCTATTTCCTTTAGATCCTGCAATTGCATCTTTTTGTTTCTTGTTTACACTAGTTAGGCATAATGGACAACAATGAGCTTCTTATTCTATTTCCTGATTTAAGACATGGATGGTTTGATGCGAAAATTAAAAAACCTATGGAACATATTAGTATGAACGCTTTGAACACCATTGTTGCTAATGATATGGAAAATTCTAAGCTTGGGGAAGCTGGCTTTGATGAGCATGATATTTTTAGTCCCCCAAGCATCGAGGAGAAAATTTACTTTGATGATACTTTGCCTCCTATTTATGATGATTATAATGATATTGGTCTTTTAGTACCGCTTTGTTATGGAGGATAAATTTGATTATGATTACAATATGCCTCCTATATTTGATGATGAGAATAATAATGATAGCTACTTTGTTGAATTTGCTCCCACTACAACTAATAAAATTGATTATGCTTATGTGGAGAGTAATAATTTTATGCATGAGACTCATGATAAGAATGTTTCATTTGATAGTTATATTGTTGAGTTTGCTCATGATGCTACTGGATATTATTATGAGAGAGGAAAATATGGTTGTAGAAATTTTCATGTTACTAAAACACCTCTCTTTTTGCTGAAAATCTTGAAGCTGCACTTGTTTTATCTTTCTATGCTTGTTGCATTATGCTTCATGAATTTGTTTATTTACAAGATTCCTATGCATAGGAAGCATGTTAGGCTTAAATTTGTTTTGAATTTTCCTCTTGATGCTCTCTTTTGCTTCAACTACTATTTCTTGCGAGTGCATCATTAAAACTGCTGAGCCCATCTTAATGGCTATAAAGAAAGCACTTCTTGTGAGATAACCCATGTGTTTATTTTGTTACGGTACTTTTATTTTGTATTTGAGTCTTGGAATTTGTTACTACTGTAGCAACCTCTCCTTATCTTTATTTTATTGCATTATTGTGCCAAGTAAAGTCTTTAATAGTAAGGTTCATACTAGATTTGGATTACTGCGCAGAAACAGATTTCTTTGCTGTCACGAATTTCGACCTGCCTCTCTGTAGGTAGCTCAGAAAAATATGCAAATTTACGTGCGTGATCCTCAGATATGTACGCAACTTTCATTCAATTTGGGAATTTTCATCTGAGCAAGTCTGGTGCCATTTTAAAATTCGTCTTTACGGACTTTTCTGTTTGACAAATTCTGCCTTTTATTTCGCATTGCCTCTTTTGCTGTGTTGGATGGATTTCTTTGTTCCATTAACCTCCAGTAGCTTTGTGCAATGTCCAGAAGTGTTAACAATGATTGTGTCACCTCTGAACATGTGGATTTTTGATTATGCACTAACCCTCTAATGAGTTTGTTTCGAGTTTGGTGTGGAGGAAGTTTTCAAGGGTCAAGAGAGGAGGATGATATACTATGATGAAGGAGAATGAAATCTCTAAGCTTGGGGATGCCCCGGTGGTTCATCCCTGCATATTTCAAAAAGACTCAAGCATCTAAGCTTGGGGATGCCCAAGGCATCCCCTTCTTCATCAACAAATTATCAGGTTCCTTCTCTTGAAACTATATTTTTATTCGGTCACATCTTATGTACTTTACTTGGAGTGTCTGTGTGCTTTTGTTTTTGTTTTTGTTCGAATAAATGCTTGTGTGGGAGAGAGACACGCTCCGCTGGTTCATATGAACACATGTGTTCTTAGCTTTTAATGTTCATGGCGAAGGTTGAAACTGCTTCGTTAATTGTTATATGGTTGGAAACGGGAAATGCTACATGTAGTAATTGATAAAATGTCTTGGATAATTTGATACTTGGCAATTGTTGTGCTCATGTTTAAGCTCTTGCATCATATACTTTGCACCTATTAATGAAGAAATACATAAAGCTTCCTAAAATTTGGTTTGCATAATTGGTCTCTCTAAAGTCTAGATAATTTCTAGTATTGAGTTTTGAACAACAAGGAAGACGGTGTAGAGTCTTACAATATTTACAATATGTCTTTTATGTGAGTTTTGCTGCACCGGTTCATCCTTGTGTTTGTTTCAAATAACCTTGCTAGCCTAAGCCTTGTATCGAGAGGGACTACTTCTCATGCATCCAAAATCCTTGAGCCAACCACTATGCCATTTGTGTCCACCATACCTACCTACTACATGGTATTTCTCCGCCATTCCAAAGTAAATTGCTTGAGTGCTATCTTTAAAATTTCCATCATTCGCCTTTGCAATATATAGCTCATGGGACAAAATAGCCTTAAAAACTATTGTGGTATTGAATATGTACTTATGCACTTTATCTCTTATTAAGTTGCTTGTTGTGCGATAACCATGTTTCGGGGACGCCATCAACTACTCTTTGTTGAATATCATGTGAGTTGCTATGCATGTCTGTCTTGTCCGAAGTAAGGGAGATTTACCACTCATTTAAATGGTTAGAGCATGCATATTGTTAGAGAAGAACATTGGGCCGCTAACTAAAGCCATGAATCATGGTGGAAGTTTCGAGTTTTGGACATATATCCTCAATCTCATATGAGAACATTAATTGTTGCTACATGCTTATGCATAAAAGAGGAGTCCATTATCTGTTGTCTATGTTGTCCCGGTATGGATGTCTAAGTTAAGAATAATCAAAAGCGAGAAATCCAAATGCGAGCTTTCTCCTTTGACCTTTGTACAGGCGGCATAGAGGTACCCCTTTGTGACACTTGGTTAAAACATGTGTATTGCGATGATAATCCTGGTGATCCAAGCTAATTAGGACAAGGTGCGGGCACTATTAGTATACTATGCATGAGGCTTGCAACTTGTAAGATATAATTTATATGATACATATGCTTTATTACTACCGTTGACAAAATTGTTTCATGTTTTCAAAACCAAAGCTCTAGCACAAATATAGCAATCGATGCTTTCCTCTTTGAAGGACCATTCTTTTACTTTTATGTTGAGTCAGTTCATCTATCTCTCTCCACCTCAAGAAGCAAACACTTGTGTGAACTGTGCATTGATTCCTACATACTTGCATATTGCACTTGTTATATTACTTTACATTGACAATATCCATGAGATATACATGTTATAAGTTGAAAGCAACTGCTGAAACTTAATCTTCTTTTGTGTTGCTTCAATACCTTTACTTTGATTTATTGCTTTATGAGTTAACTCTTATGCAAGACTTATTGATGCTTGTCTTGAAGTACTATTCATGAAAAGTCTTTGCTTTATGATTCATTTGTTTACTCATGTCATTACCATTGTTTTGATCGCTGCATTCATTACATATGCTTACAATAGTATGATCAAGGTTATGATGGCATGTCACTCCGAAATTATCTTTGTTATCGTTTACCTGCTCGGGACGAGCAGGAACTAAGCTTGGGGATGCTGATACGTCTTCGACGTATCGATAATTTCTTATGTTCCATGCCACATTATTGATGATATCTACATGTTTTATGCATACTTTATGTCATTATTATACGTTTTCCGGAACTAACCTATTGACGAGATGCCGAAGTGCCGGTTCTGTTTTCTCGCTGTTTTTGGTTTCAGAAATCCTAGTAAGAAAATATTCTCGGAATTGGACGAAATCAACGCCCAGGGTCCTATTTTTCCACGAAGCTTCCAGAAGTCCGAAGGGGAAACGAAGTGGGGCCACGAGGTGGGGACACAGTAGGGCGGCGCGGCCCAAGCCCTGGTCACGCCGGCCTAGTGTGTGGCCCCACCAGGACTCCACTGACCCTGCCCTTCCGCCTACTTAAGGTCTCCGTCGCGAAAACCCTATGACGTTCGACGAAACCAGAGAAAACCTTCCAGAGCCGCCGCCATCGCGAAGCCAAGATCTGGGGGACAGGAGTCTCTATTCCGGCACGCCGCCGGGACGGGGAAGTGCCCCCGGAAGGCTCCTCCATCGACACCACCGCCATCTTCATCAACGCTGTTGTCTCCCATGAGGAGGGAGTAGTTCTCCATCGAGGCTCGGGGATGTACCGGTAGCTATGTGGTTAATCTCTCTCCTATGTGCTTCAATACAATAATCTCATGAGCTGCCTTACATGATTGAGATTCATATGATGATGCTTGTAATCTAGATGTCATTATGCTAGTCAAGTGGGTTTTACTTATGTGATCTCCGGAGACTCCTTGTCCCCCGTGCGTAAAGGTGACAGTGTGTGCACCGTGTGGGTCTCTTAGGCTATATTTCACAGAATACTTATTCACTGTTATGAATGGCATAGTGAAGTGCTTATTTATATCTCTTTATGATTGCAATATGTTTTGTATCACAATATATCCGTGTGCTACTCTAGTGATGTTATTAAAGTAGTTTATTCCTCCCGCACGGTGTAATGGTGACAGGTGTGTGCATCGTGTAGTACTTGGCGTAGGCTATGATTGTGATCTCTTGTAGATTATGAAGTTAACTATTGCTATGATGGTATTGATGTGATCTATTCCTCCTTTCGTAGTGTGAAGGTGACAGGTGTGCATGCTATGTTAGTACTTGGTTTGGTTATGTTGATCTGTTATGCACTCTAAGGTTATTTAAATATGAACATTGAATATTGTGGAGCTTGTTAACTCCGGCATTGAGGGTTCGTGTAATCCTACACGAGTTAGTGGTGTTCATCATCCAACAAAAGGGTGTAGAGTCTAGCATCTATCTATTTATTCTGTTATGTGATCAATGTTGAGAGTGTCCACTAGTGAAAGTATGATCCCTAGGCCTTGTTCCTAAATATCGCTATCGCTGCTTGTTTACTCGTTTTACTCGCATCTTTACTTCCTGCAATATTACTACCATCAATCGCACGCCGACAAGCACTTTTACGGCGCCGTTACTACTTGCTCATATTCATTCATACCACTTGTATTTCACTATCTCTTCGCCGAACTAGTGCACCTATTAGGTGTGTTGGGGACACAAGAGACTTCTTGCTTTGTGGTTGCAGGGTTGCATGAGAGGGATATCTTTGACCTCTTCCTCCCTGAGTTCAATAAACCATGGGTGATCCACTTAAGGGAAACTTGCTGCTGTTCTACAAACCTCTGCTCTTGGAGGCCCAACACTGTCTACAAGAATAGAAGCTCCTGTAGACATCAGGCATTGCAGGCGAGGGCGGAGGCAACGATGACGATGTTGCGCGATGCGGCATGGAAGGCAACGGAGGTAGCTGCGGAGGAGGAGGAGAGGAGGGCGCAGTTGGCTGCCGAGCTCAACGCCACCTTGGCCCGCCGTGAGGATGAGCGGCGACGGGAAACCCAACGCAGGGAGAACCGCACTCGGACACGCCGCTAGGAAGCAGCCACATGGGCTACGCGGGCGGCGCTGGATGAGGACGGCATCGCCGATGGAGAGGTGTAGACGTGTACGGCCGGCGTAGTGGTTGTCGGTTTCTAATGAACAATTAACTAGCGTTATGCGACACTTACATACCGGGCCAATGGTTGGACACACTGATACGTCCATTTTGCATCACTATTTATATCACAATTTGCTGTTATTCATTGATATATATCACCTTTGGGAGAATAATTGCCTTCATCAGACATTTCCACACCTTGTAACTTTTGCTAAATTTACAGACTGGACTGTTGAAAAGGTAGTGCATACTGAGTACCTGGAGGATATGTTTCATCTTCCTCTTTCACAGCAAGCTTATGAAGAGTTTCAGTCACTGGAATCATTATGTCAAAGAACTCTCAGAACAATACATGCAGGTAACAAAGATACTTGGACATATATTTGGGGCAATGCAAAATTCTCTTCTCAAGATGCATACAAGGCTATGATTGGATGTTCACCAGCGCCAAAGATTTTCTCTTTAATCTGGAAGTCTTCTTGTCAAGCAAAACATAAGTTCTTCTTCTGGCTATTACTTCATGATAGATTAAACACAAGAAATCTTCTGAGAAGAAAGAAGCTTCAGCTGCCATCTTATCAGTGTGCGATCAGTAACTGTGATGAAGAAGAAACGCTTGTCCATCTTTTCTGGGCATGCCCTTTTGCAGATCAGTGTTGGAATTTTGTATGTCTCCAGAGGGATAGAAGATTATCAATATTAGAGGCGTTTGAAGATATGATAACAAAAATAAACCAACCTTTTGCTATGGAAATTATCATACTTTCAGCTTGGGGCATTTGGATTGTCGAAATAACAAGGTCTTCAAGGATCAGAATGCTATCTTCAACAGTTGGAAAGCAATATATATACAGGAGCTAAAACTTTTAGAACATAGAATGAAGAAAAAGCATATTATAGCTCTTAAAGAGTGGATTCATTTACAGTTTTAGTTTTCTTTTTTGAGAGTTTCTCACTCTCTTTTTTACAATCTTTGTAAATATACTATTATATAAATAAAAATTGCAGTGGGCATTCCCACTGTTTTACCCTCAAAAAAAAAATGATTATTGGAGGATCGCGCACCGGAGCCAGGATTCTGCTGGAAAAAGCACCGTCAGAATGCAATATTTCGGAAGATCAACAGTTGACGGAAATTATATGAAAATTCCTATTTTTCGAGATGACGAAGGGAGCCAGAAGGGGGAGCTGAGGAGGGCCGCCATGGGCCCCCTCACAGGCCGGTGAGGGCCACCGCCTGGCCGCGCCGCCGCTGTGAGGAGGGGGCCCACGGCCCCTCTCGCCTCCTTTTCTTCGCGCACGCCTTCGTCCCGAAAACCTAAGCTCGAGGGGTACGTCGAAAAGAGCCACAACCGCCTCGCGGGGCGGAGAACACCGGAGAGAAAAGAGCTCTCCGGCGAGGCTGAGATCTGCGAGGAAATCCCTCCCGGAGGGGAAATCGACGCCATCGTCACCGTCATCGAGCTGGACATCATCTCCATCACCATCACCATCATCTTCATCATCATCACCGCCGTCTCCACCGCTGCACACCGTCACCGCTGTAACAATTTGGGTTTGATCTTGATTGTTTGATAGGGGAAACTCTCCCGGTGTTGATTTCTACTTGTTATTGATGCTATTGAGTGAAACCGTTGAACCAAGGTTTATGTTCAGATTGTTATTCATTATCATATCACCTCTGATCATGTTCCATATGATGTCTCGTGAGTAGTTCGTTTAGTTCTTGAGGACATGGGTGAAGTCTAAATGTTAGTAGTGAAGTATGGTTGAGTAATATTCAATGTTATGATATTTAAGTTGTGGTGTTATTCTTCTAGTGGTGTCGTGTGAACGTCGAATACACGACACTTCACCTTTATGGGCCCAGGGGAATGCATCTTGTACTCGTTTGCCAATTGCGGGGTTGCCGGAGTGACGAAACCCGAGCCCCGTTGGTATATCGATGCGGGAGGGATAGCGGGATCTCGGAGTTTAAGGTCTGTGGTTAGATTTATCTTAATTACTTTCTTGTAGTTGCGGATGCTTGCAAGGGGTATAATCACAAGTATGTATTAGTCCTAGGAAGGGCGGTACATTAGCATAGGTTCACCCACACAACACTTATCAAAACAATGAAGATTAATTAGCCGTATGTAGCGAAAGCACTAGACTAAAATCCCGTGTGTCCTCGAGAACGTTTGGTCATTATAAGTAAACAAACCGGCTTGTCCTTTGTGCTAAAAAGGATTGGGACACTCGCTGCAATTATTACTCTCGCACTTTACTTACTCGTACTTTATTCATTTGTTACATCAAAACCCCCTGAATACTTGTCTGTGAGCATTTACAGTGAATCCTTCATCGAAACTGCTTGTCAACACCTTCTGCTCCTCGTTGGGATCGACATTCTTACTTATCGAAGATACTACGATACACGCCCTATACGTGTGGGTCATCAAGACTATTTTCTGGCGCCGTTGCCGGGGAGTGAAGCGCTATTGGTAAGTGGAATTGGTAAGGGAAATTTCTACTGTTTGTGCTGATTTTATTTACTGCTTCTTTGCTATAATTCATTATGGAGAGATCTTCTCTTGAGTGTTTATTTGGGAAATCTACTACTACTGCAAAGGTAGTGGATGAGGCGCCGAGTAAGGAAGAAATACCATACAAAATACCTATGAAAATTATTGAACGTGTAGTGGATAACCGTTATACGGGGGATGGAGCTGTCCACCACGGAGATCATTTACTTGTTCTTACATGAATTATGCGGTTTATTCAAGTGTGCAGGTATTGCTATGGATGAAGTGAGGAAGAAACTATTCTCCGTATCGCTTGTCCGGTAAGCGGCGCATTGGTATAAATTCTTGGATAATGGGGATTCTCTTGAATGGAATGATATTGTGCCCCGGTTTTATTCTAAGTTCTATCCTCCAAGTGAGATTCACAAAGATCGGAATCGCATATATAATTTTTGGCCTCATGAAGGAGAAAGTATTGCCCAAGCTTGGGGGAGATTGAAGTCTTTAATGCTCAAATGCCCCATTCATGAGCTTCCTGGTAATATTATTATTGATAATTTCTATGCAAGACTTTCTTTTCAAGACAAGACCTTGCTTGGATACTTCTTGTTCTGGATCATTTACACGCAACAAGGAAGAGTTTAAAAGGGACCTTCTTAATCGGATCCAAGAAAATACTGAAGGATGGGAGAACGACAAGGATAGAGAATCAGGTATAAATTATGATTATAAATGCATTGAAGCCTTTATGGATACTGATAAATTTCGTAATATGAGTGCTACTTATGGCCTTGATTCTCAAGTTGCTGATATCTACAGGTTTTATGCACACTTTATGTCATATTCGTGCATTTTCTGGAACTAACCTATTAACAAGATGCCAAAGAGCCGATTCTTTGTTTTCGCTGTTTTTGGTTTCAGAAATCCTAGTAACGAAATATTCTCGGAATTGGACGAAATCAACGCCCGGGGTCCTATTTTGCCACGAAGCTTCCGGAAGACCGAAGAGGAGTCGAAGTGGGGCCACGAGGCGCCGCCACACTAGGGCGGCGCGGCCGGGCCCCGGTCGCGCCGACCTATGATGTGGGGCCCTCGTGTGGCCCCCGCGTTGCCCTTCCGCCTACTTAAAGCCTCCGTCGCGAAACCCCCGGTACCGAGAGCCACGATACGGAAAACCTTACCGAGACGCCGCCGCCGCCAATCCCATCTCGGGGGATTACGGAGATCTCCTCCGGCACCCTGCCGGAGAGGGGATTCATCTCCCGGAGGACTCTTCACCGCCATGGTCGCCTCCGGAGTGATGAGTGAGTAGTTCACCCCTGGACTATGGGTCCATAGCAGTAGCTAGATGGTTGTCTTCTCCTCATTGTGCTTTATTGTTGGATCTTGTGAGCTGCCTAACATGATCAAGATCATCTATCTGTAATACTATATGTTGTGTTTGTCAGGATCCGATGGATAGAGAATACTATGTTATGTTAATTATCAAGTTATTACCTATGTGTTGTTTATGATCTTGCATGCTCTCCGTTATTAGTAGAGGATCCGGCCAAGTTTTTGCTCTTAACTCCAAGAGGGAGTATTTATGCTCGATAGTGGGTTCATGCCTCCATTGATATCCGGGACGGTGACGAGAAAGTTCTAAGGTTGTGGATGTGCTTGTTGCCACTAGGGATAAAACATTGATGCTATGTCTAAGGATGTAGTTGTTGATTACATTACGCACCATACTTAATGCAATTGTCTGTTGTTTTGCAACTTAATACTTGGAAGGGGTTCGGATGATAACTCTGAAGGTGGACTTTTAGGCATAGATGCATGCTTGGATGGCGGTCTATGTACTTTGTCGTAATGCCCAATTAAATCTCACTATATTTATCATGACATGTATGTGCATTGTTATGCCCTCTCTATTTGTCAATTGCCCGACCGTAATTTGTTCACCCAACATGCTTTTATCTTATGGGAGAGACACCTCTAGTGAACTGTGGACCCCGGTCCATTCTTTTATACTTGAAATACAAATCTGTTGCAATACTTGTTTTACTTGTTTTCTTGCAAACAACCATCTTCCACACAATACGGTTAATCCTTTGTTACGAGCAAGCCGGTGAGATTGACAACCTCCACTGTTTCGTTGGGGCAAAGTACTTTGGTTGTGTTGTGCAGGTTCCACGTTGGCGCCGGAATCTCCGGTGTTGCGCCGCACTACATCCCGCCGCCATCAACCTTCAAGGTGCTTCTTGGCTCCTCCTGGTTCGATAAACCTTGGTTTCTGAGGGAAAACTTGCTGCTGTGCGCATCATACCTTCCTCTTGGGGTTCCCAACGAACGTGTGAGTTACACGCCATCAAGCTCTTTTTCTAGCGCCGTTGCCGGGGAGATCAAGACACGCTGCAAGGGGAGTCTCCACTTCCCAATCTCTTTACTTTGTTTTTGTCTTGCTTCATTTTAATTACTACTTTGTTTTCTGCATTATATCAAAACACAAAAAAATTAGTTGCTAGTTTTACTTTATTTACTATCTTGTTTGCTATATCAAAAACACAAAAAAAATTAGTTACTTGCATTTATTTTATCTAGTTTGCTTTATTTACTACTGTTAAATGAGTAATCCTGAAGTTGAAGTTCGTTCGTTTAAGTAACAAGGGGGAGAATGTTTAAAAGATGCTTGGTATAGAATTAGTGATGCCCATAATAGGTGCACTAAGAAACACTCCACCACTATTGTAACATCCCAAAAATAAAAAAAAACAAAATAAATGAATTTCACTAGTTCCAAATTTTGGAACCAACAAAAAAACTTTTATTAAATTAAGTATGATACATAGTGATCTTGCTTAATTCTTGTGTTATTGCTATGATTGCTTGTTATTAGTTTTTGAAATGATCTTAAACCCTAAACCTCACCCCTCCTGTCACCATACTAGTTAAAATAAAATAAAAGGAAATTAAATAAGATAGAGGCATATGTGCCTATGGATATATTTATAAAACCTTACCCTAAGCCTTTCCACTTTGTTTAAAGATTTGGAAAACCTTCATACACCATACCTAGTACCTATCAAACCAATTTCAAGTGGTTTCCAAGAAAATTAAAAAGGAACTAAAAATGCCATAGAGGCATATGAGAGCAAAATAGCAAACTGTGTTTTTTAAGAAAATTGACCCTAGGACTTGTTGTGAATGGTTGGATCACCTCCATATATCATTTCAACATTCAACAAAACCAATTGGGTCAAACCAAGTCAAATTAAAAATAAAATACCACATATGCATAAAAGCATATGTGACACATAGGCATTTCACCAAACATTGACCTAGGTCTCTAAACCTTGACCAAATGGTGTGAAACCATCTCTAAACCTATTATAACACTAAATGGACCCTAACCCATGTCCAAGTAAGACAAGAACAACCCTAGTACAAGTTTATGAAAATTTGACACCTCATCTCTTATGTATTAAGGCCAAATTTGCAAATCTTTGAACAAGACCCTTTGATTTAGTTTCAATGCTCTTAAAATGTTTCTAAACTCATAAGAACCCCATTAGAGTCAACCAAAGTCAAATCAAATGGAGAGAAATCACATAGTGAGAAAATCCCCAAAATTCCCTTACATACACTTTATGTAGAAATGCAAATCCTTCACCAAGGCCATATTTACTTGCTTCCTTGCTTCTAAAATACTTCAATATGATAAACTAACACAATTGCATCATTGGATCAAGAATCAAATCAAAGGAAATCAAGATTTCATCTTACATATGATAATGGTCATTTGGGCCAAAATTATTTTCTTCACCACTTTACCCCCTGTATTTCTCAAATCCTAAACTAAACTTTGTCAACCAAAGCCATGTCATCCAAGACCATGTCAAGGTGAGTACTTTTCATGTTGACCACCATGGCCGAGTTGACTAGGTTGACCAGTATTAAATTGCCAAAAGAGGATCAGAGAAGAAAAACAAGATCACCTCAAATTTGAAACTCTGCAATTCTTTTCCAAATTGAGTGCCACCACCACCAAAACCTCACATTAATTATATCTTTAAGATCCACCAAAAAGAATTTCAAAATTCGACAAAAAGGTTCATGCGGCCATTTTCACGAACACTTCTCAGGCAGTAATTCAGAATTGAGTTACACTCTTTTGTCCAGCAGTTTCTTCCCTAAACCCCTTTAATCTTGTGATCATTTGCTAGTTCTAGGACCCCTGCATCATCCCTGTACCTGCCCTGGTCGATTAAAGTGAGAGGAGGGAGAGAAAAACCCTAAAACAATGCATGCCGTGGCCATGCCGGCCACCTCGGGCCAAAACTCTCCCTGGCCTCTCTCTCACTTTTCTCCATGTCCTCGAGTATCCCTGCAGCACAAGTACACGAATGGTACCCAGCCCTGGCTTGCCAACGCTTGGCATTGGCCAGAATCGCCGTGTCCAAACCGTGCCAGGACGCGCCAGCACGCGCGCTCACCGCGCACTGGACGCGCCCGTACGTCGCGCGCTCGAGCGCGATCGTCCTCCTCCTGCATCCCTACCGCCGTGTCGAGTAGCCACTCCACAACCTCTAGCGCCTAGACACACTTAAGCACGCGCAGAAGCATGGTCACCATCGTCCTCGCCGTCGACGTACCGCGGGTACTGTGATGATAACTGGACGCGCTCGAGCGATCCCTTCGTCCCTTCTCTGCGCCAGCTAGCTCTCGAGCACCGCTAGGACGACGCCTACCCACCGCCGTCCTCGCCTTGCCCTTTCGCTCGCCACAGGAGCCGCGCCATGGCCGCGCCCTTGCAGCACCCCACGGCCACCATGTCCCTCTATAAATAGAGCTCCTCAGCCCACGATCTCTTCACACATTTCACTCCCCTCCCCTCACTGAGCCTCCTCCACCAGCCAATTTCACCACCCATCGCCGGAGGAGCTCCAATTGCGAGCTCGCAGTCGCCGGAGCCCGCAGATCCTCTACATCGCCTGGAGTCGCCCCGAGCTCCGCCACTGTACCAGGGGCCTCTTCGTCCTCGCCAACGACGCCTCGCACCTCTCCCTCGACCGCCGGCGGCCCAAGACGCTCCCCGACCCCCAACCTCCGTCGCCAGCACGCCCTCCTCTCGCCGGAGAAGAAGAAGAACCACGGCCGTGCGATCCTCTCCTGATCCGACGGTCATCATCGCATACCGATTCGGTAAGAAAAGAAGTCACTTACACATGGACCCCACCTCGTCAGGCGGCCCACTCACACTGGCTGTTCTACTGGGCCGTGCCTCGCCGTTTGAAACCGTTTGGGCCCGTAGGCTTTTCCCGCGCAGCCCACCATTTCAAATCTCGTTTAAATGTTTCATCAAAATTTCAAATACTGGTGCCCCATTCAAAAATTAATAAATCTCAAACTACTGCACCATTTTGGACAAACTTTATATTATTAGAAAGCCTAAGAAATTATCTAACTAATCCCACTGGATTCAACCTCATATGTTTTGTAGATTTTGAATAGCAAAAATAACAAAACAGATACTTTTCAGTATTCAAATAAATCTTAAAAATCAACCCTTTTGAATTTTGAGGTGATTCCACCTCTCATAATTCACATTTAACAAACTCTAATTTAATATGTAAAAATATGATATGGGTTCTGTACATGATCATGGGCTAGAATCAAAATATGGGCTATGTAGTCAATACTAGTCCATTTTAAACTATACCAAATTTTAGAATTTAAATCTATGAGGTATAGCACCTCATTTAAAACCTTTTCTCAAGTGATATGAAGTAATATGATGACTTCTACTGCATAGGTTCATACTTGCTCACTTGTAGAATTTAAATCAAAATAGGATTTAATATTGCCATGGTTATTTAAATCACATGAGATGATGAATCTCATTTAAATCATTTTTCTCAAATACTAAGTGTGAAGTGTTGACCTTGGTCAACATGGGATCATCCCTGGTTATTTGAGAAGATTAAATATTAAGAAGAATTCAATGAGAGGAAATTATTTCTCCCAAACTAAATAGAAACCCTAACCCACATTTTCAATGAGAGGAAATTATTTTCCTAATATTAAAGAAACCCTAGCATAATTTGTGAATAAATGTTAAGTAGTGATGCTAGATCATTTGAGTGAGCCATTAAGTCTAATTAAGAGTACTTAAGTATTGTTTGGTGATTGTATCCTCGTATTCGTTTTTAGACGCTAGTACCGGAGACTATCAAGAGGAGGAGGTATTCTACCAGGAGGAAGAGCCAGAAAACTTTGATCACCTCACCAATCAAGGCAAGCTATTACCAATGCAAGCTAGACTAATGCAAGTTATAATGTTGCAAGCTAACACTCTTGCAAGGTTCCCTTGTGCAAAGCTCTTCAAGAGCAAGGCACCAATATTTTTACTTTATGCTTAATGCTCCTATCCCAAGTTTTTACTTTACCAGCTTTTCTAAATTTTGTTTATCAAAGTTTACCTTTTTGATTCATGATTCACTTGGTTTGGATTTAGAGTAGAACAAGAGCATCAAAGTTAGCCTAGAGCAAGACAAGCTAGTTAGCACCCCTCATGACTAGTTGCTAGTGCTAAACAAATAGAGTTGACTACTCTAGATGGGATCATGTGAAATGAAATGACTTTGAAAACCTTGGAATGATGATTCATTCTATTGAAAGATTTTGAAGGTGAATATGAGCTGGTGAATGACTTGGTGAATTTTACAAAAACTGATGGTTGGGTTCGGATGCGATACCATTCCAATTTGAAAGTACCCCCACAATACCCAATATGGGTAAGGGCTTAACTAGAAATTTATGTGCTTTAGTATGGGTTCCCTCTAAACAAGCGTCATCGGGGTTAGGCCAAAAAGCTGCCTCCACAACAAACAAAACGATGCGATATGACGTGGAATGAGGTGAATGTCCGGCCCAAGCCCTGTGCGGTTCCGGGTTGACTGCGGTTTTCACCGGGAGGCCAAGCTCATGGGGAGAGGTGCCTATACTAGAGTATGTAAGTGAAAGGTTATGGTTGGTAGTCCGCATACGGAGTATGATAAATCAGGGCCGATTAACCACGACGGATTATTGCAAATATTGTGGCACAAGTGTACGACCTCTGCAGAGTGTAGAACTATTCGAATAGCCGCGTCCACGATTATGGACGGTTGGAAAGGCCATACTGTTCCGTCATCAGACCATTTTCAAAAATGTGACATATGACTTGAGACTTGAATTTGAAAGGTGAATGGTGACTTTGAATTGAATCACAACGAGTTGTGGGAATGACACTAATGTTCCCACTTGAGTTAGTTTAGCAAATGAAGAGTCTTTTCTAAATGTTTAGGAAATAAACTTGGCTTTACGCAAATAAACCTAGAGCTTAGTATCCCCTTACTAGAATTAATAGTGCTTACACTAGTATTAGTTTGCGAGTACTTTAAAAGTACTCATGGCTTTGTCCCCTGGCTATTCAAATGGCCGGACTATGAAGGTGAACAGCAGTACGAGGAAGATGGACCGCAGGACGTCTACGACAACTAGGACCGCTCCTGACGTCAAGCGTTGGCCTGTGGATTAGATCGCCACTACTACTTCGCTTCCGCTATTTGTGATGTTCGTTGATCGATAGATCAACTACTATTGTAATATTGGATCATGTGATCTACCTTTGTAAGACGATTATGTGTTGTAATAAATGATGACTCTATGATATTCAACTATTATGTCTCGCAACAACAATATTCACGGGATTGCGATGTATGGCATAATAGGCATCCGGACTTAAAAATCCGGGTGTTGACAAGTTGGTATCGAGCCATTGTTTGACCTTAGGAGACCCTAGTTAGAATGGACGTCCTAAAAACTTAGTTTCAAAACAAAGAAAGTGAATATTTTCGAAAACTTATTCTCACCCTTATCTTAAGATCTTTTCAAAAGAATAAATCCATGCTCTACTTTTCTTTGTAATTGTACATAAAATTTTGCACACTTGATCACTTCATTAACTTACTCATCCTCATTGCTCACAGATGAAGTACCAATGGGAGTCCTATCAGCTTGGTTCCGGAGGCGACCTAAGGTTCGAAAAGGAGTTGAAGCAACTAGTGGACTATCTAGGACACCCGTATCCCGAATTCTTCGGAATACCCCTTAAAGCTCAGTTAGGAGAACCACCTCGGTGGGACGTTTCTACTGATCTACGAAGGAAGTTTGATGCCCCAGTATGGGAAACCATATGGTTTTCTGTAACGGGAAACACTTGGAAGGAAGGGCTAGACAAAGCTATGCAAGAAGCAATTTCCCGTCTGTGCGGACAAAATGAGAACAAGATCAAGAACACTCGCTTCATCTACTACCCAAGACATGACTCCATGGGAAGACCGATGACCATGCCCCCACCACAACCAAAGATGAACCCCTATGAAGCACCTCAGGACTTCAGGCAATACAAAACCCGCAGGGATTTGGACAACGCCCTCGCCTCTCGCCAAGCACATTACCCGTGAAGAAGAAGTACCCCCCCTGAAGAGTAGTATCATTTAAAGCACTTTCGTATGTGTGAGTTGTATCAGGATCCCCTTGTATCATAGAGCGATGAATGGTTCTTCAAACCAACGGTGTGTTAGATTTGTAATATGTGATGCTTGGTATGAATGAAAAAGTGTTGTCGGTGTTACCCCTGCAACACTACTAAAAATTTCAATTTGTGAACTTTTAAAAATTTAACAAAACCAACCATAGAAATTTCCCTCTTATCTTAGCATCTACCTCAATATTCAGATGGCCCCACCAACCCGCAACACCACCCAGGATGCCATGATGCAACTGCTGCAGACAATGATGGCAGACCGAGAAGCCGAAAGAGCTGAACGCCAAGCCAACATAGCTGCACTGCAACAGATAGCTCAGAACAATCAAGGCCATGGAAACAACGATCACCCTGGATCAAAACTGAAGAACTTTCAGCACACCAACCCTCCGGTATTCAACAAGACTGAAGAGCCCCTTGATGCTGATGACTGGCTCCAGACCATGGAGAACAACCTTGAAGTTGCGGGAGTTGAAGCCGCGAGAAAAGTACTGTTCGCCACCCACTACCTGTCGGGACCTGCCGAGCCTGGTGGACAAGTGCCCGTGCAATGAATGCGGGACAAATGATGACCGGGAAGACTTCAAGCTGAAATTTAGCAAGTATCATGTGCCCCAAGGACTGATCAAGAAAATGAGAGACGAGTTCCGTGAACTCAAACAAGGAAGGATGTCCGTGGTGGAATATCGCGACAGGTTTCTCACTCTGTCAAGGTACACCCCGGATGAGACCGACACCAATGAGAAGAGAAAGGAAAGATTCTCGAACGGACTACACGACGAGATGCGGATCTGTGTTAGTGAACATTCCGTTCGCCGACTTAGAAGCCCTCGTAGACTCAGCCATACGGATGGAAGGAAAGCCGCATCGGGCCAATGAGAACCGCAAGCGCAGAATGATGAATCAGAATGGACCCCACCATACCCGAAGTACCGCAATAACTCCTCCGGAGGATTCACACCAAGATACAACAAGCCCCCGCCCGGAATAATCGCCCCAACTACACCAACAACAACGGAGGACCCCCGAAGCCGGAGGCAACAACAACAACAACAACAACAGCCACCACAACAACAACCACCCCAACGAGCAACGAGCAACAATGGAAACAACAACAACACCAACACTGGCCCGAGGACTGGAAGCAATGCCATCCCCGTCAACCCGAAGGACAAGTCAGCCATAACTGCTATGAATGTGGAGTTGTGGGCCACTACTCCAATGAGTGCCCCAAGAAGCTTGCCAAGATTGCCGCCAATACCGCGAGCACCTGCTCAACAACGGCGTCGCTTCGCCGGTAGAAGGAACCAGAACAACAACAACGGCCGCCTCTACCACATGACCCCTGTCGAAGCTCAGGAAGCACCACAGACCATGCCAAGTATGTCTTCCTGTAAATAAAATACTCAATCTCTCTTAGGAACCTAACTTTTCTTAAAATCTCGGGACGAGATTTGTTTAAGGGGGAAGGGTTTGTAACATCCCAAAAATTCAAAAAAACAAAATAAATGAATTTCACTAGTTCCAAATTTTGGAACCAACAAAAAACTTTTATTAAATTAAGTATGATACATAGTGATCTTGCTTAATTCTTGTGTTATTGCTATGATTGCTTGTTATTAGTTTTTGAAATGATCTTAAACCCTAAACCTCACCCCTCCTGTCACCATACTAGTTAAAATAAAATAAAAGGAAATTAAATAAGATAGAGGCATATGTGCCTATGGATATATTTATAAAACCTTACCCTAAGCCTTTCCACTTTGTTTAAAGATTTGGAAAACCTTCATACACCATACCTAGTACCTATCAAACCAATTTCAAGTGGTTTCCAAGAAAATTAAAAAGGAACTAAAAATGCCATAGAGGCATATGAGAGCAAAATAGCAAACTGTGATTTTTAAGAAAATTGACCCTAGGACTTGTTGTGAATGGTTGGATCACCTCCATATATCATTTCAACATTCAACAAAACCAATTGGGTCAAACCAAGTCAAATTAAAAATAAAATACCACATATGCATAAAAGCATATGTGACACATAGGCATTTCACCAAACATTGACCTAGGTCTCTAAACCTTGACCAAATGGTGTGAAACCATCTCTAAACCTATTATAACACTAAATGGACCCTAACCCATGTCCAAGTAAGACAAGAACAACCCTAGTACAAGTTTATGAAAATTTGACACCTCATCTCTTATGTATTAAGGCCAAATTTGCAAATCTTTGAACAAGACCCTTTGATTTAGTTTCAATGCTCTTAAAATGTTTCTAAACTCATAAGAACCCCATTAGAGTCAACCAAAGTCAAATCAAATGGAGAGAAATCACATAGTGAGAAAATCCCCAAAATTCCCTTACATACACTTTATGTAGAAATGCAAATCCTTCACCAAGGCCATATTTACTTGCTTCCTTGCTTCTAAAATACTTCAATATGATAAACTAACACAATTGCATCATTGGATCAAGAATCAAATCAAAGGAAATCAAGATTTCATCTTACATATGATAATGGTCATTTGGGCCAAAATTATTTTCTTCACCACTTTACCCCCTGTATTTCTCAAATCCTAAACTAAACTTTGTCAACCAAAGCCATGTCATCCAAGACCATGTCAAGGTGAGTACTTTTCATGTTGACCACCATGGCCGGAGTTGACTAGGTTGACCAGTATTAAATTGCCAAAAGAGGATCGAGAGAAGAAAAACAAGATCACCTCAAATTTGAAACTCTGCAATTCTTTTCCAAATTGAGTGCCACCACCACCAAAACCTCACATTAATTATATCTTTAAGATCCACCAAAAAGAATTTCAAAATTCGACAAAAAGGTTCATGCGGCCATTTTCACGAACACTTCTCGAGCGAGTAATTCAGAATTGAGTTACACTCTTTTGTCCAGCAGTTTCTTCCCTAAACCCCTTTAATCTTGTGATCATTTGCTAGTTCTAGGACCCCTGCATCATCCCTGTACCTGCCCTGGTCGATTAAAGTGAGAGGAGGGAGAGAAAAACCCTAAAACAATGCATGCGCGTGGCCATGCCGGCCACCTCGGGCCAAAACTCTCCCTGGCCTCTCTCTCACTTTTCTCCATGTCCTCGAGTATCCACGCAGCACAAGTACACGAATGGTACCCAGCCCTGGCTTGCCAACGCTTGGCATTGGCCAGAATCGCCGTGTCCAAACCGTGCCAGGACGCGCCAGCACGCGCGCTCACCGCGCACTGGACGCGCCCGTACGTCGCGCGCTCGAGCGCGATCGTCCTCCTCCTGCATCCCTACCGCCGTGTCGAGTAGCCACTCCACAACCTCTAGCGCCTAGACACACTCAAGCACGCGCAGAAGCATGGTCACCATCGTCCTCGCCGTCGACGTACCGCGGGTACTGTGATGATAGCCCGGACGCGCTCGAGCGATCCCTTCGTCCCTTCTCTGCGCCGGCCTAGCTCTCGAGCACCGCTAGGACGACGCCTACCCACTGCCGTCCTCGCCTTGCCCTTTCGCTCGCCACGGGAGCCGCGCCATGGCCGCGCCCTTGCGGCACCCCACGGCCACCATGTCCCTCTATAAATAGAGCTCCTCGGCCCACGATCTCTTCACACATTTCACTCCCCTCCCCTCACTGAGCCTCCTCCACCAGCCAATTTCACCACCCATCGCCGGAGGAGCTCCAATTGCGAGCTCGCAGTCGCCGGAGCCCGCAGATCCTCTACATCGCCTGGAGTCGCCCCGAGCTCCGCCACTGTACCAGGGGCCTCTTCGTCCTCGCCAACGACGCCTCGCACCTCTCCCTCGACCGCCGGCGGCCCAAGACGCTCCCCGACCCCCAACCTCCATCGCCAGCACGCCCTCCTCTCGCCGGAGAAGAAGAAGAACCACGGCCGTGCGATCCTCTCCTGATCCGACGGTCATCATC
Source organism: Lolium rigidum (assembly GCF_022539505.1). NCBI lineage: Eukaryota > Viridiplantae > Streptophyta > Magnoliopsida > Poales > Poaceae > Lolium > Lolium rigidum. The sequence continues at coordinate 143,008,257 of NC_061510.1, forward strand.
GCATACCGATTCAGTAAGAAAATAAGTCACTTACACATGGACCCCACCTCGTCAGGCGGCCCACTCACACTGGCTGTGCTACTGGGCCGTGCCTCGCCGTTTGAAACCGTTTGGGCCCGTAGGCTTTTCCCGCGCAGCCCACCATTTCAAATCTCGTTTAAATGTTTCATCAAAATTTCAAATACTGGTGCCCCATTCAAAAATTAATAAATCTCAAACTACTGCACCATTTTGGACAAACTTTATATTATTAGAAAGCCTAAGAAATTATCTAACTAATCCCACTGGATTCAACCTCATATGTTTTGTAGATTTTGAATAGCAAAAATAACAAAACAGATACTTTTCAGTATTCAAATAAATCTTAAAAATCAACCCTTTTGAATTTTGAGGTGATTCCACCTCTCATAATTCACATTTAACAAACTCTAATTTAATATGTAAAAGTATGATATGGGTTCTGTACATGATCATGGGCTAGAATCAAAATATGGGCTATGTAGTCAATACTAGTCCATTTTAAACTATACCAAATTTTAGAATTTAAATCTATGAGGTATAGCACCTCATTTAAAACCTTTTCTCAAGTGATATGAAGTAATATGATGACTTCTACTGCATAGGTTCATACTTGCTCACTTGTAGAATTTAAATCAAAATAGGATTTAATATTGCCATGGTTATTTAAATCACATGAGATGATGAATCTCATTTAAATCACTTTTCTCAAATACTAAGTGTGAAGTGTTGACCTTGGTCAACATGGGATCATCCCTGGTTATTTGAGAAGATTAAATATTAAGAAGAATTCAATGAGAGGAAATTATTTCTCCCAAACTAAATAGAAACCCTAACCCACATTTTCAATGAGAGGAAATTATTTTCCTAATATTAAAGAAACCCTAGCATAATTTGTGAATAAATGTTAAGTAGTGATGCTAGATCATTTGAGTGAGCCATTAAGTCTAATTAAGAGTACTTAAGTATTGTTTGGTGATTGTATCCTCGTATTCGTTTTTAGACGCTAGTACCGGAGACTATCAAGAGGAGGAGGTATTCTACCGAGGAGGAAGAGCCGAGGAAAACTTTGATCACCTCACCAATCAAGGCAAGCTATTACCAATGCAAGCTAGACTAATGCAAGTTATAATGTTGCAAGCTAACACTCTTGCAAGGTTCCCTTGTGCAAAGCTCTTCAAGAGCAAGGCACCAATATTTTTACTTTATGCTTAATGCTCCTATCCCAAGTTTTTACTTTACCAGCTTTTCTAAATTTTGTTTATCAAAGTTTACCTTTTTGATTCATGATTCACTTGGTTTGGATTTAGAGTAGAACAAGAGCATCAAAGTTAGCCTAGAGCAAGACAAGCTAGTTAGCACCCCTCATGACTAGTTGCTAGTGCTAAACAAATAGAGTTGACTACTCTAGATGGGATCATGTGAAATGAAATGACTTTGAAAACCTTGGAATGATGATTCATTCTATTGAAAGATTTTGAAGGTGAATATGAGTCGGTGAATGACTTGGTGAATTTTACAAAAGCTGATGGTTGGGTTCGGATGCGATACCATTCCAATTTGAAAGTACCCCCACAATACCCAATATGGGTAAGGGCTTAACTAGAAATTTATGTGCTTTAGTATGGGTTCCCTCTAAACAAGCGTCATCGGGGTTAGGCCAAAAAGCTGCCTCCACAACAAACAAAACGATGCGATATGACGTGGAATGAGGTGAATGTCCGGCCCAAGCCTCGTGCGGTTCCCGGGTTGATTGCGGTTTTCACCGGGAGGCCAAGCTCATGGGGAGAGGTGCCTATACTAGAGTATGTAAGTGAAAGGTTATGGTTGGTAGTCCGCATACGGAGTATGATAAATCAGGGCCGATTAACCACGACGGATTATTGCAAATATTGTGGCACAAGTGTACGACTTCTGCAGAGTGTAGAACTATTCGAATAGCCGCGTCCACGATTATGGACGGTTGGAAAGGCCATACTGTTCCGTCATCAGACCATTTTCAAAAATGTGACATATGACTTGAGACTTGAATTTGAAAGGTGAATGGTGACTTTGAATTGAATCACAACAGAGTTGTGGGAATGACACTAATGTTCCCACTTGAGTTAGTTTAGCAAATGAAGAGTCTTTTCTAAATGTTTAGGAAATAAACTTGGCTTTACGCAAATAAACCTAGAGCTTAGTATCCCCTTACTAGAATTAATAGTGCTTACACTAGTATTAGTTTGCGAGTACTTTAAAAGTACTCATGGCTTTGTCCCTGGCTATTCAAATGGCCAGACTATGAAGGTGAACGAGCAGTACGAGGAAGATGGACCGCGGGACGTCTACGACAACTAGGACCGCTCCGACGTCAAGCGTTGGCCTCGTGGATTAGATCGCCACTACTACTTCGCTTCCGCTATTTGTGATGTTCGTTGATCGATAGATCAACTACTATTGTAATATTGGATCATGTGATCTACCTTTGTAAGACGATTATGTGTTGTAATAAATGATGACTCTATGATATTCAACTATTATGTCTCGCAACAACAATATTCCTGGGATTGCGATGTATGGCATAATAGGCATCTGGACTTAAAAATCCGGGTGTTGACAACTATCCTACTCAGGAATTTTTATGTTGGTATCTCTAGCTGGAATATGTATGTTCTTGATTGTCTCGCGGGAGGTAACTTCCTAGGCGCTTCTGTTTTAGAAGCTAGTTGCATTATTGAGAGTTTATTTGGAATACCACCTGTTAATGAAGTTAAAATTGAAACCTCTCTTGAAGATGTTATGAAAAAATTGGAAACCATAGAGAAAAATTTCCCAAGCGTTGAAACTAAATTGGAAATGTTACTTGATAAAACTGATGAACTTGATAAATCCTTAGGAGGAATTGATGAAAGAATTAGTGTCCTAGGAACTTGTGTTGATCATGATAATCAAATTAATAGGATTGGCGAACTTGAAAAAGCTATGGGAACCTTGGGTTCAACCTTTTCATCTTTACAGTTTAGAGAGAAAGCTTATGTGGGAAAGGAGCAAAAGTTTATGTATGTCTCTAAAGTGCCTAAATCAAAGAAATATTATTATAGGCCTAAAATTGACAAAGCCCTTAGTACCACTACAGATGGGGGAGCTTATGATATCAATGCTCCATCTCTCGATAACACTTGAGATACACTTTACGCGCCTAGGCGAAAGGCGTTAAAGAAAAGCGCTTATGGGAGACAACCCATGTTTTTACTACAGTATTTTTGTTTTATATTTGAGTCTTGGAAGTTGTTTACTACTGTAGAAACCTCTCCTTATCTTAGTTTTGAGTTTTGTTGTGCCAAGTAAAGTCTTTGATAGTAAAGTGAATACTAGATTTGGATTACTCGCGTAGAAACAGATTTCTTTGCTGTCACGAATCTTGGTCTAATTCTCTGTAGGTAACTCAGAAAATTAAGCCAATTTACTTGAGTGATCCTCAGATATGTACGCAACTTTCATTCAATTTGGGCATTTTCATTTGAGCAAGTCTGGGGCCTCAATAAAATCCATCTTTACGGACTGTTCTGTTTTGACAGATTCTGCCTTTTATTTCGCATTGCCTCTTTTGCTATGTTGGATGAATTTATTTGATCCATTAATGTCCAGTAGCTTTATGCAATGTCCAGAAGTGTTAAGAATGATTGTGTCACCTCTGAACATGTTAATTTTTATTGTCCACTAACCCTCTAATGAGTTGTTTCGAGTTTTGTGTGGAGGAAGTTTTCAAGGATCAAGAGAGGAGTATGATACAATATGATCAAGGAGAGTGAAAGCTCTAAGCTTGGGGATGCCCCGGTGGTTCACCCCTGCATATTCTAAGAAGACTCAAGTGTCTAAGCTTGGGGATGCCCAAGGCATCCCCTTCTTCATCGACAACATTATCAGGTTCCTCCCCGAAACTATATTTTTATTCCGTCACATCTTATGCACTTTGCTTGGAGCGTCTGTTTGTTTTTGTTTTTGTTTTGTTTGAATAAAATGGATCCTAGCATTCATCGTATGGGAGAGAGACACGCTCCGCTGTAGCATATGGACAAGTATGTCCTTAGGCTTTACTCATAGTATTCATGGCGAAGTTTCTTCTTCGTTAAATTATTATATGGTTGGAATTGGAAAATGCTACATGTAGTAATTCTAAAATGTCTTGGATAATTTGATACTTGGAAATTGTTGTGCTCATGTTTAAGCTCTTGCATCATATACTTTGCACCCATTAATGAAGAAACACTTAGAGCTTGCTAATTTGGTTTGCATATTTGGTTTCTCTAAAGTCTAGATAATTTCTAGTATTGAGTTTTGAACAACAAGGAAGACGGTGTAGAGTCTTATAATGTTTACAATATGTCTTTTATGTGAGTTTTGCTGCACCGTTCATCCTTGTGTTTGTTTCAAATAACCTTGCTAGCCTAAACCTTGTATCGAGAGGGAATACTTCTCATGCATCCAAAATCCTTGAGCCAACCACTATGCCATTTGTGTCCACCATACCTACCTACTACGTGGTATTTATCCGCCATTCCAAAGTAAATTGCTTGAGTGCTACCTTTAAAATTCCATCATTCACCTTTGCAATATATAGCTCATGGGACAAATAGCTTAAAAACTATTGTGGTATTGAATATGTACTTATGCACTTTATCTCTTATTAAGTTGCTTGTTGTGCGATAACCATGTTTCGGGGATGCCATCAACTATTCTTTGTTGAATATCATGTGAGTTGCTATGCATGTCCGTCTTGTCCGAAGTAAGAGAGATCTACCACCTTAATGGTTGGAGCATGCATATTGTTAGAGAAGAACATTGGGCCGCTAACTAAAGCCATGATTCATGGTGGAAGTTTCAGTTTTGGACATATATCCTCAATCTCATATGAGAATAATAATTGTTGCCACATGCTTATGCATTGAAGAGGAGTCCATTATCTCGTTGTCCATGTTGTCCCGGTATGGATGTCTAAGTTGAGAATAATCAAAAGCGAGAAATCCAAAATGCGAGCTTTCTCCTTAGACCTTTGTACAGGTGGCATGGAGGTACCCCATTGTGACACTTGGTTAAAACATGTGTATTGCGATGATCCGGTAGTACAAGCTAATTAGGACAAGGTGCGGGCACTATTAGTATACTATGCATGAGGCTTGCAACTTGTAAGATATAATTTACATAACTCATATGCTTTATTACTACCGTTGACAAAATTGTTTCATGTTTTCAAAATAAAAGCTCTAGCACAAATATAGCAATCGATGCTTTCCTCTTTGAAGGACCATTCTTTTTACTTTTATGTTGAGTCAGTTCACCTATCTCTCTCCACCTCAAGAAGCAAACACTTGTGTGAACCGTGCATTGATTTCTACATACTTGCATATTGCACTTGTTATATTACTCTATGTTGATAATTATTCATGAGATATACATGTTACAAGTTGAAAGCAACCGCTGAAACTTAATCTTCCTCTGTGTTGCTTCAATACCTTTACTTTGATTTATTGCTTTATGAGTTAACTCTTATGCAAGACTTATTGGTGCTTGTCTTGAAGTACTATTCATGAAAAGTCTTTGCTTTATGATTCACTTGTTTACTCATGTCATTACCATTGTTTTGATCGCTGCATTCATTACATATGTTTACAAATAGTATGATCAAGGGTATGATGGCATGTCACTTCAGAAATTATCTTTGTTATCGTTTTACCCGCTCGGACGAGCAGAACTAAGCTTGGGGATGCTGATACGTCTCCGACGTATCGATAATTTCTTATGTTCCATGCGACATTATTGATGATATCTACATGTTTTATGCACACTTTATGTCATATTCGTGCATTTTCTGGAACTAACCTATTAACAAGATGCCGAAGAGCCGATTGCTTGTTTTCTGCTGTTTTTGGTTTCAGAAATCCTAGTAACGAAATATTCTCGGAATTGGACGAAATCAACGCCCAGGGTCCTATTTTGCCACGAAGCTTCCGGAAGACCGAAGAGGAGTCGAAGTGGGGCCACGAGGCGCCGCCACACTAGGGCGGCGCGGCCCAGGCCCAGGCCGCGCCGACCTATGGTGTGGGGCCCTCGTGTGGCCCCCTGCGTTGCCCTTCCGCCTACTTAAAGCCTCCGTCGCGAAACCCCCGAGCACCGAGAGCCACGATACGGAAAACCTTACCGAGACGCCGCCGCCGCCAATCCCATCTCGGGGATTCCGGAGATCTCCTCCGGCACCCTGCCGGAGAGGGGATTCATCTCCCGGAGGACTCTTCACCGCCATGGTCGCCTCCGGAGTGATGAGTGAGTAGTTCACCCCCGGACTATGGGTCCATAGCAGTAGCTAGATGGTTATCTTCTCCTCATTGTGCTTCATTGTTGGATCTTGTGAGCTGCCTAACATGATCAAGATCATCTATCCGTAATACTATATGTTGTGTTTGTCGGGATCCGATGGATAGAGAATACTATGTTATGTTAATTATCAAGTTATTACCTATGTGTTGTTTATGATCTTGCATGCTCTCCGTTATTAGTAGAGGCTCGGCCAAGTTTTTGCTCTTAACTCCAAGAGGGAGTATTTATGCTCGATAGTGGGTTCATGCCTCCATTGATATCCGGGACGAGTGACGAAAGTTCTAAGATTGTGGATGTGTTGTTGCCACTAGGGATAAAACATTGATGCTATGTCTAAGGATGTAGTTGTTGATTACATTACGCACCATACTTAATGCAATTGTCCGTTGTTTTGCAACTTAATACTGGAAGGGGTTCGGATGATAACCTGAAGGTGGACTTTTTAGGCATAGATGCATGCTGGATGGCGGTCTATGTACTTTGTCGTAATGCCCAATTAAATCTCACTATATTTATCATGACATGTATGTGCATTGTTATGCTCTCTCTATTTGTCAATTGCCCGACTGTAATTTGTTCACCCAACATGCTTTTATCTTATGGGAGAGACACCTCTAGTGAACTGTGGACCCCGGTCCATTCTTTTATACTCGAAATACAAATCTGCTGCAATACTTGTTTTACTTGTTTTCTTGCAAACAATCATCTTCCACACAATACGGTTAATCCTTTGTTACAGCAAGTCGGTGAGATTGACAACCTCACTCGTTTCGTTGGGGCAAAGTACTTTGGTTGTGTTGTGCAGGTTCCACGTTGGCGCCGGAATCTCCGGTGTTGCGCCGCACTACATCCCGCCGTCATCAACCTTCAACGTGCTTCTTGGCTCCTCCTGGTTCGATAAACCTTGGTTTCTTTCTGAGGGAAAACTTGCTGCTGTGCGCATCATACCTTCCTCTTGGGGTTCCCAACGAACGTGTGAGTTACACGCCATCAATTGCCTAAGAAGAACTTTGATAAGTATCATGAACCGTATAAAGGTAAAATTGATTCATCTATAAATAAATGTGTTGTAGTTGAAACTATTGATCATGTTATTCCTGAAGCTTATATTGAAAAAACTCCTTTCCCTGCTAAAATGAAGGAGTACTCTATTATAAATAGTGCGGTTCATAAAAGTGAAAAGAAACCTATAGAACCTGAAGAACAAATAAAAGTTGAACTTGCTGTTGCAATTATTAAAGATCTTGTGACTGAAAATGTAGAGGATGGTCATATTATTTTCTGTGAAGATGCCTCTAATATTGTTTCACATCCTAATAAGTCTAGGAAAGCTAGTGTTCCTATGCTCTCTGATAGAATTGGTGATCATTGTTATTATGGTTTATGTGATATTGGTGCAAGTATTAGTGCTATTCCTTATGAGCTTTACACGGAGATTATGCACGAAATTGGTTCTTGTGAACTTGAAGATATTGATGTGGTTATTCGGCTGGCTAATAGAGAAACTATCTCTCCAATTGGTATTATTCGAGATGTGGAAGTTCTATGTGGTAAGATTAAATATCCTGCCGACTTTTTGGTACTTGGTTCTGCTGCTAGTAAATATTGTCCTATCATTTTTGGTAGACCTTTTCTAAATACTTGTGGAGCTATTATAGATTGCAAGAAAGAGAAAATTTTGACTAAATTTGCTGGTGAATCTTATGAGTTTAACTTCTCTAAATTTACCAAAACCCCTTATAAAATTGATTCGCCTAATAGTGATTTTAAAGTTGAACAATGTGCATCTATTGCTCTTGCTCCTAGTAATCCTTTGCAGCAACATTTGGAGAATAGTGAGAGTGAAGTTTTTAGGGAAGAAAGAGATGAGCTTGATGAAATTTTCCTTCGTCAACCTATTCTTAAGCATGATTTACCGGTGGAAGATCTGGGTACAACACCACCACCAAAGGAAGATCCTATCTTTGATTTAAAACTATTGTCTGATAATATTAAATATGCTCATATTGATGATAAGAAAATATATCCTGTTATTATTAGTTCTAAGCTTTCAGAGTTTGAAGAAGAAAGGTTATTGGAAATACTGAAGAAACACCGAGGTGCTATTGGCTACACTCTTGATGACTTGAAGGGGATTTCTCCCTCTATTTGCCAACACGCCATTAATATGGAAGATGATGCGAAGCCTCGTTGTTGAACCTCGGCGTCGTCTAATTCCTAAGATGAAGGATGTGGTAAGAAATGAGGTATTAAGACTCCTTGAAGCTGGTATTATATATCCTATTGCTGATAGTAGATGGGTTAGTCCTGTGCATTGTGTTCCTAAGAAAGGAGGAATGATCTGTTGTGCCTAATGATAATGATGAGCTCATCCCTCAAAGAGTAGTTGTAGGTTATAGAATGTGCATTGATTATCGAAAAGTTAATAAGGTTACTAAGAAAGATCATTACCCTTTACCATTTATTGATCAAATGCTAGAAAGGTTATCTAAAAATACTCATTTTTGCTTTCTTGATGGTTATTCTGGGTTTTCACAAATTTCTGTTAAAACTAAAGATCAAGAGAAAACCACTTTCACTTGTCCCTATGGAACTTATGCTTATAGGCGTATGCCTTTTGGTTTATGTAATGCTCCCGCTACTTTTCAAAGATGCATGTCTGCTATTTTTCATGGCTTTTGTGAGAGTATTGTAGAGGTATTCATGGACGATTTTTCCGTCTATGGAAATTCTTTTGATAATTGCTTGCGGAATCTTGATAAAGTTTTGCAGAGATGTGAAGAAACTAACCTTGTTCTTAATTGGGAGAAATGCCACTTTATGGTTAATGAAGGAATTGTATTGGGACATAAAATTTCCGAGAGAGGTATTGAAGTTGATAGAGCTAAAGTTGAAGCAATTGAGAAGATGCCCTATCCTAGGGATGTTAAAGGTATTCGTAGTGTTCTTAGTCATGCTGGGTTTTATAGGAGATTTATTAAAGATTTTTCTAAGATTTCAAAGCCTCTTACTAATCTTCTTCAAAAAGATGTACCTTTTGTTTTTGATGATGATTGTAAGGAAGCTTTTGAAACTCTAAAGAAAGCCTTAACAACTGCTCCTATAGTTGAACCTCCTGATTGGAACTTACCATTTGAAATTATGTGTGATGCTAGTGATTTTGCTGTAGGCGCTGTTCTTGGACAGCGAGTAGATAAAAAGCTGAATGTTATTCATTATGCTAGTAAAACTCTTGATGCTGCTCAAAGAAATTATGCTACAACTGAAAAAGAATTGTTAGCTGTAGTCTTTGCTTGTGATAAGTTTAGATCTTATATTGTTGATTCAAAAGTTACAATTCATACTGATCATGCTTGCAATTAGATATCTTATGACAAAGAAAGATGCTAAACCGAGACTTATTAGATGGGTACTTCTTTTGCAAGAATTTGATTTACATATTGTAGATAGGAAAGGTGCTGATAATCCTGTTGCTGATAATTTGTCTAGATTGGAAAATATTTCTTATGATCCTGTTCCTGTTAATGATAGTTTTCCAAATGAACAATTGGCTGTAATAAAGGGGAGCTCGCGAGACAATCCTTGGTATGCTGATTATGCTAACTTTATTGTTTCCAAGTACTTGCCTCCAACCTTTTCAGCTCAGACAAAGGAGGAAATTCTTTTATGACTTGAGGCATTATTTTTGGGATGACCCACACTTATATAAAGAAGGAGTGGATGGTATTCTGCGAAGGTGTGTTCCCGAATATGAACAACAAGAGATATTGAGTAAATGTCATGGTAGTGCTTATGGAGGACATCACGCCGGAGATAGAACCGCGCAAAAGGTTCTACAATCAGGTTTTTATTGGCCAACTCTTTTCAAAGATGCAAGGAAGTTTATTTTATCTTGTGATGAATGTCAAAGGGTTGGTAATATCTCCAGACGCAATGAAATGCCTATGAATTATACTCTTGTTATTGAACCGTTTGATTGTTGGGGATTTGACTTCATGGGACCTTTTCCCTCTTCGAAGGTAACACTCATATACTTGTTGCTGTTGATTATGTTACTAAATGGGTGGAAGCCATACCTACAAAAAGTGCTGATGGTGAGACCTCTTTAAGAATGCTTTTAGACATTATTTTTCCTAGATTTGGAGTGCCTATATATATTATGACAGATGAAGGTTCTCATTTTATTCATGGTGGTTTTAGAAAAACTCTTGCTAAATATGGTATTAATCATAGAATTGCTTCCGCTTATCATCCTCAAACTAGTGGGCAAGTAGAACTATCAAATAGAGAAATTAAATCTATCTTGCAAAAGACTGTTAATAAAACTAGAAAGAATTGGGCTAGTAAATTGAAGGAAGCACTATGGGCTTATAGAACTTCTTATAAAAACCCCATGGGAATGTCACCTTATAAAATGGTTTATGGAAAAGCTTGTCATTTACCTTTAGAACTAGAGCACAAAGCTTATTGGGCTGTTAGAGAACTAAATAAAGATCCTAAACTAGCCGGTAATAAGAGGTTGCTGCAATTAAGTTCTCTAGATGAATGGAGAAGTGAAGCTTATGAAAATGCTAAACTCTTTAAAGAGAAAGTTAAGAAATGGCACGATAGAAGGATTATCAAAAGAGAGTTTAATATTGGGGATAAAGTCCTATTGTATCGGTCTCGTCTCAGATTCTTTGCAGGGAAATTACTCTCGAAATGGGAAGGACCATATGTTGTTGAGGAGGTGTATCGTTCGGGAGCCACTAAAATTAGTTCTCTCCAAGGCAATGCCACGCAAGTGGTGAATGGACAAAGACTCAAGCATTATATCTCGGGTGATTCTTATAATGTAGATGTTGATGTTATTCGAGTGGAAACACCGGAGGCCTTCATTAAAGGTCAAATTGACGATCCGCCGAACCCGACTTTGAATAGGTAACGATACAGGTAATAAAAAGTTCGCGATTTACTTTCCGAACAATGTTTTTGCTGTTTTTGGAAAATATGAAAAATTACGAGATCGAAACGGAGTGGAGGAGACGCACGAGGGCGTGTCCCCATAGGCCGGCGCGGCCCCAGCCTGGCCGCGCCGCCCTATGAGGACACCGCCTCGTCGCCCCTCTCCGACTCTGGTTCGACCTGGTACTTTCCGTTTGTTGTGAAATTTTTTGTTATATAATCCCCTGGACCCCTGGAGGTCCGTATATCATTTTCTCGACGTGTTTTGTTTCGAGCTGTTTCTGCCAGGATCTGTCTTTGATCTAGAAGCACCATGGTCTCCAACAACAAGGACAAGGAGCCTCCGGAGGAAGTTATTCAAGACCCCGAGGTGAAGGAAGAAGTCAAGGAGGATGAAGAGGAAGTCGAAGAAGTTCCGCGAGTACGCCCGCGCACCACCATTGCAAGCATCGGAGTGGTGTCAAACCCGTTCAACGCCAAGAAGAGTGCACGGATTAGCACCGGAGGAAGAGTTCCACGTCATCACCTAGCTCCAAAGACATCTTTTTCAGGAAGGACGAAGCCTGAAGCTGAAGGGTGGGGAAATAACTCCAAGAATTGGGACTCGCCGTCGGATATACTTCTTAATCGCGTCGAGCACAATTCAGAGATGATCCGAAACCTCATGTACAAGATTGATGAGCTTCAGGAGCTTGTGGAGAAGCTTGTTGGGAATTCATCACCGCCACCGCCAAAGGAGTAATTCATCATCGGTATTGGCATCCCCTTGGTTTGTTCCAAGCTTGGGGGAGTGCCGCGATATCACATCATCACTACCTTTTACTTTTTACTATCAAGTAGTGTCATATCATGAGTAGGGAAGTTATCATATAAGATGGGTTGCGGTATGGAAGTATCTCTCCTTTAGTTGGTTGTCTATGTATCCCTTGGTGTGAGTTATCGTTATGAAATATTAATGAGAAGTCTTATCATTTACATATTGCACACCTTATTTTAGTTTGCAATTTCTATTATATGATTGATCTTGATTTTAGTATTGGTACCACTTTGGGAGCATTGAGTAAATCTATTTGGTTTTGGCAAACTTAGCATTGGTCAATAGCAACAACACCTTGAGGTTTAAGTAGAAAAGAGAAATACATATAGTTGTTTCATTGTCTTCCTTTCTTGTTAGCTCATAGCTTATTATTCTGAAGTTAAAATTGTTTGTGCTTGCAAGAAAGACGCATGATTATGTCTATCACATGTATATTTGTTTGTTTCCCTCAACTCTTATGCTAGCTAATTAACCTTGCTAGCCAAAGACCTGTACTGAGAGGGAATGCTTCTCGTGCATCCAAACCTGAACCCAAACTTATGCCATTTGTGTCCACCATATCTACCTACTGCATGGTATTTTCCGCCATTCCAAGTAAATACTTCATGTGCTACCTTTAAACAATTCAAAATTTATTACTTCTTATTTGTGTCAATGTTTTATAGCTCATGAGGAAGTACGTGGTGTTTTATCTTTCAGTCTTGTTAGGCAGCTTCCACTAATGGACTAGTGGCTTCATCCACTTATCCTATAATTTTGCGAAAAGAGCTAGCAACGGGGTTCCCAGCCCCAATTAATCAACTTTCATTAATAATTCTCTTCACATGTTTTGGCCCTGATTCATCAGTAAGCAACTTAATTTTGCAATAGACACTCCTCCATGGTATGAGATTGTTGGAAGGCACCCGAGGATTCGGTTAGCCATGGCTTGTGTAAGCAAAGGTTGGGGGGAGTGTCATCCTTAAATAAACTAAAGTACATGTGTAAACAAAAGAGAAGAGGGATGATCTACCTTGCTCGGTAGAGATAACGTCCTTCATGGGAGCCGCTCTTTGGAGGTCTGTTTGGCAAGGGGGTTAGAGTACCCGCTACCGATCGTTGACAACAACAAACACCTCTCAAAACTTTACTTTTATTCTCTTTATATGATTTCAAAACTGAAAAAGCTCTAGCACATGATTTAATCCCTGCTTCCCTCTGCAAAGGGCCTGTCTTTTACTTTATGTTGAGTCAGTATACCTATTCCCCTCCATCTCAAGCAAGCATTTGAGTTGTTGTGATCAAACCATTATATTGTGATTTGCTTCATCATGTCTTTACTCTTCCTTGTTTAGTACAAGTTTTATCTGAATGAATATAGCTTTGCAAGTTATCAATGATCATTATGATTGAGTATGCAGGATGAGCCACATAAGCTTTAACGTTAGAGCGCTGCTCAATAGATAAGTATAATCTGTTAACTGTTCTCTGACCAAGAACAAAGTTTGCCATCACCAACTATGATTTCTTATGCACCTTTATTTGTGATTACCTTATACTTGTTTCAAGTTGAATTATATGAGGAAGTTGTTTACTAGAATGTCTTGTGTGAATGAATATGATGCTTCTTGTCCGTATTTTATTTATCGACTCTTCACTCCATAAACATGTGGTCTTGTTTACCGAGTTCAGTTTCGCTTGGGGACAAGCGAAGTCTAAGCTTGGGGGGAGTTGATACGTCCATTTTGCATCACTATTTTATATCATAATTTGCTGTTATTCATTGATATATTTCATATTTGGAGATGATACTTATGTTATTTCATCTATTTTGCATGTTTCATGATTATTGGAGGATCGCGCACCGGAGCCAGGATTCTGCTGGAAAAAGCACCGTCAGAATGCAATATTTCGGAAGATCAACAGTTGACGGAAATTATATGAAAATTCCTATTTTTCGAGATAACGAAGGGAGCCAGAAGGGGGAGCTGAGGAGGGCCGCCATGGGCCCCCCTCACAGGCCGGCGCAGGCCCTACCCTGGCCGCGCCGCCCTGTGAGGAGGGGGCCCACATTCCCCTCTCGCCTCCTTTTCTTCGCGCACGCCTGATGGCGTGTATTTCACACGTTCGTTGGGCAACCCCAAGAGGAAGGTATGATGCGCACAGCAGCAAGTTTTCCCTCAGAAAGAAACCAAGGTTTATCGAACCAGGAGGAGCCAAGAAGCACGTTGAAGGTTGATGGCGGCGGGATGTAGTGCGGCGCAACACCAGAGATTCCGGCGCCAACGTGGAACCTGCACAACACAACCAAGCTACTTTGCCCCAACGAAACAGTGAGGTTGTCAATCTCACCGGCTTGCTGTAACAAAGGATTAACCGTATTGTGTGGAAGATGATTGTTTGCAGAGAAAACAGCAGAAACAAGTATTGCAGTAGATTGTATTTCAGTAAAGAGAATTGGACCGGGGTCCACAGTTCACTAGAGGTGTCTCTCCCATAAGACGAACAGCATGTTGGGTGAACAAATTACAGTTGGGCAATTGACAAATAAAGAGAGCATGACAATGCACATACATATCATGATGAGTATAGTGAGATTTAATTGGGCATTACGACAAAGTACATAGACCGCCATCCAACCTGCATCTATGCCTAAAAAGTCCACCTTCAGGTTATCATCCGAACCCCCTCCAGTATTAAGTTGCAAAACAACAGACAATTGCATTAAGTATGGTGCGTAATGTAATCAACAACTACATCCTTAGACATAGCATCAATGTTTTATCCCTAGTGGCAACAGCACAACACAACCTTAGAACTTTCGTCACTCGTCCCGGTGTCAATGCGGGCATGAACCCACTATCGAGCATAAGTACTCCCTCTTGGAGTTAAAAGCATCTACTTGGCCGGAGCATCTACTAATAACGGAGAGCATGCAAGATCATAAACAACACATAAGCATAACTTTGATAATCAACATAACAAGTATTCTCTATTCATCGGATCCCAACAAACGCAACATATAGAATTACATATAGATGATCTTGATCATGATAGGCAGCTCACAAGATCCGACAATGATAGCACAATGGGGAGAAGACAACCATCTAGCTACTGCTATGGACCCATAGTCCAGGGGTAGACTACTCACTCATCACTCCGGAGGCGACCATGGCGGTGTAGAGTCCTCCGGGAGATGAATCCCCTCTCCGGCAGGGTGCCGGAGGCGATCTCCGTGATCC
>NC_061510.1:143023713-143043705 GCF_022539505.1 Lolium rigidum
GGAGAACACTTAAGATTGGGAGAACGACAAAGGTAAAGAATCAGGTATAAACTATGAATATGAATGCATTAAGTCTTTCATTGAAACTGCTGATTTTCAAGAGCTTAGTGCTAAATATGGTCTTGATCCTCAAATTATGGTCGATTGCTATAGAGCCTTTGCTTCTCATATTAATGTTCCTAAAGAAAAAATTGTACATGTATCATGAACCTTTCAAAGACACTTGCATGGAAAATGAAACTGTTATTAATGATTGCAATGAACATGCTCAAACTTCCGAAAATGCTATTTCCTATAAGCATGTTAATTTTTGTGGAGTTCATAGACCTTGTGAAAAGAATAAAATTGAAGAAGAATATTGGATCCATCACAGGAATGAAAAAACTAGAAAGTGGTCTAGGGCTCTAGATGATCTTGGTGAAAAAGTTTGTGCCCTCCATCCTTTTATTTGTGAACTTTGCCATAGAGTGGGTCATTTTAATTTTCAATGCTCCTCCAATGATAATTCGAACCGCATGAGTGCTGCAAATTTGTATTGTGATGATGAAATCATTCCTAATCAGCATGATGAACTTACATTATTTTTGGAGTGTGAAGAGTTATTGAGAAAAACTTCTTTGGTGGATATGAGTGCTCTTGATATTAATAGTGTCCTGCATGGGTGTCTTTCTTATTGCATTGATAATTGCCACACAAATACTTACATACAAAATATTATAGAAGATGATACTTTGCCAAAATATGATAGGACCGCTGTGTGTTTTGAACTTATTAATGAAAAGGAGGAATCCTCCCAAGTTTCTTCTATTGTTTCTAATAATAAACCAGGTTATATGGAGAAGCTTCCTTTCAAGCATCTCCCTCCTAAAGGGGAAAAGAAGAAGAAGAAGGGAACGAAGAAGAAGAAGAAGAGGGGGAATAAAAAGAAAGAGGTAACGGCATATCCCCGCGTGTATGAGATAACGATAGTAACCGTAAGTATGTTGCTCCTAATGATTATTATGATAATGAATCTGAGTACAATGATCTTCCTATGCCCTTTACCTATATTAGTGATCATGATTTAGAAGAGCACACTACTTTTGATATTGAAGATCTCTGGGACACTAATTCTGAAAATGATGATGTTAATAATTGCCATAGTATTAGTACTATCCATGTTTCTTCCCATAATGATATGGAAAGCTCTAAGCTTGGGGATGAGATGTTTGAAAATCCTTTTGCTACTGATGATTATATGTTTGATAAATCTCCTTCTAGTAACAATGATGGTATGTTTATAGATGATAACATTGTGGAAGATAATTATTCTATTTCTTATGATGACACTATGCCTCCAGTCTTTGACAATTATTATAAAGAATACTATGACACAGGTTATAATTATCCTTATGAAACTTGTCATAGTCATGATGGGATTGCCAAAAACCATTCCCTTAGTATGCAACTTGTTTACCATGTTCAAATTCTTGATAATGATCCTGCTCCAATTACTATTAATGAGAAGAGTTTTTCTTATGCCAAAAATAATAATACTTTTATGCATATGAACAATGATAAGAATGTTTTAAGTGATGGTTATATTGTGCATTTCATCAATGATGTTACTGAAAGTTATTATGAGAGAGGGAAACATGGTTATATGCATCTTAATAATATTAAGTTTTCCCTCTTTATGTTGAGACTCTTGAAGTTGCGCTTGTGTTGCCTTTCTATGCTTATTGCATTATGCTTACATAACTTGTTTATTTACAAGATTCCTTTTCATAGGAAGCGGGTTAGGCTTAAATTTGTTTCATATTTGCTTTTGATGCTCTATTTTGCTTCAACTCTTATTACTTGCGAGAGCATCATTAAAATTACTGAGCCCATCTTAATGGCTATAAAGAAAGCACTTCTTGGGAGATAACCCATGTTTTTATTTTGCTACTGTTTTGTTGTGTCTTGGAAGTTGTTACTACTGTAGCAACCTCTCCTTATCTTTATTTTATTGCATTTTTGTGCCAAGTAAAGTCTTTGATAGTAAAGTTGATACTAGATTTGGATTTCTACGCAGAAACAGATTTCTAGCTGTCACGAATTTGAGTAGATCTCTCTGTAGGAAAGTCAGAAAAATCTGCGAAAATTCATGAGTAATCCTCAGATATGTACGCAACTTTCATTCAATTTGAGCTTCTTCATCTGAGCATGTTAAGTGCCTCTAAAAAATTCGTCTTTACGGACTGTTCTGCTTTGACAGATTCTTTTATTTCACATTGCCTCTTTTACTGTGTTTGAGTGGATTTCTTTACTCCATTAAATTTCAGTAGCCTTGGGTAATATCCAGAAGTGTTGGGAATGATTGTTTCCTCTCTGAACATGTGAATTTTTGATTATGCACTAACCATCTAATGAGATTGTTTTGAGTTTGGTGTGGAGGAAGTTTTCAAGGATCAAGAGAGGAGGATGATATAATATGATCAAGAAGAGTGAAAAGTCTAAGCTTGGGGATGCCCCCGCGGTTCATCCCTGCATATTTCAAGAAGACCCAAGCATCTAAGCTTGGGGATGCCCAAGGCATCTCCTTCTTCATCGACAACTTATCAGGTCACCTCTAGTGAAACTATATTTTTATTCCGTCACATCTTATGTGCTTTACTTGGAGGG
This sequence comes from Lolium rigidum, assembly GCF_022539505.1. NCBI lineage: Eukaryota > Viridiplantae > Streptophyta > Magnoliopsida > Poales > Poaceae > Lolium > Lolium rigidum. Next base: position 143,026,360 of record NC_061510.1, read on the forward strand.
TCTGTGTGCTTTTTGTTTGAATAATTTCGGATCCTAGCAATCCATGTGTGGGAGAGAGACACGCTCCGCTTTTTCATATGAACACTTGTGTTCTTAGTTTTACTTTTAATGTTCATGGCTAAAGTTAAAAGCTGCTGCATTTATTGCTATTTGGTTGGAAACAGAAAATGCTTCATGTGGTAATTGGTATATGGTCTTGAATAATTTGATACTTGGCAATTGTTTTGAGTTCTCAAGTAGATCATGTTTAAGCTCTTGCATCATGTAGTTTGAACCTATTAGTGGAGAACTACCGTAGAGCTTGTTGAAATTTGGTTTGCATGATTGGTCTCTCTAAAAGTCTAGATATTTTCTGGTAAAAGTGTTTGAACAACAAGGAGACAGTGTAGAGTCTTATAATGCTTGCAATATGTTCTTATGTAAGTTTTGTTGTACCGGTTCATACTTGTGTTTGCTTCAAACAACCTTGCTAGCCAAAGCCTTGTACCGAGAGGGAATGCTTCTCGTGCATCCAAAACCTTGAGCCAAAACTTATGCCATTTGTGTCCACCATAACTACCTACTATGTGGTATTTCTCTGCCATTCCAAGTAAATTGCTTGCGTGCTACCTTTAAAATTTTCATTCCTTGTCTTTGCAATACATAGCTCATGGGAAAGTAGCTTAAAAACTATTGTGGTAAAGAATATGTCGCTTATGTATCTTATTTCTTATAAGTTGCTTGTTGAGCGGTAACCATGTTTCTGGGACGCCATCAATCTGTTACACCTCTGTTGAATATCATGTGAGTTGCTATGCATGTTCGTCTTGTCTGAAGTAAGGGTAATTTATCATGATTAAATGGTTTGAGTATGCATATTGTTAGAGAAGAACATTGGGCCGCCAACCAAAGCCATGTATCATGGTAGAAGTTTCAGCTTGGACATTAATCCTCAATCTCTTATGAGAATATTACCTATTGTTGAATGCTTCAGCATTAAAGAGGAGTCCATTATTTGTTTTCTATGTTGTCCCGGTATGAATGTCCTCAAGTTGAGATCTATCAAAATCGATAAATCAAATCGATTTATCTCCTTGGACCTTTGTACAGGTGGCATAGAGGTACCCCTTTGTGACACTTGGTTGAAACATATGTAATGCAATGATAATCCATGGAAATCCGAGCTAATTAGGACAAGGTGCGAGCACTATTGGTATTCGATGCATGAGGCTTGCAACTTAATTATAGGATGTTTTATGCATAACACATATGAATTATTACTACCGTTGTCAAAATTGTTTCCATGTTTTCAAAATAAAAAGCTCTAGCACATAAGTAATCCCTGCTTCCCTCTGCGAAGGGCCTTTCTTTTACTTTATGTTGAGTCAGTTTACCTATTTCTTTCCATCTTAGAAGCAAACACTTGTGTCAACTGTGTGCATTGATTCTTACATACTTGCTTATTTGCATTCATCATATTACTTTGTGTTCATAATTATCCATGAGATATACATGTTGAAAGTTGAAAGCAACTGCTGAAACTTTTATCTTCCTTTTGTATTGTTTCAAAACCTTCTATTAAGAATCTATTGCTTTATGAGTTAACTCTTATGCAAGACTTATTGATGCTTGTCTTGAAAGTACTATTCATGAAAAGTCTTTGCCATATGATTTAGTTGTTTAGTCATTATCTTTACCATTGCTTTGAATCACTTCATTCATCTCATATGCTTTACAATAATATTGATCAAGATCATGTTGGTAGCATGTCACTTCAGAAACTATCCTTGTTATCGTTTACCTACTCGAGGGCGAGTAGGAACTAAGCTTGGGGATGCTTGATACGTCTCCAACGTATCTATAATTTCCGATGTTCCATGCTAGTTTTATGACAATACCTACATGTTTTGCTCACACTTTATAATGATTTTATGCATTTTTCGGGACTAACCTATTAACAAGATGCCGAGGTGTCAGTTCCTGTTTTCTGCTGTTTTTGGTTTCAGAAATCCTACACAGGAAATATTCTCGGAATTGGACGAAACAAAAGCCAAACCTCCTATTGTACCGAGACGGACCCAGAACACCGAAGGAGAGACGGAGAGGGGCCAAGGGGGCCCCACACCACCTGGCGGCGCGGCCAAGAGGGGGGGCGCGCCCAGCTATGGTGTGGGCCCCTCGGGCACCCCCTCGCGCCGCCCTTTCGCCTATATAAAGCTTCGTCTCCGAAAACCCTAACACACCCAACGATATTCCACGAAGAGTTCCGTAGCCGCCGCCATCGCGAAGACAAGTTTCGGGGGACAGAAGTCTCTGTTCCGGCACGCCGTCGGGATGGGGAATTGTCCCCGGAGTCATTTCCATCGACACCACCGCCATCTTCATCACTGTTGCTGTCTCCCATGATGAGGAGGGAGTAGTTCTCCCCCGAGGCCGAGGGCTCTACCGGTAGCTATGTGGTTCATCTCTCTCTCCCATGGTGTGATCATGAGCTTTGTATCACTATTAATCTATGTGCTACTCTAGTGATGTTATTAAAGTAGTCTATTCCTCCTCCATGATGTAAAGTTGACAGTGTGTGCATCATGAAGTACTTGGCTTAGGTTATGATTGTAATCTCTTGTAGATTATGAAGTTGACTATTACTATGATAGTATTGATGTGATCTATTCCCCCTTTCATAGCTATTGGTGACAGTGTATATGCTATGTTAGTAGTCGGTCTAAATTGCATCGGTCTATTATGCACTCTAGAGGTTACTTTAATATGAACTCCGGAAGTTGTGGAGCTTGTTTACTCCGGCTTGAGGTGTGGTTTTATAGCCCTACACAATGAATGGTGTTTGTTATCCAACAAAAGAGTGTTTAAGAGTAGCATTTATTTATTCAGTTATTTGATCATTGTTGAGAGTGTCCACTAGTGAAAGTATGATCCCTAGGCCTTGTTTCTAAGCATTGAAACACCGTTTCCAACAAGTTCTGCTGCATGTTTGCTTGCTGCCATCTTTATTTCAGATTGCAATTACTACTTACAATCATCCACATTACTTGTATTTCACTATCTGTTTTCCGAACTAGTGCACCTATACATCTGACAAGTGTATTAGGTGTGTTGGGGACACACGAGACTTCTTGTATCTTAATTGCAGGGTTGCTTGAGAGGGATATCTTTGACCTCTACCTCCCTGAGTTCGATAAATCTTGGGTGATTCACTTAAGGGAAACTTGCTGCTGTTCTACAAACCTCTGCTCTTGGAGGCCCAACACTGTCTACATGAATAGAAGCGTGCGTAGACGTCAGCTATTCATGTGGATTGATTGGACATGATCATAAAGAGTGTGGTGATGGAGTACATGATGAAAAGAGCCTAAAATTTGGAGAATGGATTTATGCTTATGGACGTGGCCGTAACCTAAGCTCTTCCCGTGGTGGCATGAATGGAGGGTTTGGCGGACGAGGTAACCCTTTGCGTGATAGATCCGGAAGGGGAGGTTTTGGTGATCCGATTGGAAGAGGAAGGGGTGGTTACGTTGACTGGCGTGTGCACCCGGAGAAGAACAGAGGTACTGCTGAGAATAGGATTGACCCGGATCTCCTAGACACTGCGTGTAGCCCGGTCAAGATAGGAGATGCAACTATGGTTGATGCAGATAACATCACCAAAAGAAGGATTGCCTTTGAAAATGAACCTGTGACAGAGAGCTTGGCAATTGTCAACACTAATATGGTGGTTGACTGGGAGGTTGATAAGAGGAGTAAGATCATCTCCACCGGCGGCCCCGATAGCAGCCCCGATAGCGTTTTGGGAGCCAGCATCGTTTTTTGGGCTCGCACTGTTGTGCCCCAAGCGGCGCCGACTAGTTTTTGAGCCCAATAGAATCGCCGGCATCCCCGTGCCGGCCCCTTCGCGTAGGGCGGGAATCGGGCGTGCCGGCGCCTCGCGACACGACTGTTTTCGTGGGTGGGGGCGCCTTGTCAGTGAGAGGACGCGGCGGTTCGCATCGTCCACGATGCGGGAAGGTTGGTCATCGGCGTTTAATGGTCTCCCGCGCGGGAACCGAGCGGCCACAAGGGCAGCGACTGGCCACGCTGGCCACGCGGCGTCCAGTCGCCTACGCCGCCGTAAATGCGGGTAGTTGTCACCGCTTTATAGTACGTACGCCGTCCACCACCGCGGTGCTATCCTCTCATATCAACCACCGTCGCCGCTCCATTCTCTCCTCTCCACCTCAAAATGCCGCGCCATCTGAAGACGACGTACTCCATGCTTGGCCTCAACGGCCGTGCGCTGCCTCCACCACCACCGTAGCCAGAGCCGCAGCCCGACGCGGAGTACAGCTCCAACGACGATGAGGAACCACATTTCGCGATGTGGCACGAGGCCTATGTCGCAGAGGCGGAAGCAGAGGCGGCGGAGGAGGCGGCGCAGTGGGGCGAGCAGCCGCAGGCCCCTGCCGACCCGGAGCAGGCGGCGATCCTCGCGTCGCTGAACGCGCAACGCTACCAGTGGTTGAAGGAGGAGGAGCAGGAGTTCGTCAACGACGCGAACCTCGAGCACACCCTCGAGATCTCACGCCAGCGAGCGGCCACGGAGGAGGCGGGACGCCTCCTCATGGAGGCGGAGCGACATAAACTCCACGAGCTCAACGCTCATTGCCATTATGAGGCGTTCGCCCGCGAGCAGGCGAGGCGCACCGAGATCGAGGGTTCTCGGGAAAAGGCTAGAAGCGCGAGGACAGCGCCGCCGGCAAGCTCCCACAACGCTGGCCGCCATATTCCACCGCCAGATGCGCGAAGCAAGGGTCGAGAAGCGGGCACGGACGCAGGTGGAAAAGGCGAAGAACGACGACGAGGCAGGACCGTCGCGCGCCCCAACCGACATCCAGTAGATTAGGATTAAGTTTAAATTTTATTTAGGTTTAAATTTGAGTTACTTTTTTATAAATTTCGTATGAATTTCGGTTTTTAATGTCATTTTATATTTATATTTCTATTGGGGCTACACTATGGGGGGCGCCGGTGTGGGAGCAGCATCCCCAAATAGAGGATGCTGTGCTGGCGCCCCCCATACGGCAATGTTGGCACCCCTGCCGGCGCCTATTTGGGGGCTGCCGGTGAAGATGCTCTAAGGAGAAGAAACTTCATGAATCAAAAAGCACTAAAAGGTATAAAAAAACATTGATGGCACTTTGACTTCAAGTACACCTTCAAGATCGGCGGCATCCTTCGAGGATGGCCGCCGAGCGCAATGAAAATATGCGGATCCAACTGCTGTGGGTTAAACAAACTTACGACAGTTAATGCGCTTCTGGACTTACATAAGCGCTTGAGACCAGACGTGTTTTTTTGAGGTAAAACAGTGGGAAAGGCTCACACTGAAAAAAAAAATATATATAAAAAGCGAACTGTACAAGCATATTTTCAGAAAAAGAAGAAGGAGAAAAAGAAAAAGAAACAGAAAGAAACTACACAACTGAGGTTAACCAAAAATTATAACAAGCCTTGTGTTTCTTTTTCATTCTATGAGCAAGGAGTTTGAGTTCTTCCATGTAAATAGCTTTTCATCCCCGAAAACTTGCACTCTGTCCTCGGAAGATCTTGTTGTTTCTTGTCATCCATAGTGCCCAGGAAGCCAAGATAATAATTTCCATCGAGAACGGGAGTTTTAAAGAATCTTTTATATCCTAGAATGCTTCATTTATAGAGAGGTTTCTTTGTCGACTGGGGCAGATAAAATTCCAACATTCTTCTGCAAAGGGGCATGTCCAAAAGAGGTGTTGTAGAGTTTCTTCTCTGTTACATTCCAAGGTTGCACAGTTATAAGATTGCAAGACCATTTTCTTTCTACCAAGCAAATTTCTAGTATTGAGCCTATCATTGAGCAGTAGCCAGAAGAAAAACTTATGCTTTGCTTGGCAAGATGTCTTCCATATCCATGAAAAAAGGGGAACTGTTGGCTGGAATCCAATAAGAGCTTTGTATGCTTTTTTAGAAGAAAAATCAGAACTTCCCCAAATGTATGACCATGTATCTTTTTCATTCGAGAGCACCTTTTCCATAGCATCTTGACAAATAACCTTCAAGTCATTAAATTCCTCAAAAGCTTCTTGAGACGGTGGTAGATTGAAAAGATCTTCTGTGTATTCAGTAAGGACAGCCTCATTGACCGAGATATTTGTTTTTTTTTTGCAAAAGTGATTAGGTGTGGAAATTTTTGGTGCAGATATTGATCATTCCACAAATCCCCCCAGAAGAATACACTTTTTCCATCTCCAATGTTGCATCTAGCCAGTGCTTTATAGCTATCCAGTAATTTCAAGTGTGCTCTCCACCAAAAGGAGCCTACTAATCTTTGCCCAGGGACTGCTCCAGATGCATAATATGAATTCCAAATTAAGTTGAGACTCATTTGACGAAAACAAAGGAAAGATCATGAAGAGGAAGCTGGGATATGATCACATGATTGTATCAGCGAGTGACGGGAGAAGCGGAGGATTAATGATGCTGTGGAAGACTGGACTGAATGTTACTTCCTCGGCAATCCATAAAACTTTTTGGATATCCGCATTGACGAAAATTCAAGTAACAACTGGAGAATAATGGTTTTTTATGGAGAACCAAGTGGTGATCGTAAGCATCTATCTTGGGACTATGTTCAAAATTTGCATAGTATGGTGGATCTCCCCTGGGTCATGTTAGGGGACTTCAATGAAATCTTATCTAACCAGGAAAAGGAGGGTGGCAATCTGAGGCCCCGAAGGTGTACGCAACAATTCCGAGATGCTCCGGTTGATAGCGAGTTATCTGACATGGGGTTTATGGGAGATAAATTTACTTGGAGGCGGGGAAGAATTAGAGAGCGTCTGGATAGAGCCGTGGCGAACCAACGATGGAGGGACAAATTTCCTCTTGCTATGGTGGTGAACGAGGACTTCTGGAAATCTGATCATCGTCCTATTACAGTCGATTGTGAGTACATGGATGAAGAACAATTGAGGAGCCATAGTGGGAAGAAAATGTTTGAAGCTAAATGGTTGATGGAGGACTCCTTCGATGACATAGTGGGGGCGGCGTTGGAGAGAGCCCAAAGTGATGGGCCGGGCAATCTAGCCCAGAAGCTTCGGGAGATCCATTTGGCCCTGCATGCTTGGGATAAGAGGGTTTTAGCGGAGCCGAAGCGTAGGCTGAAGGAACTCCAATTTGACCTCAGTCGGCTATTAAGCAGTCCTCTCTCAGACGAAACAACAACCCTGCAACAAAAGATACAGTTAGAAATTGAGAATTTACACGAGCAGGACGAAATCAAGTGGATCCAACGAAGTAGGGCTAATTGGATGAAAGGTGGGGACCGGAACACGTCTTTTTTCCATAACTTTGCCACTGCTAGGAAAAGGAGAAACTTTGTAAAGAAATTGAAAGATGAGAATGGCGACTAGATTGAAGGATGGGATGGTCTCTCTGGCCATATCAATAGTTATTTTTGCAATCTATTCAATTCTGAGGTTGAGGCTCCTAATGATGAGGTGATTAACAATGTAAATCCTTGTGTATCTGAGGAGATGAATGAACTTTTGTGTGCTCCATACACAAGAGAGGAGGTGAAAAAGGCCTTGTTTAATATCGGGGACCTACAGGCGTCGGGCCCTGATGGATTACATGCTATTTTCTATAAAAGGTACTGGAACTTACTTGGGGAGGAGCTGATTGATGAAGTCTTATCAGCAATTAACTCAGGGATAGTACCTGATGACTGGAATAACACTACAGTGGTCTTGATTCCAAAAGAGGAAAATCCTGAGATGGTTACACAGTATAGACCTATAAGTCTATGTATCTCAAAGGTTTTGGCGGCAAGATTGAAAACTATTCTTCCGGAAATTATTTCCCCGAACCAGAGTGCATTTGTCCCTGGTCATTTGATCATGGATAACGTTCTTGTGGCCTTTGAATCATATCATACAATCAAGAAAAACAAAGAGGCAATATATGGCGCTTGTGCAATAAAATTGGATATGCATAAGGCTTACAATCGGGTTGAGTGGAACTTTCTGGAAAAAAATCTTGTTTGACTTGGGTCTTATGCTACATGGGTAAAATTGATTATGTCGTGTGTTGGCTCGGTCAAGTACCAAGTGAGGTTCAATGGGAGAGAAACTGATCAGTTCGTGCCAACAAGGGGGTTGCGTCAAGGAGACCGCCTTTCTCCTTGCTTATTTCTTTTATATGCAGAGGGATTGACAAGTTTACTGAAACATGAGGAGGAAGTAGGGAATCTGATTGGAGTCAAAGTTTGCAGAGCGGTCCCGGCGGTCTCACATTTACTATATGCGGATGATTCTCTTATACTGATGAGGGTGGACTTACATAATGCTATGACGCTCAGGAGGATCCTACAATATTATTGTGATTCATATGGGCAAATGGAAAGTGAGGCGAAATCGAGCATCTTTTTTAGTCCAAATACAGGAGTCGATACAAGAGTAGAAGTATGTTCAGAGTAAAATATTCTTACTGAAGCTGTAACATACAGGTATCTCGGTCTGCCTCCCCTTATAGGCGTGGACATAACTGACTTTTTTTTGCATCTTATTGATAGAGTGATTGCCCGGTTAGCTGGGTATAAATAGAAGCTACTATCCTATGGTGGGAAGGAGGTTTTACTGAAGGCAGTGATCCAGGCGATACCCGTGTATGCAATGTTTGTCTTCAAGCTTCCCAAGATAGTAATAAAAGGGATCACAGATGCTATGTCCCGTTACTGGTGGGGAGATGAAGATAATCAGAAACATATGCATTGGCTTGCTTGGTGAAAGATGTGTGTACCAAAGAAGAAGGGTGGCATGGGATTTAGAGACCTTCATTGTTTTAATCTAGCAATGTTGGCCAAACAGGCTTGGAGACTCTTGTGTGAGCCAGACTCCTTGTGTGCTCAAATTCTTAGAGCTAAGTATTATCCCAACTGAGATATGATCAATACTGAATAAAAGAAGGGCTCGTCTTTCACTTCGCAAAGCATTTGGGCGGGTATCCAAACACTCAAGAGAGGTCACATTTGGCGCGTTGGGGATGGAGAAAACATCGATATATGGGGATTCCTGGATCCCAAGCAGTCCATCGAGGAAAGTGATTACACCTAGGAGAGGGAATGTAACGAGGGTCTCTGAGCTTATTGATATAGTCACTAGAACCTGGGATGAGGAGAAACTCCGGTCTGTCTTCTTCTCGGTGGATGTTGGGAGAATCATAAAAATCCCACTGGCAGTGGGAATGATGGGAGATTTTGTGTCCTGGAACTATACAAGGACTGGCATATTCTCTGTTCATTCAGCTTATTTTACAGAATGGGATCATCAACATGGCCGTAAGCTACTGAGAACGAATGCTCAGTCTGAGTCATCAATAAATCCGGTGTGGGCTAATATTTGGTCTCTCAGAGTGCCTGCTAAGGTCAAAATATTTTCTTGGAAGTTATTACATGGCACTTTGGCGTGTAAGGGGGTACTGGCTAATCGGCACATTATTTCGAGCAGCCAATGTCCCATTTGTGCAGTTCATTGCGAAGATACTATACATGCTTATTTCAAATGCCCCAGAGTTGTTGAAATATGGGAAAATCTTGGCCTCTCGAGGCTGATACAGGAGGTGGTTTCTGAAGACCGAGCGGGTTCAGGCGTCTTTGAGGTGCTCATGAGACGGGGCAATGATACACTGGTGAATTTGAATGGTAGAGGTCTGAGGGAGCTAGTGGCAATGTCGTGCTGGTATATGTGGTGGGAGCGAAGAAAATTTGTCCATGAGGAGCATGTGCAGTGGCCAGCAAGATCCGTTCAGGCTATTCAGTCTTTAGCACTAAACTATGACAGAGATCTTAAGAAAAATGCAAGAGTGAGAAAGGAAGGCTGGGAGAAAACAAGATATGGTTATACTAAACTCAATGTAGAGGCAGCGTTTTTAGTCGAGTCTTTCTCAAGTGCTTCGGGAGATGTTATCCGTCACGATCATGGAAATTTCATTGCAGGGAGCTCCAATGGGATACCGCATGTGGGTGATGCAGTGACGGTGGAGGCCATGACCGTTGCGTGATGGTCTTTTACTGGCAGGCTAGACTGGTTGCTCCAAAATTGAGGTGAATAGCGACTGCATGGAAGTCATTGAGGTAATGCAACAAGAGGGAAACTCAATTGGACCTGTTGCGGCGATTTATGAAGAATGCGCTTTTCTGTCTCGAGGTTTTGCTCATGTTATCTATAGTTATATTCCGAGGGATAGCAACGGTGTAGCCCATGGTTTAGCTAGTAGAGCGGAGGGATCTCAATCAGTAGTCTGGCATGAGGATCCGCCCGATTTTATTGTTGGGCTTCTAGCCAATGATGTAAACCTTTTTTGTGAACTAGCAGCAGCAAGTTTTTGACGCACTCTTTTTCTTACGAGGGTACCTGATACGTCTCTAACGTATCTATAATTTCTGATGTTCCATGCTAGTTTTATGACAATACCTACATGTTTTGCTCACACTTTATAATGTTTTTATGCATTTTCCGGAACTAACCTATTAACAAGATGCCGAGGTGCCAGTTCCTGTTTTCTGTTGTTTTTGGTTCCAGAAAGGTTGTTCGGGCAATATTCTCGGAATTCGACGAAACAAAAGCCCAAGGCCTTTTTCCCCGGAATGTTCCAGAACACCGAAGGAGAGCCGGAGGGGGGCCAAGGGGGACCCACACCATAGGGGGCGCGGGTCCCACCCTGGCTGCGCCGCCATGTGGTGAGGGAGCCCTGTTGCCCCTCCGACTCCGCCTCTTCGCCTATAAAACCCCTCGTGACCTAAAAACCCGACACCAATTGACGAAACTCCAGAAAGACTCCAGGGACGCCGCTGCCATCGCGAAACTCCGTTTCGGGGGACAGAAGTCTCTGTTCCGGCACGCCGCCGGGACGGGGAATTGCCCCGGAGTCATCTCCATCGACACCACCGCCATCTTCATCGCCATCGCTGTCTCCCATGATGAGGAGGGAGTAGTTCTCCCCGAGGCTGAGGGCTCTACCGGTAGCTATGTGGTTCATCTCTCTCTCCCATGGTGTGATCTTTATGTGATCATGAGCTTTGTATCACTATTAATCTATGTGCTACTCTAGTGATGTTATTAAAGTAGTCTATTCCTCCTCCATGATGTAATGTTGACATTGTGTGCATCATGTAGTACTTGGCGTAGGTTATGATTGTAATCTCTTGTAGATTATGAAGTTAACTATTACTATGCACTCTAGAGGTTACTTTAATATGAACTCCGGAATTACTCTCCACGGTGTGACGGTGACAGTGTGCGCGTCGTGTGTGATTCCTTTATGAAGTTGTGGAGCTTGTTTACTCCGGCTTGAGGGTGCTCTTGTAGCCCTACACAATGAATGGTGTTTGTTATCCAACAAGAGAGTGTGAGAAAGTAGCACAAGTGAAGAGAAGTTATTTATTTATGTGATCATTGTTGAGAGTGTCCACTAGTGAAAGTATGATCCCTAGGCCTTGTTTCCAAATATCGAATCACCGTTTATTTACTATTCTACTGCATGTTTACTTGCTGCCATATTTATTTCAGATTATTATTACCACTCATCTTCATCCATATCACTTGCATCTTACTATCTCTTTGCCGAACTAGTGCACCTATACATCTGACAAGTGTATTAGGTGTCTTGGGGACACAAGAGACTTCTTGTATCGTAATTGCAGGGTTGCTTGAGAGGGATATCTTTGACCTCTACCTCACTGAGTTCGATAAACCTTGGGTGATTCACTTAAGGGAAACGTGCTGCTGTTCTACAAACCTCTGCTCTTCGAGGCCCAACACTGTCTACAGGAATAGAAGCGTGCGTAGACATCAAGCTATTTTCCGGCGCCGTTGCTCGGGAGGTAAGGTAAAAGGTATTCACATCCTCCGACTACTAAGCTATTTCCTAGCACTGTTGCCGGTGTGTGAGTGCTCGAAGCTATTTCCTTTAGATCCTGCAATTGCATCTTTTTGTTTCTTGTTTTCACTAGTTAGGCTTAATGGAAAACAACAAAAATATTAGAGATCTTTATAGTATTTATCTTGAGTTAGGACATGAGGTGTTTGAAGAGAAAATTAAAAAACCTATGGAACTTTATATGCATGCTAATGGCAATGTTATTAGTATGAATGCTTTGAACACCATTGTTGCTAATGCTATGGAAAATTCTAAGCTTGGGGAAGCTGGTTTTGATGAGCATGATATTTTCAGTCCCCCAAGCATGGAGGAGAAAATTTACTTTGATGATATTTTACCTCCTATATATGATGATTACAATGATGACTACCATATTTTCAGTCCACCTACTATTGAGGAGAAAATTAATTATGACTACAATATGCCTCCTATATATGATGATTATGGTGATGAGAATAATAATGATAGCTATTTTTATTGAATTTTCTCCCACTACAATTAATAGTAAAGACTATGCTTATGTGGAGAGTAATAATTTTATGCATGTAGCTCATGATAAGAATGTTTCATGTGATAGTTATATTGTTGAGTTTGTTCATGACGCTATCGAAAGTTATTATGAGAGAGGGAAACATGGTTATATGCATCTTAATAATATTAAGTTTCCCCTCTTTATGTTGAGAATCTTGAAGTTGCGCTTGTGTTGCCTTTCTATGCTTATTGCATTATGCTTACATGACTTGTTTATTTACAAGATTCCTATGCATAGGAAGCGGGTTAGGCTTAAATTTGTTTCATACTTGCTTTTTGATGCTCTCTTTGCTCCAACTCTCATCCTTATGTGAGCATCATTAAAATTGCTGAGCCCATCTTAATGGCTATAAAGAAAGCACTTCTTGGGAGATAACCCATGTTTTTATTTTGCTCCTGTTTTGTTGCGTCTTGGAAGTTGTTACTACTGTAGCAACCTCTCCTTATCTTTATTTTATTGCATTGTTGTGCCAAGTAAAGTCTTTGATAGTAATGTTGATACTAGATTTGGATTACTGCGCAGAAACAGATTTCTTATTGTCACGAATTTGAGTAGGCCTCTCTGTAGGTAACTCAGAAAAATCTTCCAATTTTCGTGTTTGATCCTCAGATATGTACGCAACTTTCATTCAATTTGAGCTTTTTCATCTGATCATGTTAAGTACCCCTGAAAAATTCGTCTTTACGACTGTTCTGTTTTGACAGATTCTGCCTTTTATTTCGCATTGCCTCTTTTGCTATGTTGAATGGATTTCTTTGTTCCATTAACTTTCAGTAGCTTTGTGCAATGTTCAGAAGTGTTAAGAATGATTATGTCACCTCTGAATATGTGAATTTTTGATTATGCACTAACCCTCTAATGAGTTTGTTTTGAGTTTGGTGTGGAGGAAGTTTTCAAGGATCAAGAGAGGAGGATGGTACAATATGATCAAGAAGAGTGAAAAGTCTAAGCTTGGGGATGCCCCCGTGGTTCATCCCTGCATATTTCAAGAAGACTCAAGCATCTAAGTTTGGGGATGCCCAAGGCATCCCCTTCTTCATCGACAACTTATCAGGTCACCTCTAGTGAAACTATATTTTTATTCCGTCACATCTTATGTGCTTTGCTTGGAGCGTCTGTATGCTTTTATTTTTGTTTGTGTTTGAATAAAATCGGATCCTAGCATTCTTTGTGTGGGAGAGAGACACGCTCCGCTCGTTCATATGAACACTGGTGTTCTTAGCTTTACTTTTAATGTTCATGGCAAAGGTTGAAACTGCTTCGTTCATTGTTATTTGGTTGGAAACAGAAAATGCTTCATGTGGTAATTGGTATATTGTCTTGAATAATTTGATACTTGGCAATTGTTATGCTCAAATAGATCATGTTTAAGCTCTTGCATCATGTGCTTTGCACCTATTAATGAAGAACTACCATAGAGCTTGTTGAAATTTGGTTTGCATGATTGGTCTCTCTAAAAGTCTAGATATTTTCTGGTGAAGTGTTTGAACAACAAGGAAGACAGTGTAGAGTCTTATAATGCTTGCAATATGTTCTTATGTAAGTTTTGTCTGTATCGGTTCATACTTGTGTTTGCTTCAAACAACCTTGCTAGCCAAAGCCTTGTACCGAGAGGGAATTCTTCTCGTGCATCCAAATCCTTGAGCCAAAACCTATGCCATTTGTGTCCACCATACCTACCTACTATGTGGTATTTCTCTGCCATTCCAAAGTAAATTGCTTGAGTGCTACCTTTAAAATTTCATTCTTTGTCTTTGCAATATATAGCTCATGGGAAAAGAAAAACTAGTGTGGTAAAGAATATGTAGCTTATGTATCTTATTTCTTATAAGTTGCTTGTTGAGCGGTAACCATGTTTCTGGGGACGCCATCAACTATTACACCTTTGTTGAATATCATGTGAGTTGCTATGCATGTTCGTCTTGTCTGAAGTAAGGGTGATTTATCATGATCAAACGGTTTGAGTATGCATATTGTTAGAGAAGAACATTGGGCCGGTAACCAAAGCCATGAATCATGGTGGAAGTTTCAGTTTGGACATTAATCCTCAATCTCTTATGAGAATATTATCTGTTGTTGAATGCGTATGCATTAAAGAGGAGTCCATTATCTGTTTTCTATGTTGTCCCGGTACGGATGTCCTCAAGTTGAGATCTATCAAAAACGAGAAATCAAATGCGATCTATCTCCTTGGACCTTTGTACAAGGCGACATAGAGGTACCCCTTTGTGACACTTGGTTGAAACATATGTTATGCAATGATAATCCATGTAAATCCAAGCTAATTAGGACAAGGTGCGAGCACTATTGGTATTCTATGCATGAGGCTTGCAACTTATTGGATGTCTTATGCATAACACATATGAATTATTACTACCGTTGACAAAATTGTTTCTATGTTTTCAAAATAAAAGCTCTAGCACAAACATAGTAATCCATGCTTCCCTCTGCGAAGGGCCTTTCTTTTACTTTATGTTGAGTCAGTTTACCTACTTCTTTCTATCTTAGAAGCAAACACTTGTGTCAACTGTGTGCATTGATTCCTACATATTTGCTTATTTGAATTCATCATATTACTTTGTGTTGACAATTATCCATGAGATATACATGTTGAAGTTGAAAGCAACTGCTGAAACTTATATCTTCCTTTGTGTTGCTTCAGAACTTTCTACTAAGAATTTATTGCTTTATGAGTTAACTCCTATGCAAGTCTTATTGATGCTTGTCTTGAAAGTACTATTCATGAAAAGTCTTTGCTATATGATCAGTTGTTTAGTCATTATCTTTACCATTGCTTTGAATCACTTCATTCATCTCATATGCTTTACAATAGTATGATCAAGATTATGTTAGTAGCATGTCACTTCAGAAATTATTCTTTTTATCGTTTACCTACTCGAGGGCGAGTAGGAACTAAGCTTGGGGATGCTTGATACGTCTCCAACATATCTATAATTTCTGATGTTCCATGCTAGTTTTATGACAATACCTACATGTTTTGCTCACACTTTATAATGTTTTTATGCATTTTCCGAACTAACCTATTAACAAGATGCCCAAGTGCCGGTTCCTGTTTCTCGCTGTTTTTGTTCCGGAAAGGTTGTTCGGGCAATATTCTCGAATTCGACGAAACAAAAGCCCAAGGCCTTATTTTCCCCGGAATGTTCCAGAACACCGAAGGAGAGCCGGAGGGGGCCAAGGGGACCCACACCATAGGGGGGCACGGGTCCCACCCTGGCCGCGCCGCCATGTGGTGAGGGAGCCCTGTTGCCCCTCCGACTCCGCCTCTTCGCCTATAAAACCCCTCGTGACCTAAAAACCCGACACCAATTGACAAAACTCCAGAAAGACTCCGTGGACGCCGCCGCCATCGCGAAACTCCGTTTCGGGGACGAGTCTCGTTCCGGCACGCCGCCGGGACGGGGAATTGCCCCCGGAGTCATCTCCATCGACACCACCGCCATCTTCATCGCCATCGCTGTCTCCCCTGATGAGGAGGGAGTAGTTCTCCCCGAGGCTGAGGGCTCTACCGGTAGCTATGTGGTTCATCTCTCTCTCCCATGGTGTGATCTTTATGTGATCATGAGCTTTGTATCACTATTAATTTATGTGCTACTCTAGTGATGTTATTAAAGTAGTCTATTCCTCCTCCATGATGTAATGTTGACAGTGTGTGCATCATGTAGTACTTGGCGTAGGTTATGATTGTAATCCCTTGTAGATTATGAAGTTAACTATTACTATGCACTCTAGAGGTTACTTTAATATGAACTCCGGAATTACTCTCCACGGTGTGACGGTGACAGTGTGCGCGTCGTGTGTGATTCCTTTATGAAGTTGTGGAGCTTGTTTACTCCGGCTTGAGGGTGCTCTTGTAGCCCTACACAATGAATGGTGTTTGTTATCCAACAAGAGAGTGTGAGAAAGTAGCACAAGTGAAGAGAAGTTATTTATTTATGTGATCATTGTTGAGAGTGTCTACTAGTGAAAGTATGATCCTTAGGCCTTGTTTCCAAATATCGAATCACCGTTTATTTACTATTCTACTGCATGTTTACTTGCTGCCATATTTATTTCAGATTGTTATTACCACTCATATTCATCCATATCACTTGCATCTTACTATCTCTTCGCCGAACTAGTGCACCTATACATCTGACAAGTGTATTAGGTGTGTTGGGGACACAAGAGACTTCTTGTATCGTAATTGCAGGGTTGCTTGAGAGGGATATCTTTGACCTCTACCTCCCCGAGTTCGATAAACCTTGGGTGATTCACTTAAGGGAAACTTGCTGCTGTTCTACAAACCTCTGCTCTTGGAGGCCCAACACTGTCTACAGGAATAGAAGAGTGCGTAGACATCAGTACCTAAGGGGACTGGAAGGTTTTAAATGAGGCGGCTTGCTTCCTTAATATATTGTGGTTTATCAAAAAAGATCAAACCTTGGGTCGACCATTTCAGTATACGCGTGCGCCTCCGGTCAGCGCCTCTCACGGTAGTCGGTAGCGACAGATCAACCACCTCGGCACCTCGGCATCCACCATTGAGTGAAACCGTCGCAGCCGTCCCAACGCCTTCCGCCCTTCATCAACGTTGCTCGCTAGTGATCGCCACCACTGCCGCCGACCCGCTGCCATCCGCCTAATCGGCCCTGATACCCATCTTAATTATAGTCTCTCAGATGTCTGATGTTGTTGTACTACCAATACATCAAAAATATTATGCCTCTTTGCCTTACAAGTGATCCGGCACTTGATCAGTATTCAACTAAGGTAGTCGCCGATATATGATTCAAGATTCATATTACTTCAGTCTACCATATTCTTGCTTGTAATTGACGGGCCAAAACCTACATGCGTGTATGGTGGCCAAA
>NC_061510.1:143043805-143190333 GCF_022539505.1 Lolium rigidum
TCATGTGATGTTATTAAAGTAGTCTATTCCTCCTGCATGGTGTAAAGGTGACTAGTGTGTGCACCATGTTGTTCTTGTCGTAGGCTATGATCATGATCTCTTGTAGATTGTGGAGTTAATTATCATTATGATAGTATTGATGTGATCTATTCCTCCTTCATAGTGTAATGTGGACAGTGTGTGCACTATGTTAGTTCTTGGTTTATTTTTCAATGATCTATTATGCTCTAAGGTTATTTAAATATGAACATTGAATTGTGGAGCTTGTTAACTCCGGCATTGAGGGTTCGTGTAATCCTACGCAATGTGTTCATCATCCAACAAAAGAGTGTATGTAGCACATAAGAGAAAGATTTATTTATTATGCGATCAATGTTGAGAGTGTCCACTAGTGAAAGTATGATCCCTAGGCCTTGTTTCCAAACATCGAATCTCCGTTTATTTATTGTTCTGTTGCATGTTTACTCGCTGCCATATTTTATTCAGATTGCTATTATCACTCATATACATCCATACTACTTGTATTTCACTATCTCTTCGCCGAACTAGTGCACCTATACATCTGACAAGTGTATTAGGTGTGTTGGGGACACAAGAGACTCCTTGTATCGTGATTGCGGGGTTGCTTGAGAGGGATATCTTTGACCTCTTCCTCCCTGAGTTCGATAAACCTTGGGTGATCCACTTAAGGGAAACTTGCTGCTGTTCTACAAACCTCTGCTCTTGGAGGCCCAACACTGTCTACAAGAATAGAAGCACCTGTAGACATCACAAAACAACAGACAATTGCATTAAGTATGGTGCGTAATGTAATCAATAACTACATCCTCGGACATAGCATCAATGTTTTATCCCTAGTGGCAACAGCACATCCACAACCTTAGAACTTTCTGTCACTGTCCCGGATTTAATGGAGGCATGAACCCACTATCGAGCATAAATACTCCCTCTTCGAGTTAAGAGTAAAAAATTGGCCGAGCCTCTACTAATAACGGAGAGCATGCAAGATCATAAACAACACATAGGTAATAGATTGATAATCAACATAACATAGTATTCTCTATCCATCGGATCCCGACAAACACAACATATAGAATTACGGATAGATGATCTTGATCATGTTAGGCAGCTCACAAGATCCGACAATGAAGCACATGAGGAGAAGACAACCATCTAGCTACTACTATGGACCCATAGTCCGAGGGTGAACTACTCACTCATCACTCCGGAGGCGACCATGGCGGTGAAGAGTCCTCCGGGAGATGATTCCCTCTCCGGCAGGGTGCCGGAGGTGATCTCTAGAATCCCCGAGATGGGATTGGCGGCGGCGGCGTCTCGGTAAGGTTTTCCGTATCGTGGCTCTCGGTGCTGGGGTTTCGCGACGAAGACCTTAAGTAGGCGGAAGGGCGGAGTCGGAGGGGTCACGGGGGCCCCACACGCAGGGCTGCGCGGGCCCCTCTCGGGCCGCGCCGCCCTAGTGTGGCGGCGCCCCGTGGCCCCACTTCGTCTTCTCTTCGGTCTTCCGGAAGCTTCGTGGCAAAATAGGCCCCCGGGCGTTGATTTCATCCAATTCCGAGAATATTTCCTTTGTAGGATTTCGAAACCAAAAACGGCAGAAAACAAGAATCGGCTCTTCGGCATCTCGTTAATAGGTTAGTGCCGGAAAATGCATAAATACGACATATAATGTGTATAAAACATGTAGATATCATCAATAATGTGGCATGGAACATAAGAAATTATCGATACGTCGGAGACGTATCAGCATCCCCAAGCTTAGTTCTCGCTCGTCCCGAGCAGGTAAACGATAACAAAGATAATTTCTGGAGTGACATGCCATCATAACCTTGATCATACTATTGTAAACATATGTAATGAATGCAGCGATCAAAACAATGGTAATGACATGAGTAAACAAATGAATCATAAAGCAAAGACTTTTCATGAATAGTACTTCAAGACAAGCATCAATAAGTCTTGCATAAGAGTTAACTCATAAAGCAATAAATCAAAGTAAAGGTATTGAAGCAACATAAAGGAAGATTAAGTTTCAGCGGTTGCTTTCAACTTATAACATGTATATCTCATGGATAATTGTCAACATAGAGTAATATAACAAGTGCAATATGCAAGTATGTAGGAATCAATGCACAGTTCACACAAGTGTTTGCTTCTTGAGGTGGAGAGAGATAGGTGAACTGACTCAACATAAAAGTAAAAGAAAGGTCCTTCAAAGAGGAAAGCATCGATTGCTATATTTGTGCTAGAGCTTTTATTTTGAAAACAAGAAACAATTTTGTCAACGATAGTAATAAAGCATATGTATCATGTAAATTATATCGTACAAGTTGCAAGCCTCATGCATAGTATACTAATAGTGCCCGCACCTTGTCCTAATTAGCTTGGACTACCGGGATCATCGCAATACACATGTTTTAACCAAGTGTCACAAAGGGGTACCTCCATGCCGCCTGTACAAAGGTCTAAGGAGAAAGCTCGCATTTTGGATTTCTCGCTTTTGATTATTCTCAACTTAGACATCCATACCGGGACAACATGGACAACAGATAATGGACTCCTCTTTAATGCATAAGCATGTAGCAACAATTAGTGTTCTCATATGAGATTGAGGATATATGTCCAAAACTCGAAACTTCCACCATGATTCATGGCTTTAGTTAGCGGCCCAATGTTCTTCTCTAACAATATGCATGCTCTAACCATTAAAGTGGTAGATCTCCCTTACTTCGGACAAGACGGACATGCATAGCAACTCACATGATATTCAACAAAGAATAGTTGATGGCGTCCCCGTAAAACATGGTTATCGCACAACAAGCAACTTAATAAGAGATAAAGTGCATAAGTACATATTCAATACCACAATAGTTTTTAAGCTATTTGTCCCATGAGCTATATATTGCAAAGGTAAAGAATGGAAATTTTAAAGGTAGCACTCAAGCAATTTACTTTGGAATGGCGGAGAAATACCATGTAGTAGGTAGGTATGGTGGACACAAATGGCATAGTGGTTGGCTCAAGGATTTTGGATGCATGAGAAGTATTCCCTCTCGATACAAGGTTTAGGCTAGCAAGGTTATTTGAAACAAACACAAGGATGAACCGGTGCAGCAAAACTCACATAAAAGACATATTGTAAACATTATAAGACTCTACACCGTCTTCCTTGTTGTTCAAACTCAATACTAGAAATTATCTAGACTTTAGAGAGACCAAATATGCAAACCAAATTTAGCAAGCTCTAGGTGTTTCTTCATTAATGGGTGCAAAGTATATGATGCAAGAGCTTAAACATGAGCACAACAATTGCCAAGTATCAAATTATTCAAGACATTTTAGAATTACTACATGTAGCATTTCCCAATTCCAACCATATAACAATTTAACGAAGAAGATTCAATCCTTCGCCATGAATACTATGAGTAAAGCCTAAGGACATATTTGTCCATATGCAACAGCGGAGCGTGTCTCTCTCCCACACAATGAATGGTAGGATCCATTTTATTCAAACAAAACAAAAACAAAAACAAACCGACGCTCCAAGCAAAGCACATAAGATGTGATGGAATAAAAATATAGTTTCAGGGGAGGAACCTGATAATGTTGTCGATGAAGAAGGGGATGCCTTGGGCATTGATACGTCTCCGACGTATCGATAATTTCTTATATTCCATGCCACATTATTGATGATATCTACATGTTTTATGCACATTATATGTCATATTTATGCGTTTTCCGGAACTAACCTATTGACGAGATGCCGAAGGGCCAGTTCTCGTTTTCTGCTGTTTTTGGTTCCGAAATCCTAGTAAGGAAATATTCTCGGAATCGGACAAAATCAAGACCCAGGTTCCTATTTTTCCACGAAGCTTCCAGAACACCCGGGAAGGACCAGAGGGGGGCCACAGGCCCACGGGACCATAGGCCGGCGCGGCCTAGGTGTGGCCCGCGCCACCCTATGGTGCCGCGGCCTCGTTGCCCCTCCGACTCCGCCTCTTCGCCTATAAAAAGGTCCCTGACCTAAAACACGATACGGAAAAAGCCACGGTACGAGAAACCTTCCAGAGCCGCCACCATCGCGAAGCCAAGATCTCGGGGACAGGAGTCTCTGTTCCGGCACGCTGCCGGGGCGGGGAAGTGCCCCCGGAAGGCTCCTCCATCGACACCACCGCCATCTTCATCAACGCTGCTGTCTCCCATGAGGAGGGAGTAGTTCTCCATCGAGGCTCGGGGCTGTACCGGTAGCTATGTGGTTCATCTCTCTCCTATGTGCTTCAATACAATAATCTCATGAGCTGCCCTACATGATTGAGATTCATATGATGATGCTTGTAATCTAGATGTCGTTATGCTAGTCAAGTGAATTTTACTTATGTGATCTCCGGAGACTCCTTGTCCCACGTGTGTAAAGGTGACAGTGTGTGCACCGTGTGGGTCTCTTAGGCTATATTTCACGGAATACTTATTCACTGTTATGAATGGCATAGTGAAGTGCTTATTTATATCTCTTTATGATTGCAATGTGTTTTGTATCACAATTTATCTATGTGCTACTCTAGTGATGTTATTAAAGTAGTTTTATTCCTCCTGCACGGTGTAATGGTGACGAGTGTGTGCATCCGTGTTAGTACTTGGCGTAGGCTATGATTATGATCTCTTGTAGATTATGAAGTTAACTATTGCTATGATGGTATTGATGTGATCTATTCCTCCTACATAGTGTGAAGGTGACGGTGTGCATGCTGTGTTAGTACTTGGTTTAGTCGTGTTGATCTTTCATGCACTCTAAGGTTATTTAAATATGAACATTGAATTGTGGAGCTTGTTAACTCCGGCATTGAGGGTTCGTGTAATCCTACGCAATGTGTTCATCATCCAACAAGAGAGTGTAGAGTATGCATTTATCTATTCTGTTATGTGATCAATGTTGAGAGTGTCCACTAGTGAAAGTGCAATCCCTAGGCCTTGTTCCTAAATACTTCTATCGCTGCTTGTTTACTGTTTTATCTGCGTTACTACTGTCTGCGTTACTCATCGCTTGTTTATCGTCCTGGGCAAAGCACTTTTACAGTGCTGTTGCCACTTGCTCATACTTATTTATACCACCTGTATTTCACTATCTCTTCGCCGAACTAGTGCACCTATTAGGTGTGTTGGGGACTCAAGAGATTTCTTGCTTTGTGGTTGCGGGGTTGCATGAGAGGGATATCTTTGACCTCTTCCTCCCTGAGTTCGATAAACCTTGGGTGATCCACTTAAGGGAAACTTGCTTCGCTGTTCTACAAACCTCTCGCTCTTGGAGGCCCAACACCTGTCTACAAGAATAGAAGCACCCGTAGACATCAGCATCCCCAAGCTTAGACGCTTGAGTCTTCTTAAAATATGCAGGGGTGAACCACCGGGGCATCCCCAAGCTTAGAGCTTTCACTCTCCTTGATCATATTGTATCATCCTCCTCTCTTGATCCTTGAAAACTTCCTCCACACCAAACTCGAAACAACTCATTAGAGGGTTAGTGCATAATAAAAATTAACATGTTCAGAGGTGACACAATCATTCTTAACACTGGACATTGCATAAAGCTACTGGACATTAATAGAACAAAGAAATTCATCCACCATAGCAAAAGAGGCAATGCGAAATAAAAGGCAGAATCTGTCAAAACAGAACAGTCCGTAAAGATGGATTTTATTGAGGCACCAGACTTGCTCAAATGAAAATGCCCAAATTGAATGAAATTTGCGTACATATCTGAGGATCACGCACGTAAATTGGCATATTTTTCTGAGCTACCTACAGAGAGGCAGGTCGAAATTTGTGACAGCAAAGAAATCATATCACGCGCGAGTAATCCAAATCTAGTATGAACCTTACTATCAACGACTTTACTTGGCACAACAATGCACAAAACTAAGATAAGGAGAGGTTGCTACAGTAGTAAACAACTTCCAAGACTCAAATATAAAACAAAAATACTGTAGTAAAAACATGGGTTGTCTCCCATAAGCGCTTTTCTTTAACGCCTTTCAGCTAGGCGCAGAAAGTGTATATCAAGTATTATCAAGAGACGAAGCATCGACATTACCTTGGGTGTTGGGAGTTTTCTCAACCATGCATAGTATGCTGGATACATAAGTTTCGACGGCTTCCTTTTCATTAGTCTTGGGCTTGCTTGCTCTCATCAAACAAATTTTCGGGAACAAGCCAAGCATAATTATTATCTAGAGCTTCATGCATTGCTAGGAGCTTACATGGTATTGGTGCTTTAATCTCCCCACCATCATTAACATTATTAGTGTACTTTATTCTATCCATATCCATTTTTTCAAGTGTTCTTTTAAAATCGGTGATCATTCCAAGCCTTTCATGCTTACTAAAAACTTTTCTAGCTTCTTTAGCTATATCTGCAAATTCCCGCACTAAGACTTTTAGAACAAAATGTCTCTTCTCTCCCCGCTCCATATCAGAAAGTGTAAGAAACATGTGTTGTATCATGGGGTTGAGACTAATAAATCTAGCTTCCATCATGCGTACCAAACAAACGGAGGCATCTTCATAAGTAGGGACAGCTTTTGCAAGGGGTATATCTTTAAGATCTTCATGCTTACTAACATGGGTGAAAAATTCTTCTATATTATCTCTTCCAATTATAGACCCTTGTCCCACGAGTATATCTTTTACGAGTAAAATTAAAAGGAAACATGTTGAAATAAGTAAAGCAAATGCAAGTAACTATTTTTTTTGTGTTTTTGATATAGAGTGCAAGACAGTAAATAAAGTAAAGCTAGCAACTAATTTTTTTGTGTTTTGATATAATGCAGCAAACAAAGTAGTAAATAAAATAAAGCAAGACAAAAACAAAGTAAAGAGATTGGATTGTGGAGACTCCCCTTGCAGCGTGTCTTGATCTCCCCGGCAACGGCGCCAGAAAACAGTTGCTGGCGTGTAGTTGACGTGGGAGTTAGAAATCTTTGTGGTGTAACTTTTCTTCAGTTCCCCGGCAACGGCGCCAGAAAACAGTCTTGATACGCGTACAGCACGCGTCCGTTGGGAACCCCAAGAGGAAGGTGTGATGCGTACAGCGGCAAGTTTTCCCTCAGAAAGAAAGCAAGGTTTATCGGACCGGGAGGAGCCGGGAAGCGCGTTGAAGGTTGATGGCGGCGGGATGTAGTGCGGCGCAACACCGGGGATTCCGGCGCCAACGTGGAACCTGCACAACACAACCAAAGTACTTTGCCCCAACGAAACAGTGAGGTTGTCAATCTCACCGGCTTGCTGTAACAAAGGATTAGATGTATAGTGTGGAGGATGATTGTTTGCAGAGAACAAGTATAGAACAAGTATTGCAGTAGATTGTACTTCGGATGTAAAGAATGGACCGGGGTCCACAGTTCACTAGAGGTGTCTCTCCCATAAGATAAATAGCATGTTGGGTGAACAAATTACGGTCGGGCAATTGACAAATAGAGAGGGCATGACAATGCACATACATGATATGATGAATATTGTGAGATTTAATTGGGCATTACGACAAAGTACATAGACCGCTATCCGGCATGCATCTATGCCTAAAAAGTCCACCTTCGAGTTATCATCCGAACCCCTTCCGGTATTAAGTTGCAAAACAACGAGACAATTGCATTAAGTATGGTGCGTAATGTAATCAATAACTACATCCTCGGACATAGCATCAATGTTTTATCCCTAGTGGCAACAGCACATCCACAACCTTAGAACTTTTTGTCACTGTCCCAGATTTAATGGAGGCATGAACCCACTATCAAATACTCCCTCTTGGAGTTAAGAGTAAAAACTTGGCCAGAGCCTCTACTAATAACGGAGAGCATGCAAGATCATAAACAACACATAGGTAATAGATTGATAATCAACATAACATAGTATTCTCTATCCATCGGATCCCGACAAACACAACATATAGAATTACGGATAGATGATCTTGATCATGTTAGGCAGCTCACAAGATCCGACAATGAAGCACATGAGGAGAAGACAACCATCTAGCTACTGCTATGGACCCATAGTCCAGGGGTGAACTACTCACTCATCACTCCGAGGCGACCATGGCGGTGAAGAGTCCTCCGGGAGATGATTCCCCTCTCCGGCAGGGTGCCGGAGGTGATCTCCAGAATCCCCCGAGATGGGATTGGCGGCGGCGTCTCAGTAAGGTTTTCCGTATCGTGGCTCTCGGTACTGGGGGTTTCGCGACGAAGACCTTAAGTAGGCGGAAGGGCGGAGTCGGAGGGGTCATGGGGGCCCCACACAGCAGGGCCGCGCGGGCCCCTCCTGGGCCGCGCCGCCCTAGTGTGGCGGCGCCCCGTGGCCCCACTTCGTCTTCTCTTCGGTCTTCCGGAAGCTTCGTGGCAAAATAGGCCCCCGGGCGTTGATTTCGTCCAATTCCGAGAATATTTCCTTTGTAGGATTTCTGAAACCAAAAACAGCGAGAAAACAGCAACCGGCTCTTCGGCATCTCGTTAATAGGTTAGTGCCGGAAAATGCATAAATACGACATATAATGTGTATAAAACATGTAGATATCATCAATAATGTGGCATGGAACATAAGAAATTATCGATACGTCGGAGACGTATCAATTGACAACCTCGCTGTTACGTTGGGGCAAAGTTCTGTGATTGTGTTGTGCAGGTTCCACGTTGGCGCCGGAATCCCTGGTGTTGCGCCGCACTACACTCCTCCGCCAACAACCTTCAACGTGCTTCTTGACTCCTACTGGTTCGATTAAACCTTGGTTTCTTACTGAGGGAAACTTTCTACTGTGCGCATCACACCTTCCTCTTGGGGTTCCCAACGGACGTGTCAACTACACGCATCACCTAACATCTCATACTTCAAGGTGTTCGGGTGTAAGTGTTTCTACAAAATCAAAGGAGTTCATCTAACTAAATTTGCTCCTAAAGCTTTGGAGGGTATATTTGTTGGTTATGGTGCCGAATCTCACACTTATAGAGTCTTTGATGTATCCTCCGGGATCATCATAGAATCTTGTAGTGTGAAGTTCGAGGGAAATGATGGCTCCCAAGTGGGGCAAGTTGATGTTTGTGCAGGTGATGATATACCTCAAGATGCCATAGTAAGAATGGGTGTGGGATTTTTCCGCCCCATTGAGGGACACAGTGTGGCGTCTCGGGAAGGACTATGCTCTACTATGGTGGAGCCCTCATCTTCACAACATCAACAAACTCCATCTCTTGAAGCTAATGATGCACCAACCCAAGAACAAGAAAAAGACCCCACCTCAAGTGTGCTAGATCAAGGACAAGATCAACCAAGAATTCATGATGGATCCGATGTGCATCCATCCAATATTCTCTTCTCACTGAATAGTGTCCAAGATCAAGCACATGATGTTGATCACTCTCAAGAAATTGAAGAAGCTCAAGTTGAAGGTCAAGAAGGGGACCCAAATGATCAAGTTGATCAAGTGATCCCTCCAAGGACTACCAAGTCCAAGGAGGAGATTGAGGCCCGTCGTGTTGCTAGAAGGGCTAAAACTTTGGAACGTCTTGAACACACTCATGACAAGGTTCTTGGTGATGTAAGAGCAAAAGTATCAACAAGAAGACAGTTGGCCAACTTTAGGAACCATCATGCTTATATCTCCTTAGTGGAACCAAAGAAAGTTTTCGAAGCTCTTGAAGATACGAATTGGTTGGAAGCTATGCACGATGAACTCAACAACTTCAAGCGCAACAAAGTATGGTCTTTAGTAGAGAAGACAAAGGAGTGCCACAATGTTATAGGCACTAAATGGATTTTCAAGAACAAGCAAGATGAATTTGGGAATGTTGTGAGGAACAAGGCAAGATTGGTGGCTCAAGGTTTCTCTCAAATTGAAGGAATTGACTTTGGAGAAACTTATGCTCCCGTGGCTCGCCTTGAGTCCATACGTATCCTTCTTGCATATGCATCACATCATAATTTTAAGTTACAACAAATGGATGTGAAAAGTGATTTTCTCAATGGTCCTCTGCATGGAGAGGTTTATGTTAAGCAACCCCCGGGTTTTGAGGATCCTGACTTTCCTAACCACATCTATAAACTTGATAAAGCACTTTATGGTCTCAAGCAAGCTCCTAGAGCTTGGTACGAGCACCTTAAAGAATTGTTGATAGACCGTGGGTTTGATGTTGGGATAATCGATCCCACTCTTTTTACTAAGAGGGTCAATGGGGAGCTTTTTGTTTGCCAATTATATGTTGATGATATTATCTTTGGCTCTACTAACAAAGCTTTCAATGATGAATTTTCAAAGCTTATGACCGATAGGTTTGAGATGTCTATGATGGGAGAGATGAGGTTCTTTCTTGGTTTTGAAATCAAGCAGTTGAGAGAAGGGACTTTCATCAATCAAGCAAAATATATCCAAAGACATGCTCAAGAGGTTCAAGATGACGGAGATGAAGGGTGTAGCCACTCCAATGGTTACTAAATGTCATCTTGCACTTGATCCCAATGGTAAAGAGGTGGATCAAAAGGTATGTAGCTCCATGATCGGATCCTTGTTTTACCTTTGTGCATCTAGACCGGACATAGTGTTGAGTGTTGGTGTGTGTGCAAGGTATCAAACTTCTCCTAAGGAGAGCCACGTGATGGCTCCAAAAGAATCTTTCGATATTTGGTTGATACCCCAAGATATGGTCTTTGGTATCCTAAAGGCTCAAGTTTTTATCTCAATGGATACACCTATGCGAATTTGGCGGGAGACAAGGATGATAGGAAATCAACCTCTGGGGCTTGCCAATTCCTTGGTAGGTCCTTGGTGTGTTGGTCTTCTAAGAAGCAAATTTGTATATCTCTCTCCACCGCCGAAGCCGAATATGTTGCCGCCGTAAGTGGATGCACTCAATTGTTATGGATGAGGCAAACTTTAAAGGAATATGGTGTCACTTGTGACAAAGTGACTCTTTTTTGTGACAATGAAAGTGCCATCAAGATTGCTTATAATCCGGTGCAACATTCAAGAATGAAGCATATTGAGATCCGGAATCATTTTATTTAGGGATCATGTTGCCCGTGGTGATATTGAGCTATGCTATGTTCCTACCAAAGATTAACTTGCCGATATATTCACGAAGCCTCTTGATGAAGCAAGGTTTTGCTATTTGAGGAATGAGCTAAATATCATTGATTCAAGGAGTATAGCTTGACCATCTTGCAAACACACCTTCATCTTGCAAACGCGCGAGCAATGTCAACATGGAGACACTATTTTCATTTCCAGAACTTGGAAATGACAAGTTCCACCTTGTGAATTCGGATGGTGATCTGCTGCTTGTGTTGTTGGACAACATGCATTTGGAGGAAGGTGACGCACCATTGGTGTACCATGTGGACATTGCGAGCCGCTCTCTCCATGCGTCAGTAATATTGACAGTCGTGCCTTCTTCGTCAATCATATCCGGTGTATCTCCATCGACACGAGAGTGCACTCGACACTTCGACCTGGCTGCATCTACTACACGGATTTGGGTTATATCAGAGAGTACTTTGATGATATAAAGGCCTGGGATGATTGGCCACGACGCGTGGATAGATTAGGAAACTACGGTCTGAGAGATGAACAAAGGCCATACCGTTTGGAGAATGTATTGGCTGTACACTGCAGATGGAAGGATTTCAATGAATATTTCCTTCAGATACAGGAATTGAGCGACGAAGAAATATATGATGAATGAAGAACTGATTCATTCATCCTGGGCCTAGTCTTCATGTTGGCCATACATTGCGTCTTGTATTATTTTCAGCTTAGTTTGTCGCGAACATAAACATCGTTATTGGCTGCTGTATGCAGTTTATGTATTATACTTAGTTTTCGTAATTTATTATGCTGCTGTGAATTTATCATAGCTTCTAGATTTGCTACTAGATTTGTTACCATATTGGGAAAAAAACGAGGGCCAAAAGGAAACAATCATTGAAGAAAAAGACAGAAATAGAAGCTTCTCTAGATTTGATACTAATTTGGTGAAAAGAGAGAGAGAACTGTTACACAGAAAGAGGGGAAACATGTGCTCTTAAAAAGGGATATGCCAATTTGGGCCGAGAGAGACAGAACCCAGCTCCTACTCACGTACAACCAAACGCGGTCTCGTCCTGTCCCACGCGGTCCCTTTCTACCAGCCCCACGCGACGCGGCACCACACGACGCAGCCCTACATGTCAGCACGGAACGGTCAACTAAACGGGAATCCTACCGTCCGACCTCCTTCTGCGGGTTTCAGACAAGGGGTTGGGGAAAAGGAAAAACTAAGGAGCTGGGGAAAACTGAGTACAACTAAGGAACGGAGGGCACAAAAATAGAAATCCCTAAGTTCTATTGTGTGGCGCCCATGGCGTAGACGCCACACAGTGAAATGTGGCGCCCATGACATCGGCGCCACACATTGACTTGTGTATAAAAATCAGAGAATGGCCTTGGCATGGTTGCAAAGTGATAGATTCATATCAATAGCAATTTCATACAACAGTTTCAAACACACATCATACACATAGCACACATGATAGCACAACATCAAGGTTCATACAACATTAAGGTTCGACAACATCAAGGTTCGTAGCACATATGGCTAGCCAAATGGACATCACTGCGTGGCGAATGCTCCCTCCCCCTCCGCCTTCTTCTTCCTAGATTCTTCAGCCAGTTCTTCCTTCTCCCTTATGTCACGAGCCAGCTGAACCACTAAGTCGAAGAAACAATGGCTCTCCTCCGTTTTTGAAGCTTCCGCTTGAGCTCTTTCCTCCCTTATGCGGCCAGCCTCCTTAGACACCTCCTCTAGGTGCATCATGTTGGCCCTCTCCCGTCTTAGTCGCGCAAGTTGCCAGTTCTTCTAGAATTCGGCTTTCCATGCGCAGTCCTGTTCGGCCTGGAGCTTCTCATTCCTCTTCTTCTCGCGCCACATGTATTCCTCGTACTCCCTTTGCATACAGTCACGTTTGACCTTCTTCTTAGCTTCCTCCTCCTTCTTCTTCCTCTCAACTTCGGCCTTCTCCTTCGCCTGCACCGTCCTCAAAGCCTCCTCCCAAACGGACTCCTCCTCGTCATTGTCCTCCCACGCCGCCTTCCCCTTGATGGGTTGAGTTGCCATACCTAAAAACAAAATTGGAAAACCAAAGTGAGTCACATAATTGGAAAATAGAAAGTACAGTACAATTAATATATTGGAGACACATACATAAAAGGCCCCGCTAGGTATCCTAGAATACTAGCACCGCGACGTCGACCATGGCGACCTCTAGTAAGCCCTACATGGATCCTTGGTTGCCTTGGAGCTTGTTGCCATTGTGATTGATGCCTTGACGCTTGTTGCCTTGGAGCTTGTTGTCTTCATGCTTGTTGCGAAGGAGCTTGTTGGCTTGGACCTTGTTGCGAAGGAGCTTGTTGGCTTGGACTTTCATGGCTTGGAGTTTGTTGGCTAGGATGTTGTTGGCTTGGAGGTTGATTTGAAGCTTGTTGGCTACTAGAAGGTTGGCTTGTGCTAGCATCATTGCCCTTTGACTTCTTGCCATTTGAACATTTTCTTCTATTGTGCCCCTTACTATTGCATGATCCACAATTAGTTGGCTCGCGAGCCTCTTGGAACAATTTGTTTCCCGAATGACCCCATCTATCCATATCTCCGTGATACCTCTTTGTCTTTCTTCTTCCATGTTTCACAACCTTCCATTCTGGATCTGGCCAAACTTGGACTCCATGATACTCCGACCATTGTGATTGGTCCAAGTAGGGAGAAAACCTTGGAGCCCATGTCCTTTTTGTGGCTTCGATGGAGAACTCGGACCCCCGAACAGTGAGAGGGTGATTATAGTCCACACGTCTAGTGCGTGCGGCTGTGAGCAAGTGAGAGCAAGCCAAATGAAGCAAAGATGGCCTCCTACATGTGCATTCACATGTTTTTAGGGACACACGGAAAGCCCGGCCTCCGTATTGGACACCACCTTGTGTGGTGCCTCCCAGCTCATTCACTTTATAAACCCAGTCAACATTGTCATAACATGTAGCCGTTTGGGAGTCCGCCTTCCTCGCCTGAAATTGCATGAAGTCTTAAACCTTCGTTGGGAACTCGAAGTTCCTAGCAATTTCCTTCTCCGTTTAGTAGCGGGTTAGTAGCGGCCATTGGTAACAACAACCTAGGGACTCGGTTGTATGCTTCCTCCCAATCACCGTACAACATCTTGAATGCGGCTTGTTTGGCTTTCCATGCCTTCCCATACTTGACATCGTAGTCAAAGCGGGATTTCACCGTATCTTGCACGGACCTAATGCTCATGGTTGGAAGTGATGATATCTCAGCCGAGAGCTTGTATGCAATGAACTCGGATGTGAGTTGACGGTGGTCCGGCTGCGCATCCTTGCCATCAAGCTTCGGCCCCCGGCACATGTGAGTGGCTACACAACTTATTATGTTCCAAGAGGGCCCTTTTTTGAAAGGTCTTGCACGGACAACCCATGGTCACCTTTTATCTACACATTTTAGCGTGTACCGCGTCTTCAAGTCCGAGTGAACAACGGTGTAAGGGGCGATTATGCTTAATCGAGAACTCCTTCAACCATACCTTCAATTCCAATAAGGTATCACACGTGAGCCCTTTAAAGATCATAGCCGTCCTCGCATCCACATCTCTCTTGGAAATTGGTCTAGCTCCAAGAAGTAAACTTTTGCCACCATCAACCATGACTCCATCTGCAAGACTAACATCACGGAACAATGGTATCCGAATATCCCGTTCGGTTACCTTCTTGAAGATCTCGGCTCTTTCGGCTTCCTTAGCCGTCAAGCCATCCTCATCAACTTCTTCATCGGGTCCATCATCATCCGAGTCCGAGGCATAGCATCGGTAATAAGGAATGGAGTGGTCCATGTCCACTTGCATCAAATATGCATCCAAATCACCGGTATTGTTGTAATTCATCTCGAAACCATTATCACCATCGTCATGCTCGTCATACTCCTTCTCCAACGGTGGATCTTGGGGAATGGGAGATTCGATGGCTTATTCTTGGCTCATGGGTGGTGGACTCCTAGCTTCAACGGGGGAGGAGCGCCGGTTCAGGTCAAGCTCGATATGAGCATCAACCGTTTTGGTTGCAAACAACTCCAAAGCCTTGTCTTGTGACTCAGCCACCGTCTCCTTATAAACGGACCAACGTTGCTCGGAGTTGATACGCATTATCTTTCAACGGGTGTGCATTCCAAACCCCACATTATGTCTTCCCTCTAGCTCAACACCATCATTTTGCCCATTCCAATTCAACTCAATCCTCATTTGTGCTACCACTTCGGCAAAGCTAGGGCTACGGTCAAACACCAAGTCAACCTCTTTCGGGTCCGGCTCTAGGTTTCCCTTCAAAAAAGCATCCTTGTCCACATGATGAACATGAACAAATCTTTCCATCCCCCTAGCATAATGTGAACAACACATACATATATTCATTAGTTACCATAATCAACACAAATCAACCTAGGGTTTCTACCCATACAACCTAATCCTACCATTTCTCCTACTTCTACAAAACCTAAGATCCAACCAAATGTACATACACCCTCAAATCAACTTAGGGTTTCACATGTAGATCCAACAAAATCCATCAAATCATTGGATGAAAAGAAGGGGAACGGAGGAGATTACCTTAAGGAACGGGTTGAGAACGATCTCCAGGGACAGATCTGAGAAAATACAAGAGATTTGGGTAGGGATTTGAGGGGGGTGGGGGGGGGGGGGGGGGGGAGAGAGAGTCGGCCGCCTTGTTCTTCACCGAGTGAAACATAGAGAGGATACTGGTTGTGTTGGGCTCGGGCGGGCGCAGGCGGTACACATAAGTGGATGTGTGGCGCCCTTGCCATCGACGCCACACTATGCGAACGACGCCACAGATACATGCCACGTCGGCTGGTCAACGGCGCGCAGCGTCGACCACGCCACATCGGCATTGATGTGTGGCGTCGTTCGTATCGATGCCACACAGTGAGGTGTGGCGCCGATGGTAAGAGCGCCACACAAAAGGGTTAGTCCGGTGAAATATTTCAGCCAGAGGATCATTTTGTGCTTTTCTTTCACAAATAGGTTATTTTTTTGTCAAATCGCCTATACAAGTAGACAATTCATGTCAAGCAAAAACTAACAATTACGAACTGCCTGATTTGATATCTCAGCCAATAACTGTAGCCGGCGAAGAAGGCGAAATTTCCCCATTTCCCATTTCTCATTTGAAACCCCTGATGCAACCGCAAGCCGCCCTAACCCACAACCGCCGCCGCCGGATCCTCAACACCACCCCACGCTCCCCGGCCTCCACTCCAGATGGCCACGCCGCCAGCGCAGCCCATGGAGACTAGCGCCGCCGTTACCACCACCACCGTCGACTCCCTCAAGGACGACAACATCGAGGAGATCCTGCTCCGCCTCCAGTCATCGGCGTCCCTCGCGCGCGCCGCGCTCTCCTCCAGCCGCTGGCGCCGCGTCGCCTCAAGCCCCGACTTCCTCCGCCGCTTCCGCGAGCGCCACCCCTCGCCGCCCCTCCTCGGCCTCTTCGTCTCCCAGGCGGATCGCGGCCAGCTCCCCGTCTTCCACCCGTCGGCCTCCGTCCGCTCCGACCGCGACCTCGCCGCCGCCGCGCGCGGGGGCGACTTCCTGCTCACCCGCCTCGGGCACGACCCGGCGTGGCGCCTCCGGGACTGCCGCAACGGCCGCCTCCTCCTCTGCAGAGGCGACTCCCTCTCCGTATACGACCCCGTCTCCCGCCAGCATGTCGCCGTGCGCCGTCCACCCAACGACATCCCCCCTGCTGCTGCTGTATCCGCAACGGAATACCTGGCGGACTGCTTGCTCGGCGGGCATGGGGAACCCATCCGCCTGGTCAGCGTGCAGCGGGACGGCCCAAGGTTGCGAGCCATGGAGTGCCGCTCCGGCACGGGCTGGCGCTGCCACCCGTGGGTGGGTGGCATCGATGTGGCCGCACTGCGTACGCCGGCAATGCCAGCTGCCGCGGCTGGGCTTATATTTTGGAGGCGTGACCAAAGCTCGTTGCTCCTCCTTGACACCAGCACCATGGCATTCTCCACGGTCCCTCTCCCAGCTCCACTGGTAGTCGTCTCAAAGAATCCGCTAAGGCCAGTGTACACCATAGGAGACACCGAGTGGCGTGTGTTGCCTTGTGATCATTGTCGGCAGAGCCACGCTGCAGGTGTGGCTACTCAAGACGAATCACACTGGCAGTGGCGGCAGTGCGTGGGAGTTGGAGAAGCAAGCTCAGAAATGCCAGTTCATCAGCCTCTACCCGACATTCCGTAGTATGAGTATGGTGTCTGCTGGACTAGCTCTTATTTACTCTAAGGGTACCAAGTATTCCCACTTTCTCATTGATCTCAACAACCTGAGCATCAAGGATAAGTTTCTTTGCCATCGTTCCATGGCTTACCCTTTCCAAATGGCATGGCCACCTGTTGGGTTTTTGCCTACTTCCACGCCTCAAACATCTGCTTGCCGAGGTATGTTACAGTTTCTTTGCCTGTAATCTGTTGTAGGTAACTTGCTGATGAGTGATGACCATGACTTCCATCAGGACTGTTACAATTGGGGCGCAGTTTCAATCACCACAATATATGATATCTAACTAAATTGAATTATAAGTTCACAATTACTAACTTTACTGCTTCCTGATCAAACTGAACTGACATTTACCACCATTTGACACTAGCAACTATTGTGATGAACTGAATCTTTTGATAGCAATTGAATTGTGAGTAAACTACTTGGTAACCATTTTCATCTTCTCACCATTTACAGATGCTGAAAAGCAACAGGAACAGGAAGCACCTTCTTCTAGTAGTAAGCGTAAGAGCAAGGATGAAACGTCAAGTGGTAAAGAAACAATGGGGCCTAGCATCTCCATAGCTTCTTTAGAGAATGAACCATCAGAGAAGAAATTTTGCTATGAGATTGGACAACATCTTAAATAAAAGGAGATTGTCACTTGCAAGCTTCAACGCCATGTGAGAAAAAAAAACCTCGCTATCGTTGACATGTGCAAGTTTGGAATAGGATAAACTTTGTATTTTGCACACAACAACTGAGAATTTTATTGACAAGCATGCATTTCTTTGTAGAGAAGCAGAGCCAATCCTTTAATGTGATTCTTAGTTTGCTAAAAGCATATGCATGTGCATTGTATGACATGAAGCAAACCGATATATCAACATTATGATAATAACACTTAGTCTTGTATAACATTTTTCTTACATGTGCACTGCAAGAATTTCTCGTGGAACCTACCTGAACTTGGTCTTATTGCACACACATTTCTCAACTAGAACAAGCTAACTCGTCAGTTCATATTTGTCTTTAGCCGTTAGTAATGATGTTCTGTTACTTTCAACAGTACTGGGTGATGTAGCTGATTGAGTTGGAGCGCCAAGTCTGCCGATCCCTCGTGTTGATCAAGACAATAAAGATCAGTTGTTATTTTCCGATCTCCTGTTCTGTTTGGTGTTCTGATTTTAGACTTGTGACGCCATGGCCTGTAAGGTGGCTTGCAGTACTCCCTCAGACCCAAATTAAGTGGCTCAGCCGTATAGTGTCTAGTACAAGTGTACTCCTGAGCTGCGACAATTAATTTGGCTCAGGTGTAACAAAGAATAGTGGTGTGTTTTTGGAGTTGTAAGAATGTTATAACCTGTTCTTCGTGCTGTTTATTTTGTACTAGTAATTCAATGTTGTCCTAGCAGTGAAGGTCTTCGACCTGAAATCATACTACTGTTTCCTGCAAAAGAGACTTTCAAAGGTAATCTAGAAATTGGTGGTTGCCCGAGAATAATTGTCTTAGACCTGAAACATATTTGCTCTGAACATTCATGCGATCTATAATGTGATTTGCATATCTTATATTTTCAATCCATGTAGAAAGCTTGGCAATGATGTCATTGAGAACGTTTTGCATGCCAGAGCGATCATGGGTTCAGTGTATGACGTGGACTAGATTTAATTGTGCGCCTTGGCGCACGATCCCGTAAAATATGAACCAAACCACAACTTATATAGCAGCGTAAATGAAAATATATTTTGTAGGATTTACAAAACGAATACACCGAAAAAGGATGGAAGACAAGTAAAACTTTGTTATCTATGTTGTTCAAAAGTACCAAGAATATTGTAACGAAGCTCGTGGACAGAAATGGATATGGCTCGGTCCATTAAGCTGACAAACATGCATGTCTTTGCGGGCTCCCTGACTCTCGCACTTGGTAAACGATTTAGAAACCGTCATATTGATCATGCATGAAAATAAGCTGGACTGCAAAATTTGATCTGTTGCAACGACAATATTTTGATGGCCGCTTGGCCTCAGCAAAGACATTCAGCATACCGTTGGCATCAATGTCAAAGCAGACACTACTCTGAGGAACACCCCTGAGTGCAGGTGGGATGCCGGAGAGCTTAAACTTGCCAAGTTTGTTGTTGTACCTGGTCCTTGTCATCTCAGCCTCAAACACCTGGATCAGCACACGGGGATGATTGTCGAGTATGTGGAAAAGACCTGCTCTTGTCCATCTTTGCATCCCTCGGGCACTTCTCAACACTTCTCAACAGGCTCCATGCACTTCTCGAAGAGGTCCATGTTGAGCTCCTCAAACCTGGACCTGGTGATGGTGGAGTAGTAATCAAATCCCTCAAAGGGTGAGTCGATTTCAACGGTAGTTTGGGTAGTGAAAAAAAGGGTCCTCTTCGCCCTCTCACATGTACGTTGCAGCTGAAATTTGAAAGAATTCACTGGTCCGGCCAGGATAAGTTGTATTAGATGTGCAAATAAAGTGGTCTTTCACATGATGGGTTGCACGACACCTACCAATGAAAACGAAAAGGAATTAGTGGGGGAACAGATGCAAATAGAAAGTGTTTGAATCAGGTTGTGTAAGACAAGGCTAATAGCTATACAAAGTAAACCTAGTTTCAATCATTAACTCTGTTGTAGCACAAAAGCTTAGCATAGTATCTTCGCAATATTATTTTTGGAAGCAAGAAAAGAACTATGAATAGCACATGTTAGCAGACAAAGCAAAGACAAGGCAATATGTTAAAAAAATAGCTGAAGTTCTCATTAAGTGTTATTCTCAACTATGGATCTTTAGTTCTCAACTAAATGCCAGAAGCTGGAGATTTTAAAGTATTTTAAATATCCTATCGATGCAAAGGAAGATGTGCTCATACCAAAAAAAACTAATCACGCTACATATAACCATTCCACTAACTATTGTAGAAACGCCATGTTTTGTTTCTATGCTTGTTTACCCATCAAAACGACCAGCATGTAGATATAAATTAAGTATCTTATTAGGTTGACGAATAATATATTAAGAAGTGGAATGTAATTATTACTTTGATGTCACTACTGTGTAGTAAAAAGCAACCAAATTAGAGAGAAAACTGTGCATGGAGGATGGTATTGTACCAGATGCTTGCTTTGGAATAGTGTTTTGTTTCTCTGCTTGTTTACCCATCAAAACGACCAGTATGTACATCTAAATTAAGTATCTTATTAGGTTGACGAACAATTAAGAAGTGGAATGTAATTATTACTTTGATGTCACTACTGTGTAGTAAAAAACAACCAAATTAGAGAGAAAACTGTGCATGGAGGATGGTACCAGATGCTTGCATTGGAATAGTGCATCATTGACACGTGCCCAGGGATTTACGGAAGACAATCATTTTAAATTTCACTTACTTTCTACAATTTTCTTATGATCTATCATGTTTCAGATAAAAAATCTACACAGAGAGTCTCGGTCAAGATTTACAGGTCAGATTAGTAACAATTCACCGAACAAGCTAATCCAAACGAACGCATTAAATAATTTGACATGGAAAAGATTAGTAGATCTAAAAAAAATTGGGAAACCGAGATACCTGATCGGAAGATGCTATTGCATGAGAATGACTGGTTGCTGAGTATGGAATTTAACACCATTTTCTATAGTAATATTACATGTTGCTTCCAAGGGCGAATATAATTGTATCTCCTAGTGTGATTCTTATTATATATACTTCTAACCTTCGGCTCAACATGACTAGTTGCTAAGTAAGGAATTATGGATTTTACTGCAATGAGAAGAATTCAGAGTGGCTACCAGAAATTTCTCTTATTCGGTTGTAGCAAGTCTTGGAGTTTGACCTGGCAATGTTCCACACGCGAATAATTCCTTGGTTGCTTTTCATTGTCTTTTCCTTCTCATGCTTTCCACTACGGGGCAGGGAATGAGCAGTGAGCTGCGACTTTTATTGTATTTCTACTAATAAAGATCGTAGAATGTAGGACTAAGTGAAAGAATTTCTACGCAAAATTGTTCTGTGAAATAACTGAATGTAAATTCATATGCATCTGATGCCACAACCAAGTTGATGCATCTGATGCCACAACCAAGTTGATGCATCTGATGCCACAACCAAGTTGATGCATCTGAAACTGCTATCTGAATAGTAATACCTGGGCATTGCCAGGACACTTGCTTTGTTGGGTAGTTATTTATTTGGTTGCCACAATCGATGCATCTGAAACTGATGCACAATCATAGTTATTTATACAGCAAGGGCGTTGTTGTAAGTATGCTATGTCAAGAAAGAGAGATACTTACAACAACGCCTTTGCTCTCCATGCTTTTCATCGTACAGTTAGTTAAAAATTCACCACCAATTGGAGAAGTTGCAACAAACTGGCAAAAGAAAAGAAGTTAGCCAATGATAGAAAAAAAGGATTCAGAAGAGGCAAGGCAATCGCGGTGTCAGCATATACCAGGGACCATATAATACAACTTGACATCTTAATTTATCAAACGTTGTAGCAGCTTGGCATAAATAAATTTTCAAGTGAAATCTACAAAGTAAAAATGGGAAAATCACTATTAGATACGAGGCAAGTACACCCGACAGCCGAATCAATAGTTATGTTAAGATACTGGAAGGACTGCTGTTATTCAACATGTAAAGAGGATATGAATAAGTTTCAGCTCGGACATTACCAAATTTTCTTTTACAACATCTTAGCACCATTATCCATCCTCAATACATTCAACATAAATCATCGATTCGCTCATCAAGATGCAGTGCAGCTATGCATTTCATATTGCTGAAAAGTACCAGGTTCATCCAAATAGATTACTCGACAGTAATTTGTGCACACATATTCTAAACGCCCCTGCCCTGTTCTTGATCAACACAACAAACAACTGCACTTATCTGGTACTTCTCAAGGCATCGAGAGGCCTGTACAAGGGCTTCAAATCTGAGAAATATTATCTGATGAACTATGAATAGCACATGTTAGCAGACAAAGCAAAGACAAGGCAATATGTTAAAAAAATAGCTGAAGTTCTCATTAAGTGTTATTCTCAACTATGGATCTTTAGTTCTCAACTAAATGCCGGAAGTCTGGAGATTTTAAAGTATTTTAAATATCCTATCGATGCAAAGGAAGATGTGCTCATACCAAAAAAAACTAATCACGCTACATATAACCATTCCACTAACTATTGTAGAAACGCCATGTTTTGTTTCTATGCTTGTTTACCCATCAAAACGACCAGCATGTAGATATAAATTAAGTATCTTATTAGGTTGACGAATAATATATTAAGAAGTGGAATGTAATTATTACTTTGATGTCACTACTGTGTAGTAAAAAGCAACCAAATTAGAGAGAAAACTGTGCATGGAGGATGGTATTGTACCAGATGCTTGCTTTGGAATAGTGTTTTGTTTCTCTGCTTGTTTACCCATCAAAACGACCAGTATGTACATCTAAATTAAGTATCTTATTAGGTTGACGAACAATTAAGAAGTGGAATGTAATTATTACTTTGATGTCACTACTGTGTAGTAAAAAACAACCAAATTAGAGAGAAAACTGTGCATGGAGGATGGTACCAGATGCTTGCATTGGAATAGTGCATCATTGACACGTGCCCAGGGATTTACAGAAGACAATCATTTTAAATTTCACTTACTTTCTACAATTTTCTTATGATCTATCATGTTTCAGATAAAAAATCTACACAGAGAGTCTCGGTCAAGATTTACAGGTCAGATTAGTAACAATTCACCGAACAAGCTAATCCAAACGAACGCATTAAATAATTTGACATGGAAAAGATCAGTAGATCTAAAAAAATTGGGAAACCGAGATACCTGATCGGAAGATGCTATTGCATGAGAATGACTGGTTGCTGAGTATGGAATTTAACACCATTTTCTATAGTAATATTACATGTTGCTTCCAAGGGCGAATATAATTGTATCTCCTAGTGTGATTCTTATTATATATACTTCTAACCTTCGGCTCAACATGATCTGGTTGCTAAGTAAGGAATTATGGATTTTACTGCAATGAGAAGAATTCAGAGTGGCTACCAGAAATTTCTCTTATTCGGTTGTAGCAAGTCTTGGAGTTTGACCTGGCAATGTTCCACACGCGAATAATTCCTTGGTTGCTTTTCATTGTCTTTTCCTTCTCATGCTTTCCACTACAGGGCAGGGAATGAGCAGTGAGCTGCGACTTTTATTGTATTTCTACTAATAAAGATCGTAGAATGTAGGACTAAGTGAAAGAATTTCTACGCAAAATTGTTCTGTGAAATAACTGAATGTAAATTCATAGCTCGAGGAGGAAGGCAGGCATAAACCCCCCCGCGCATTGCGGCGGAAGAGCGAGCAAAGTTGCTGATCATGTATTCAACACTACTTCCACTTTAATTAAGTTAGACATCATTAGTCTTCAAAATCTTAAGAAAAAATTAGTGCGCCCTAGTTGCCATGATAGTCCAAGGACCACATGTATAAAAATCAACAAACCATGCATAGCATAAAAAATTGCATTTCAAATAAAGAAATGGGTACTAAAAACCCCAGCAACACCCCCATGCTCCCGTTTTTTCAGAAAATTTGAAGAATATATTTCTAAAATTATGGAAAAAAGCACCCATACATGTACTCATTCTGAGCATTTCAGCGAAAAATTTGTTCTATTGTAAGCTGGAAAAATTAATTTCTAACAAAAATGTAAGTTTTCTATCCCTATATACAACCACAAATTGGTTTTTCCTGTAGTAGAATAGATGTCCTAATAGGATTCCTAGTAAAGCAGCTACATCATTTCCAAATATATTTCCACTACTACATATAAAGAATGTAGCAGAATAGATATCCCAGTACGAATTCACTCTAACGAGTCTGCTCTTTCCCAAAAGATATGATTCTTTTACATTATGATAGGTAAATTTTTCTCCACCACAAGCATACTATCATTACATCTCTCTATTAGTGCCATTTTAACCAACCAATTATATTATAGAAGAGCACATAGGACAACCTTTTGCAAATAATTCAGTGTCTAGAAAAAATTGTTCGAATATTCCTAAGATTTGGATGAAATAACTAAAGAATGTTTAAACCAAGGAAGTTTTACCTGACCACATAAAGCATATCAAAAAGGAACATATCCAAGATAAAGATACCATTTAAATGTAGAAAAAGGAGCTAAGATATGAGTATTTATCACATTCAAATTTCGCCCAGAAAATGAACACTATTCGGGTCATTTTTTTTTTTACTTTATTCATATAAATTATCTGCATGGGCATCAGATCAGAAGCTCATGATGATTTAGGAATACATATTATGATGTAGTACCTCGGTAATTAGGTCAGACAATATTATGATGTAGTACCTCAGTAATCAGGTCAAACAACTATCAATCAGCTCTTCCCTGAGGATTTCCATCTTGTTCGTCACACATAGCCTGCAAATTGCAAGATACAATTAGCAATGAGCATCGCAGTCTTGGACAAATGTTTTATCTTTCTTAACATAGACCACGGATAACATAACTTTTCCTCCATATGGGCGGAGCCACTATCTTTAAAAAAATAGAGGAAGCCTCACATCAACTCAAGTTGCAACCACGTCAGCTCAGCTATTGGTAGATTGCTCTTTCTCATGAATAATGCAGCTACCTCCAAAAATCAATACGTTGATGAACAATAAAAAAATGTTGTTGATTGAAAGGGGTTACCCATAAGGCTGGAGCTAGTACACGCAGGCGTAGTAGATCCGACAAGTTTGCCTGAGGAAATCGATAGGGTGCTCTCCTAATTTCCTTGCTAGCTGAAGGGGATCAGACAAGACCAGCCACTCCTCGCATGAGTGTGAGCTTATCGCGGGACTGCATCAGAAGTTCAGAACAGCCGGATGACGACGCACGCAGCGCCATGGGCCATGGCGCTTCAGCAGCAGAGCTGACACTGGAGCTCCTCCACACAGGACGAGACAGGACGACACCAGCAACAGCGGAAGCACCAAATCAAGACTTCACAGCTAGAATCAGAAGCCCCATCCGTCATGGCCGATGCGGATAGAAAAACAGACTGGAAATCCAAGATCCGCGAATAGCGCCATGGCGACCGCGCCCCAGTCCGGGGCCGAACCAGGAGCTGCCTTGGTGACGATCTCCCAGGGAGGCTTCATCTCCCATCGGGTGTGCGTCCACCCCGCACGCGGCTCGGGGAACTGGTCGACGTGTTCCGCTCCATGACCGCCAACCTCCCCTGATCTACACCGGTGGAAAGGCGAGAGATCGAGATCGGAACGGGGGTACCATACCTCATGGGAGATTGTCACGGGATTGGAAGAGGAGGTGCAGGAGGGGATTGGGGAGGAGGTGCTCGGGAGGGATTGGCGGCCGGCGAGGCGGGAGCGCCAGAGGCATCTCATGCGGAGGCGCGCCGAAGAAAGCAGGCAGCGGCGATGGGAGGAGGCGCGGTTGGGATCGACTTGGGGGCGGATGAGGTGCGACTGGGGGAGGAGGAGGCCAGCCGATCGGGAGCCGCGCCTCCTCCTCCGCCGCCGTCGCCGTCGCGGCCGCCATGGGGACGAGGGGGTCGGATGGCTGGTTTCCCTGGAGCCTGCGGGCGCGGAGCGGGTGCGCGGAGGGCGGGCGCGGAGCGGAGGCGGCGGCTGGAGGAAGGGGAGACGGGCGAGAGATCGGGCCGAGCGGGCCTTTTCACGACCCATGGATAAAAAGTGGGTCTGTGGGAGGGCCTCAGCGCCCTGAACGGAACGACGGCTGAGATCGCGCCACGTCAGCTCGATCGGACGGCCCAAAATCCAAAGCGCTGTGAGAGCTCCATGGGGGTGCAGCAATCATACCGTGAGATGCATACTAGTATTTGAATGCGAATATGAGAGCAGGCTTTTGGCTTTCGAGACTCCTTGACCCCAAATGGTGAACGAGAAGGTCCACGTCCCTCACCTAAACGATGTATTTAGGGCCAGTGCTAGGCGTAGCATCAGCCTGTTTGACATTTTTTTCCTGCGTATCTAACTTTATTAGAGATGCAACATAGTTTTGCAAAACTTGCCTATGAACCTCTAAAAACTTGTGGCGTGTAGCAAAAAATGATGTAAGATTTTGGACACACAAATGTTGCAATAAGAAACAGTGTATGCAATAGATCCTCATTTGTTTGCTGCAAAACGTTAAAATATCTATGTGTTTGCAACAAAAAAAAGTGCATATAATAAATGTACCTAACGTAGACATCATCGCACAAACATATTTGCAACATTGGAAAATCCTTTTGTACATAAGCACAAAAATCATTGTAGCACTCTTCCCGTGCTTACA
This sequence comes from Lolium rigidum, assembly GCF_022539505.1. Lineage (NCBI taxonomy): Eukaryota > Viridiplantae > Streptophyta > Magnoliopsida > Poales > Poaceae > Lolium > Lolium rigidum. The sequence goes on from NC_061510.1 coordinate 143,070,534, forward strand.
CAATAAAAACAATAGACTCGAAAGTTTGTGAAACGAACTTTGCAACATCATGCAGACCTTAAAAAATACTTACCTCCAACGTTGACAAATAGAGGCACCGCCAACACCGATTCGAGCTCGCTGGCCACGAGTCCACCATGGCAGGGGCCCATCGCATGTAGATTGAGTGTCGATATGTTGGCGGGTCGTCATCTTCTCAAGCAGGGGCGGAGCTACGTTGGGGGCGACCTGGGCCGTGGCCCGCCCAGACTTTGGACAATCTTCGTTATATTTGTTGGGCTGGCCCAAAAAAGGTTTTGTTTCTGAAAAAATAAGGGCTTCTGTGTAGCCTGGCCCGCCCACAATTCTTGCTACAGCTCCGCCACTGTTCTCAAGGTCAGGCGGCGTGTGTGGAGCTCCCCGCCCATGGTATCCATGACGACCTAATCCATGGCGTCCATGGCATGGTGTAGGCCGCCCGGGTGGGAAAACAGAAATATCCAGATGCAGTTGTGATGCATAGAAGTGCTACAGTACATGTCTTGCCCATCCGCCCGGCCACTGCTAGTTTTGTATCACAGGTTGGGAAATTAAGGCGTGATCGGAGTAATTGGTCGAAACCGAGATGGTCTTTACATGAGATAGGTTGCCAGTTGTGTTTTCGGGAGTTACGGACCCTGTTTGTTTTGGAAACAATTGCCTATAGAGAAGCCCTATCATTAGCAGATGATCTAAATGTGAGGAAGGCTAGTATCGGCTCTGATTGCCAAGGGATCATTCGTGACATATTAGACAGTTTGGGAGGTGCTAATGCATCTATTGTGAAAGCAATTAACGACTACACTGCTAGTTTTGAAGCTGTTTGTTTTATTCATGAAGGTAGGCAACATATTGTAGAGGCTCATAAGTCATAATTTAGCCAGGGCTCCTACTTCTCTAGAGTCGTGTGGCATTTGTGGTTGTTAGACCCTTCCAAATTTTGTACCGATCCCTGTATCAATGTCCAACATTATCTATCAATAAACTGGGACAGTTTATCTTAAAAAACAAATTTGAAACATACATCTCTGAGTTTAAAAGATGGAACGTTACATGTAATTTTTTTATAAATGATGATTTCTAAACTAGCGCCTCTTCCCATGTGCTCTGGATCTTATGTGCTTCTAGTACTCCAAGTGCAATAATACGTTGAGTACATTTCTGAAGAAAATATGCTGCACCTACACAATTTGTCTCCACCTTGTCACAACTAATTTTGAATAGGCCATCGGTTGGGCCTATTAGCACTATCAACAGATGTCTCCCGACACAAAAAACACTTTGTCCAAGAAGACTTTGCGGATTGGTGGCGGGATCCAGCCCAATTAGACACTTCATGTCAAACAAAAACTACAATTACGAACTGCCTGAGAGCAAGTACAATAAATTCTAGTTAACTGGCTACAAGGATTAAAATAACATATTTGTATCTAGTTGGAGGAGAGACAAGAGGAGAGAGAATGTAAGGGAGCTCTTATGCAAGAGCTAGCTCTTCTAGGCAAATTGTGTGAATGAAATGTGGGTCATTCATTGAAAAAGTAGTACATTTTTGTAGCCAACTATTGTACATGTTGACTACATGCTGATTATAGATGACGTAACATCATGCAGCCAACAACCGGGTAAGAGCAAGTACAATAGAGTCCAGTCAGCTGACTATAAGACATTAAATAATATATTTTAGATGAGTTGGAGGAGAGAGAAGAGGAGAGAGAAGGGAGGTGGGCTACTATCGATAGCAAACTCTTACGCGTGCTCCTAGGCACTCATGAGAGTGAAAGGTGGGCCATATATTAGTAAAGTACTACATTCTTATAGCCAACTATTGTACATGTTAGCTATATGGTGACTACAAATGATATGACATCTTGTTATAGCCAACAGTTGGCTATACTATTGGAATTGCTCTAAGTAAGTTGCTCTGATTTGATATCTCAGCCAATAACCGTCGCCGGCGAAGAAGAAGAAATTTCCCCATTTCCCATTTCCCATTTGAAACTCCTGGTGCAACCGCAAGCCGCCGTAAATCACAACCACCGCCGCCGGATCCTCAACTTCTCCACCACCCCACGCTCCACGGCCTCCACTCCAGATGGCCACGCCGCCAGCGCAGCCCATGGAGACTAGCGCCGCCGTCACCACCACCACCGTCGACTCCCTCAAGGACGACAACATCGAGGAGATCCTGCTCCGCCTCCATTCAGCGGCGTCCCTTGCACGCGCCGCGCTCTGCTCCAGCCGCTGGCGCCGCATCGCCTCAAGCCCGGACTTCCTCCGCCGCTTCCGCGAGCGCCAACCCTCGCCGCCCCTCCTCGGCCTCTTCGTCTCGCAGGCGGATCGCGGCCAGCTCCCCGTCTTCCACCCGTCGGCCTCCGTCCGCGCCGACCGCGACCTCGCCGCCGCCACGCGCGGGGGCGACTTCCTGCTCACCCGCCTCGGTCACGACCCGGCGTGGCGCCTCCGGGACTGCCGCAACGGCCGCCTCCTCCTCTGCAGAGGCCACTCCCTCTCCGTATACGACCCCGTCTCCCGCCAGCATCTCGCCGTGCGCCGTCCACCCAACGACATTCCCCCTGCTGTACCCACAACAGAATACCTGGCGGACTGCTTGCTCGGCGGGCACGGGGAACCCATCCGCGTGGTCAGCGTGCAGCGGGACGGCCCAAGGTTGCGAGCCATGGAGTACCGCTCCGGCACGGCCTGGCGCTGCCACCCGTGGGTGGATCACATCGATGTGGCCACACTGCGTACGCCCGCAATGCCAGCTGCCGCGGCCGGGCTTATATTCTGGAGGCGTGACCAAAGCTCCTCGCTCCTCCTTGACACCAGCACCATGGCATTCTCCACGGTCCCTCCCCCAGCTCCACTCGTAGTTGTCTCAAAGAATCCGATGAGGCTGCGGCCAGTGTACACCATAGGAGATACCGAGGCCGGCGTGTGCTGCCTTGTGGCCATTGTTGGTAGAGCCACGCTGCAGGTGTGGCTACTCAAGAAGAATCACACTTGCAGTGGCGGCAGTGCGTGGGAGTTGGAGAAGCAAGCTCAGAAAGGCCAGTTCATCAGCATCTACCCGACATTCCGTAGTATGAGTATGGTGTCTGCTGGACTAGCTCTTATTTACTCTAAGGGTACCAAGTATTCTCACTTTATCATTGATCTCAACAACCTGAGCATCAAGGATAAGTTTCTTTGCCATCGTTCCATGGCTTACCCTTTCCAAATGACATGGCCACCTGCTGGTTTTGTGCCTACTTCCACGCCTCAAACATCTGCTTGCCGAGGTATGTTACAGTTTCTTTGCCTGTAATCTGTTCTGTTGTAGGTAACTTGCTGATGAGTGATGACCATGACTTCCATCAGGACTGTTGCCCTTGGGGTCACAGTTTCAATCACCAAAACATATGATATCTAACTAAATTGAATTGTACTAAGTTCACAATTACTAACTTTACTGCTTCCTGATCAAACTGAACTGACATTTGCCACCATTTGACACTAGCAACCATTGTGATAAACTGAATCTTTTGATAGCAATTGAATTGTGAGTAAACTACTTGGTAACCATTTTCATCTTCTCACCATTTACAGATGCTGAAAAGCAACAGGAACAGGAAGCACCTTCTTCTAGTAGTAAGCGTAAGAGCAAGGATGATGAAACGTCAAGTGGTAAAGAAACAATGGGGCCTAGCATCCCCATAGCTTCTTTAGAGAATGAACCATCAGAGAAGAAAGTTTGCTATGAGAATGGACCAACATCTTAAATAAAGGGGATCGACACTTGCACGCTTCAACGCCTTGTGAGAAAAAAAAACCCTTGCTACCATTGATATCTGCAAGTTTGGAATAGGTTAAACTTTGTACTTTGCGCACAACAACTGAGAATTTTATTGACAAACATACATTTCATTGTAGAGAAACAGAGCCAATATTTTAATGTGATGCTTAGTTTGCTAAAAAATACATATGGAGAAAGACGGCTTACTGGCTAGCACATGAGGTGGTGTGCTAGGCAGCCCAAGTTCAAGCCTCGCCACTGTCTTAATAAAATACCATGGTGGTTCCTCCCACCATTGGTCTCAATTTTAAAAAAGCATATGCATGTGCATTGTATGACATGAAACAAACCGATATATCAAATTAAGATAATAACACTTAGTCTTGTACTACCTCTGTCCATAAATAGACGTCTTGTACTACCTCTGTCCAGATTTAGACAAATCTTAGGCATCTATTTATGGACGGAGGGAGTATAACATTTTTCTTACATATGCATTGCAAGAATTTCTCGTGGAACCTACCTGAACTTGGTGTCATTGCACACACTCTGCTCAAGTAGAACAAGCTAACTTGTCAGTTCATATTTGTCTAGCCGTACTCATGATGTTTTGTTACTTTCAACAGTACTGGGTGATGTAGCGATTGAGTTGGAGCTTCAAGTCTGCCGACCCCTCGTGTTGATCAAGACAATAAATATCAGTTGTTATTTTCCGATCTCCTGTTCTGTTTGGTGTTCCGATTTTAGACTTGTGACGCAATGGTCTGTAAGGTGGCTTGTAGTACTCCCTCAGGCCCAAATAAAGTGGCTCAGCCGTATAGTATGTCTAGTACAAGTGTACTCTTGAGCTGTGACAATTAATTTGGCTCAGGAGTAACAAAGAATAGTGGTTTGTTTTCGGAGTTGTAAGAACGTTATAACCTGTTCTTTGTGTTGTTTATTTTGTACTAGTAATTCAATGTTGTCCTAGCAGTGAAGGTGTTTCCTGCAAAAGAGACTTTCAAAGGTAATCTAGAAATTGGTGGTTGCCTGAGAATAATTGTCTTAGACCTGAAACATATTTGCTCTGAACATTCATGCGATCTATAATGTGATTTGCATATCTTATATTTTCAATCCCTGTAGAAAGCTTGGCAATGATGTCATTGAGAACGTTATGCATGCCAGAGCGATCATGGGTTCAGTGTATAACGTGGATGCATGCTACAGTATTTGAATGGGAATATGAGAGCAGGCTTTTGGCTTTCGAGACTCGTTGACCCCAAATGGTGAACTAGAAGGTCCACTTCCCTCACCTGAACATCCCTCACCTGAACGATTTATTTAGGGTAAGTGCTAGGCGTAGCATCAGCCTGTTTGACTTTTTTCCCTGTGTATCTAACTTTATTAGAGATGCAACATAGTTTTGCAAAACTTCCCTATTAATCTCTAAAAACTTGTGGCGTGTAGCAAAAAATGATGCAAGATTTTGGAAACAAATGTAGCAATAAGGAACAGTGTATGCAATAGATCCTCATCTGTTTGCTGCAAAACGTAAATATGTATGTGTTCGCAACAACAACAACAAAAACGTGCATCTAATAAATGTACCTAACATAGCCATCATCGCACAAACATATTTGCAACATTGGAGAATTCTTTTGTGCCTAAGCACAAGAATCATTGTAGCACTTTTCCCGTGCTTACACAATAAAAACAATATTCTCTTGCAACATCATGTAGACCTTAAAAAAAATACTTACCTCCAACGTTGACCATAGAGGCACCACCAACGCCGATTCGAGCTCGCCGGCCACGAGTCCACCATGGCAAGGGCCCATCGCATGTAGATTGAGTGCCGATATGTTGGCGGGTCGTCATCTTCTCAACGTCAGGCGGCGTGTGTGGAGCTCGCCGCCCATGGTATCCATGACGACCTCGTCCATGGCGTCCATGGCATGGTGTAGGCCGCCGGGTGAGAAAACCGAAACATCCAGCTGCAGTTGTGATGCCTAGAAGTGCTACAGTACATGTCTTGCCCATCCGTCTAGCCACTTCTACTTATGTATCTCAGGCTAGGAAATTAAGGCGTGATCGGAGTAATTGGTCGAAACCGAGATGGTCTTTACATGAGACAGGTTGCAGTTGTGTTTTCGGGAGTTACGGATCCTGTTTGTTTTGGAAACAATTGCTAGTACAGACCCTATCATTAGCAGATGATCTAAATGTGAGGAAGGCTAGTATCGGCTCTGATTGCCAAGGGATCCTTCGTGACATATTAGACAGCCTGGGAGGTGCTAATGCAGCTATTGTGAAAGCAATTAACGACTATACTACTAGTTTTGAAGCTGTTTGTTTTATTCATGAAGGTAGGCAACATATTGCAGAGGCTCATAACTTAGCCAGGGCTCCTACTTCTCTAGAGCCGTGCGCCATTTGTGGTTGTTAGACCCTTCCAAAAAAAAATTCCAATCCTTGTATCAATGTCGAACATTATCTATCAATAAAGCGGAGCAGTTTATCTAAAAAAAACAAATTTGAAACATACATCTCTGAGTTTGAAAGATGGAACATTACATGTATTTTTTTTTATAAATGATGATTTCTAAACTATCGCCTCTTCCCATGTGCTCTGGATCTTATGTGCTTCTAGTACTCCAAGTGCAACAATACGTTGAGTACATTTCTGAAGAAAAAATGTTGCACCTATACAATATGTCTCTACCTTGCCACAACTAACTTTGAATATGCCATCAGTTGGGCCTATTACCACTATCAACCGATGTTGCATCTCTTGACACAAAAAAACACTTTGCCCAAGAAGACTTTGAGGATTGGTGGTGGGAGGTAGCTGCATCCAAGGGTACCTCGACATTGATCATGCTTGTTGCATGGTAGCTTTGAAACAACTGACATGTCGATGTATTCAACAATGCACAGCCAAACATCCCTATCCTAATCAGCATGATAAAGACGGAGGCCTATTCATAGGCGAGGGTGGGAGCAATATATTAGGATTGAGCATGTTGGTGTCTCAGGTTACTAGCACTTAGATGTCTCGTTGTAATCTTGGGGTGTTGGCCCATTCTAGGTCTTGCATATAAACCTTGATATTTATCAATGCATCAAGACACAAAGCTTTGTATTTTCTCTTCTTTCTTTTTTATATGTGCTTTTCCAGAACTTCCATAGAGATGTTTTGAGGTGAGGAGTACCTAGAGTGCCCAAGCTTGTAACTAGATAGCGCATGTTCTCCTTGTTCCCACCAGTGGTCTGTTCTATTTGGTTCGAACGTAATACCATGGTGTTCAACAAAAAGACCAAGACAGTGATTGAGTTGATTATGATAGCACATGTTCTACTAAAGAATAATTAATAATTGTTTTTTAATCTCAATTTACAAAAAAGGGGTGTAGTAAATGGTTGCAGGAAAAGCAAATAAAGCAGTAAAAACATTATATGAAAAGGGTTAGAACTTTATAAGACAAAATGTTCTCAGGGATTATTGGATCCACCACTAGCACCAGGACTCATGTTAATCAAGATGAAATATGCTTTCAAGCATGTAGTATGTGGGAGAGCTCCGTAATAAGATGCACCCAGAAAGCCATCGGTCATCGTATCTCTAAATAACCACAACATCTAGCCTTCTCCGGCCACATATGGACTAGTGCTATTAAGGGGTAAACCCCATGGTCATTGATATGAGTTTTATGAATCCCTCTTATCCCCCTTATCCATTTGTCAAAGCATCGATACAATAATGTTACTTCTCGCCGTTCGCTTTACCACACTTCAAAGAGTAGTTCCCTCTCAAGACCAATAGGCAATATTACATGGTGCACAACATCTAATAACAAGAGAGAAAACTAACACACATTAATACTTAAAAATATAAATCATCTTAGATTCATCTCATATTCATGCTAGGGTTTCTTCATCTCCCAAAGAACTAATAAGACTACTCACACATTGAGATAATCAAGAACATCATCATAATATTGTGGAATGAATGAGAGGAATGGAACGAATTCGAATACAAATCCACAATAGCAATCAAGATTACAACTATGGTTGGAGAATGATGGTGATGACGGTGCAGCGGTTGATGATGATGAAGGGGATGATGCCTTGTCCTCCGATGATCCACGTAGCAGCCCGGATCTTGTCTTCTCCAAAGTTCCTTCTTGAGATCTGATCTGGGGTGGCGTTTCTCGCTTTCGCGGAGCTGTGTGTGTCTGATCTCCGATCCGTCTGAGGGAGGTGAAAGTATTTGACGAGGCGGTGCTCCTGGCAGGTGGTACGGGCGGACGGTACAGGCGGGCTCTGCCCGTACCGATGCTTGTTAAACTCCCTGGAAGATGTCCTCGACTTTTCCTTTCGCCCAGGCGCTTTATTAAGTGCAAAAATGATTTCTATCACATCAAAGTACCAGAAAATAACAGTTTTTATATTTCATGATTGACTTATTATTTTAGAATCCTATGTAGACAAGCATAAAAGGACGCGGTAGCGCGGTGAAATACAAAAATCTTATCACTACTTGATGATAATTTAATGAAATAGTAATGCAAAAACATGCTAAAAATGCACTCATCACGGGACTGCATCATGTCAATCAGTCTATACGTCTTCCTTATTCTCGCGTCGTGGCAGAGATACCTCCAAAGGCGATAGCAGTCGTCAAGACTGGCACGGGATGCTGAGACAGTCTGCCCCAGCCAAGCTTGAATATCACACCTTATTGTTTTGAACTGCTTGGAATGGTCGGCGTCGGAAGAGCCCATGCAGGCAAAGGGGATGGGCGTGGGAGTTTGCGGTGTCAGCAACGGTGCTCGCTCTGCCTTGCTACTCCCCTTCATCATTAGCACCATTGCATAGCCAACCGTGACACTGGGTTAGGAATCTAGAAGTCGGTGCTCGAAGAACAAGAAGGCGCGTGCAAAGTTTAGAGTTGACATGCCCCTTTGTTTCTGTATATTGCATTCAATCCGCTAGCTTCAAGAACATCGAGAATGCCATCCCAAAGCAGCTTGAGAGGCACTAGATCTTTGGCAGGAGACCAGGAGTTAGCATAAATTGTTGCTGCGAGTGGTAAGGAAAAATAGAAAAAGAGAAGTATCTGGGTTGGGTTGGGTTTGTGATACTTAAAATATCAACATCTAATTGAGAAGCAAAATTTCTCGTATCCAAATCAATAAAGGTGGCTTAATATTTACAATGCCGACAAAAAGCATGCAAGTAGAGGACCAGGAAAACTCTGCACCTATTAGGTTGGAAATTTATCATGTTCAAATTCTGCTGACCAAGGCACAAAACATGAAAGAAACTGCATCAATCACATGTGGGGGCAAAATCAAATCAAAACATGTCACAACCCAAAGAGAACTGAAACATCACCCTTTTTCTGTTGGAGAGAAACGGGGGAGGGTACATGCGAACATTGGAAATCTTCACGACTGATCGTTAAATACATTAACTATTTAAACATGGTAGTTGTAACAAAGCAACACATTTGCCCTTGATAACACACAACAAGTGGTCTCTGCTTAAATTACTTGACAACATAATTCGCTGACAGTGTCCATGCTATTTTGTGGTCGAAGATTAAGCTCTTCAGATCAATGCTCATTATGTGTATTAACTAAAGCTATATACTTGCATATAGTTTGGCATTTTCCTAGACAGGTGTCGCTGATCACAACTTACAATGATTGCTAACTAATAAATAAGGTATCCTCACTAGTAGAAAATCTCTCATGCGTACCGGTTCCAGAGGGGCATTCGTACCGGTTTTGCAACCGGTACAAATTATTCGGCACTAAAGCCCCCCCCCTTTCGTACCGGTTGCTTACGAACCGGTATAAAACGGGCCTCCACGTGGGCCACCAGGAGAGCTCAGGGCTAAGGATCTTTGGTACCGGTTGGTAATACGAACCGGTACCAAAGGTTCCCCCGCGGCAGGGAATTTGCCCAAATCTCGCCGCGGCGGAGAATTGGTTTTTAGGGTTTTTGGAGGGGTTTAGGGATATCGGTTTGTTTCATATCGCGTCGATGCACCGGAAACGCGTTTGGGTTTAGGTAGTACATGAAGATCAAGATGATGCATAGCAAGTTGGTGCATATAATATAACACACATGTTATTGCATAAGATCGCAAATTAAGTAGCACTATGCATGAAGATCGATCTTCATGCATAGTGGTACTCTCCGAGGCGTACTCTATATATGTCTATTACATGTAGCATAGTGGTACTCTTCGAGTCAACTATATATGTAACATGTACATCTTCATTCATAGTGGAACTCTGCGAGTGGTGGTATGACGTCCCGAAGGAAAAATCCCGCCAATTCCTCGCCTATTGCTATGAAGCGGTCATCGATTGAGAGCTTGTTCCGCTTTCTTGCCAACTATAAAAGAATAAGATACAAATGAATACATGAAACAACTATTACTGAAACTCAGCACAACTTATGATAACAAAACAAATTTGTGAAGATTGTTTTTGTACCTCTTTATTTCTTTCATTATTCGTTCTCTCGTTGATAATTCTGCGGATGTACTCGCAAACGAAGAATCCACGAGAGATCGGTTCCCGGAGGTTGTTGCGGGCATTTCTTTACAAGAATATAATTCAATCAAACAATAGTCAAGTATGATAATTAAAAGGTGTGTGGACCTAGGTAGTACTACTTACTTTCGCACGCCATCGCAGCTTCGGTGTCCATTCACGGGACGTATCTTCCTTGATGAAAGTTTGCCATACGCTGCTCGACAAAAGAAAATGCATAAAAGAGTCATCAATTAGTTCAAAGCAGGAAATTAACGAAACAAACCGATAAGAATTAAACCTACCTTCTGACCATTAAAAAACAAGACAAGTATAGATCCTTATTTTTGCTTAGTGAGTCCAAGACTTCAACTTCTCCGATTTCCAAATTGATGACGAGAAGAATAAAGTGAAACCTACGCACGTTTCAATATGTAGTGTCATATACATAAGTCATTAGTTAAAATTTTGACATACGGTGAGCAAAATATAATGTGTTATAAGACAAGTAAGACTCACTCGAAGTTGTAAGGCCAAAGTATTAGCTTTTTGTCACGTTGTCGCTTCAAAAACCTTAGCAAAGTCTGCGGTGTATCCTTGTTATAGAGGGGATTCTCTATGGTTTTGACATGCATTGTGTTCGGGTCAATGAACCCAATGTCCGTGATATCGTCCCTTTTGCATTCGAGCATCTTCGATCCGCATAATATAGCGCACAAAAGATTATAATCTGCGAGACAATGAACGACTTCTCAAATTAAATAAATAAATCACTTACGAGACAATAGCAACCGATGATTGATTTGTCGAGGGCCCGGAGATTGTATAACTGAAAGAGTTCGGCGAAGTCAACGTTCACACGAGTACTCTCGGAAGTAGTGCTCTTCCCTAACTCGCACCATGATAGTCTCGATCCCTTCCTTTGAGGCCTTAAGGTACCACGAATTCAAGTTACGCATACTTGTTGGTACCTTCCCGACATTCTCGACCAAATCTTTCCCTTGAACAAACCGATATGCTCGTTCAGCTAAGGCGTAATCAGTTCCGTCTTGTCGAGAACTTTGAACGGTCTTCCCGTCAAACACCTTGAGAGGGTCGACCGATTGAACGGGTTGTTGTCCGAGCTGGTAGACTTGGTGTATCCCTTTTATCTCCCCGATACCCGATTGAACGGGTTTTGTCGCCTCGATCATCTTGTCATACGACCTTTCAATAGAACGCACATAGTCGGATGGCGGCGATGGTACGGGGTCATATAGATTGTCAACGGTACGCACAACTTTCTCCCGATCTAGTGTCTTCTCGAAAGGTATCTCTGGCACTTTCGGTGCAAAAAATTTCTTCACCTCGGCCTGAACGGCCTCCGTGTTTTCCTCTGGAGTTTTTTCCCAAGGTAACTTCTCAGTAGGCGGCAGTTGTTTCTCCTTTCTAGCTTTCTTCCTAGGCGGCGTACCGTTCCGCTTAACGGACGCTGTCTTACGCGGAGGATCTCGAGATGGTGGACTCACGCTCGGGGTCCCTCTCGGGTAGGTGTGGACTTGGCTGCTCACCGGGACCGCCACCGGGAGGAGTCGATGGCATTTGCTGCTCATGTGTAGGAGTCGGTGGCCTTTGCAAAAGGACGACGTACTTCTTCGGCCATAGGGCGAAACCGTGCTTGACATCGGCCGGTGTCCTCTCATCTTCACCTCTAGGAATATCAAGCTCCACTTTTTCAAAACCCGAAACAACTTCATCCACCCCGACACGAACACAACCAGGTGGAATGGGCATATGATGGTGCATTGCTCCATCTTCACTTGGGTACACATAGCCGACCGCCACCTTAACGACGCGGTCCTGATTAACATATGTAGCTCGCAATCTGTCTTCTCCGTGACATAATCCACGGGGTAGCTTCCTCCACATCCGTCAAGATGCGAGGAACCGACACCGCTTCTTCGCCGAGATGGGGCAGCATCGGCTTGTGGATCCTGTAGAAACAGCGGCTGATCGAGTGCCCTCCGATTTCTCTCAAGAGCCTCCACCCTAGATAACAACTCCGTTACAATGTCGGCGTCCTTCTTCTTCTTTCGCGAACGGCTTCTATAAGTGTCGGCGCTGTCCGGCCACGCTTCCTTCATGGTGAGACCTGGGCGAGCTCGTACCCGTCCAACATGTTCGGGGTTCCCCGGAGCGAGTGTCGGCTCGTCATTCTCTCGATCGGGAATGTACTCTCCCTTTCGACCTTGTCAATTGCATCTACAAGCTTCGGTACAATTGCCTCAATTTTTTCCTTCCATTTTCCCTTCGCAACGATCAACCCTGTCTTTGGGTCCAACCCTGCCCCATGAGCGAACAACCATAACTTGGACCGTTCGGGCCGGTCCCATGTCCGTGGAGTGATTCCATGATCCATCGATTTATTCTCAAACGCTCGTCCACTTCGGAATGGCACTCTTGTAGCCACCTGACCCCAAATGATGCGGAAGTTTCTTCTTTGCAGCATTTTCGGTATTTTTCTTCGATCGGGACACAAAAGTAGACGATTGCTTATACTCCTTAAATGCGGCCCAGTTGATCTTTTATCTTCACTAGATTATCATCGAATACTTGGATCTTCATTCTTATATTTGTCCCATAAATTTTTCTTGAAGGTCCGGAATTGTATGGCCATCTTCTTCCATGTCCATTCCTTGACTTTATTCTTCGGCCTTCCGTCATGTCTTCCGGTAGGCTGAACTTTGTCATGAGCGTGTCCCAAAGAAATTTTTTCATCGCGTCGTTGACATAACTAGCACCACTCTCCGGGTTCTTCGGCTTATGCCACTCTTGAATGCTGATCGGTACATGGTCCCTAACAATAACTCCGGATTGACTTGTAAATTTGCGGCAAAACTCCTTGGGCTCCACTGGTTCACCATTATCCTTGAATGCCGTGAGGGCTAACCTGCCCTCGCACTTTAGCACCCGCGTCGGGCCTCGTTTTGATCTAACAGACTTGCTCGATGATCCAGAAGGCTAAAAGAAAAAATTATTCGTTAATAAGTGCAATACAAATAAATGAATGCATCTAGGGATGAACATATAGACTAATTGATACATAGATATACACCTCGCCGGAGTTTGTGATGGACACTTCGTTGTCTCTTCTAACTTGTTCAGACTCAAGTCCCTCGCCAAAATCATTCAGAAAGTCTTGGTAATCGTTGTCTTCTCCATCGTCGGGTTCCGGACCACGGGCACTCTCATAGATCAATTGCGATTGAACTCGAATTACGATTGAAAAAGGCGGGAAAGAAAGGGCGGGAATAAAATTTTATTACGATTGAACTCGAATTAAAATACATAGCTTAACTGAAAATTAAAGATACATGGCCAAATTCTACTGTTGGAGTCATTCAGTCATACTCGTGCCTAGCCCTGTAGTAGTCGCCACCTGTAGTCGTCGTAGTCGCCGTCATCATCGTCGCCGGCATCGGGGTCGCGGTACTCTCCGGTCGGCGGGTGAGCACGCGTGGGCCGGGACCGAGGGTAGCGCAGGCGGGGGCCACGGTAGGCCATGACGCCCTGGAGAGTCCGGCCGCGCCACCACGGCCCGACGGCCGGCCTCGTTGAAGTTCGAAGGAGGCGGACCGCCCTCCTCATGCTCGGAAAGCGCCCTCTCACGCCGATTGATGAAGAAGCTTTCCCAAGTCGGGCCGTAGTCGGGATGCCACCGGGGATTCCTCCGCTGCTCCGGCGTGAGCTCGAAGTAGTAGTGGTTCGTGATGGCCATCTCGCGCGCCACACCTAGAGGGACTGGAGGGACCGGTACGCCTCCGACGCTTAGCAACCAGCCGGTCGGGACGCGGTAGCCCGGCGGGTAGGGGTAGTTCGAGGCGCAAAGCGCCTCCGCCTCCCGGGGGGTTAGAGATGCGATGGAAGCCATGGGAGAGAATGATGAGGTTTGCGAGATATGAGTCTAGATGTGATATGTAAATGGTGGCCAAGCCTACATATATATAGTGGAAAAATGGCGGGAAGACAAAGGCGGGAACCGGTGAAAAGCGTGGGAAGAAAATAGGCGGGAAGACAGAGGCAAACCTTTAGTACCGGTTGGTGGGTGCAACCGGTACTAAAGCCGTCGACGAGATAAGGACGCCCTGCTCGATGAGATAAAGTATGTAGCGCACGACGCCCTGTCGGTGGGATAAGGACGCGTGGGTAACCTTTAGTACCGGTTGGTGGGTGCAACCGGTACTAAAGCTGTCGGCAGGATAAGGACGCCCGGCTCGATGAGATAAAGTATGTAGCGCACGACGCCCCGTCGGAGGGATAAGGACGCGTGGGTAACCTTTAGTACCGGTTGGTGGGTGCAACCGGTACTAAAGCCGTCGGCGGAGATAAGGACGCCCTGCTCGATGAGATAAAGTATGTAGCGCACGACGCCCGTCGGTGGGATAAGGACGCGTGGGTAACCTTTAGTACCGGTTGGTGGGTGCAACCGGTACTAAAGCCGTCGGCAGGATAAGGACGCCCCGCTCGATGAGATAAAGTATGTAGCGCACGACGCCTCGTCGGTGGGATAAGGACGCGTGGGTAACCTTTAGTACCGGTTGGTGGGTGCAACCGGTACTAAAGCTGTCGGCAGGATAAGGACGCCCTGCTCGATGAGATAAAGTATGTAGCGCACGACGCTCTGTCGGTGGGATAAGGACGCGTGGGTAACCTTTAGTACCGGTTCGTGTCTACAACCGGTACTAAAGCTGTCGGCAGGATAAGGACGCTCTGCCTATAAAAGGAGCATCGATACATGGATGGAGAGTTTCATCACCATGGATGGAGGAAAGGGTTGGGAAATCTCCTGTGGCGGAACTTGTCGAAGATGCCCTTGGTGCACACGCCCTATGGCATCTTCGGAAGTTCCGCCTCGGAAAAATTTCCCCGCAAGCCCGTGGAAGACTCCATCTCCTCTAACAAATGTTGGGGAAAGGGTTGGGAAATCTCCGTGGCGGAACTTGTCGAAGATGCCCTTGGTGCACACGCCATATGGCATCTTCGGAAGTTCCGCCTCGGAATTTTTTTCCTGCAAGCCCGTGGAAGACTCCATCTCCTCTAACAATGTTGCGGAAAGGGTTGGGAAATCTCCCGTGGCGGAACTTCTCGAATATGCCCTTGGTGCACATGCCCTATATATGGCATATTCGGAAGTTCCGCCTCGGAAAAATTTCCCCGCAAGCCCGTGACTTAACTAGTAAAACAAGCCAACCATCTCCATTGTTAATATCTTACATACGAGTAACATCATTACACAAAAGTGATTTCCATATTGAGATACACAAGTTATGATCCCTATATGTAGCTAGCTAGTCTTCTGAGTTTTCTTCGCTCGTTTCCCTTTCTTCTTCTGCGACGCAACCATGGACAATCTTCATTGTTTAAGATGATGCTTGGGTCAATTTTTACCTTGAAGGGTGGAATATCGTCAAACTTATTATAATCTTCTCGACATGTCTGTCTTGTCCTCTACTCCCACGATGTTTCTTTTTCCCGAAAGAACTATGTGCCGCTTTGGCTCATCGTATGATGTGTCCTCTTGCCTTTCTTTTCTTTTTTTCGGTTTGCTAGACATATCCTTCACATAAAAAACCTGAGCCACTTCACTGGCTAGGACGAATGGTTCGGTGTCGTACCCAAGATTCTTGAAATCCACCGTAGTCATTCCGCATCGCGGGTCTACATCGTACCCCGTCTTTCAGGTTGAACCATTTACACCGGAACAAAGGGACCTTGAAATTAGGTCCATAGTCAAGTTCCCATATCTCCTCTATGTACCCATAATATGTGACCTTGTTCCCATTGCCATCTTCTCGCATCAAAGCGGACACCACTCGTTTTGGTTGGTGCTCTTTTTGTCTTGGGCGAAAGTGTAAAATGTGTTCCCATTAATCTCGTACCCTTGAAAAGTCGATATAGTAGAAGATGGTTGCTTGGCCAACAAGTACAGCTGCTCGTCATCGGTGACATTCATGAGACGTGTTTGCAACCAACCGCCGAAAGTCTTCATGTGTTCTCCATCAATCCAATCTTCACGTTGCTCCGGGTATTTAGAGCGTAAGATCTCCTTGTGTTCCTCTTTGTACGGAGCCACCAAGATGGAATTAAGCAGAACTGTGTAGTGTGCTTGAGTGAAAGAATGTCCGTCCATACACGTTGCTGATTTCTTTCCTAGCGTGCCTTTTCCACGCAGTCTCCCCTCATAGCGCGATTCAGGAACACCGATCCGCTTAAGGTCAGGAATAAAGTCAACACAAAACTCAATGACCTCCTCTCGTTCCATAGCCCTTGGAGATGCTTCCTTCCGGCCTAGCACGGTTATGAACGTACTTCTTTAAGACTCCCATGAATCTCTCAAAGGGGAACATGTTGTGTAGAAATACAGGACCGAGAACGCCAATCTCTTCGACCGGGTGAACTAGGAGATGTGTCATAATATTGAAGAAGGATGGTGGGAACACCAACTCGAAGCCGACTAGACATTGGACCACATCCTTCCGTAAATTTTGTAGAGTAAGTGGATTGATCACCTTCCGAGAAATTGCATTGAGGAACGCACATAGCTTCACAATGGGTACTCGAACATTTTCCTGCGAAGCCCCCTCGATGCAACCGGAAGTAATTGTGTCATAATCACGTGGCAGTCATGAGACTTTAGGTTTTGAAACTTTTTCTCCGACATGTTTATTATTCCCTTTATATTCGACGAGAAGCCAGACGGGACCTTGATGCTACTCAGGACTTCAAAAAAGATCTCCTTCTCCTCTTTGGTAAGAGCATAGCTGGCAGGACCTTGATACTTCTCAGGATTCAGGTTGTTTCCTTCGTGGATACTTTGCTGGTCCTGTCGTGCTTCCGGTGTATCTTTTGTCTTCCCATACACGCCCAAGAAGTTTAGCGAGGTTCACGCAAAGATTTTTCTTCACGTGCATCACGTCGATTGCGAGTGAACCTCTAAGAATTTCCAAGTAGGGTAGCTCCCAAAATATCGACTTCTTCTTCCACATGGGTACGTGTCCGTCAACATCATGCGGAACAGATTGTCCGCCGGGACCCTTTCCAAAGATCACTTTTAAATCCTTGACCATATCATATATAACTTCCCCATTAGGGCGGGTAGGCTTCGTTCGGTTATCCGCCTCACCTCCGAAATGCTTTCCTCTCTTTCTTACGTGATGTTGTTTTGGAAGAAATCGACGATGCCCCGGTACACATTCTTGTTTCCCAAATAATTACTATCAGTCTCACCTAAACAAGTGTGTGCATGCATTGTATCCCTTGTTTGACCGCCTCGAAATGTTACCAAGAGCAGGCCAATCATTGATGGTTACAAATAACAACGCTCGTAGGTTAAATTCCTTTTGTTCGTGCTCATCCCACACAGGTACACCTTCGTCACGCCACAACTCTAAAAGTTCTTCAACCAATGGCCTCGGGTACACATCAATGTCGTTGCCGGGTTGCTTCGGGCCCTGGATGAGCACCGGCATCATAATGAACTTCCGCTTCATGCACAACCAAGGAGGAAGGTTATAGATACATAGAGTCACCGGCCAGGTGCTATGACTGGAGCTCTGCTCCCCGAAAGGATTAAAGCCATCCGTACTTAGACCAAATCTTAAGTTCCTTGCGTCATCCGAAAATGACTTGAACTCTCTGTCGATTTTTCTCCACCGCGACCCGTCGGCGGGGTGTCTCGAGCATCACATCTTTCTTACGGTCCTCTTTGTGCCATCGCAACAACTTGGCATGCTCTTTGTTCCGGAACAAACGTTTCAACCGTGGTATTATAGGAGCATACCACATCACCTTCGCAGGAACCCTCTTCCCGGGGGTGGACTCACCCTCAACATCGCCGGGGTCATCTCGCCCGATCTTATACCTCAATGCACTACATACCGGGCATGCATTCAAATTCTCGTACTCCCCGCGGTAGAGGATGCGGTCATTGATGCATGCATGTATCTTCTCGCACCTCTAATCCTAGAGGGCAGACAACCTTCTTTGCTTCGTACGTGCTAGAGGGCAACACGTTCTCCCCCGGAAGCATCTTCTTTATTATTTTCAGCAACTTTTCAAATCCCTTGTCGAAGTACCATTCTCTCGCCTTCCACCGCAGCAATTCCAGCGTGGTACCCAGCTTTTTCCGACCATTTTCGCAATTTGGGTACAACGAGTTTGTTGTGATCCTCTAACATTTTCTCCAACTTCAACCTCTCCTTTTCATTTCCGCAGTTCATCTTCGCATCAAGAATGGCCCGACCCAAATCGTCATCCGGGTCATCAAAAATCGGCTCATCGAAAATGAGCTCTTCTTCAGCTTCGTCTTCCCCATTCTACTACCACCGTCTTCAGTGAATAAGCTGGGATAGTTGTCACTATCCTCTTCTTCTTCGTTGTCTTCCAATATAACCCCTCTTTCTCCGTGCTTGGTCCAACAATTATAGCTGGGCATGAAACCATTCTCCAGCAGGTGGACGTGAAGGGTCTTCGAGGTAGAGTAATCCTTCATATTCTTACAGGAACTACATGGACAATACATGAAATCATTCGATCGCCTGTTTGCCTCAGCCACGTTGAGAAAATAATGCATGCCAGCAATGAACTCGGGATGGCACCGGTCACCGTACATCCATTGTCGACTCATCCGCATTTTATATGTATATCAAAAATCATTAAGTACACAACATCATGGATATATGAGTGACCAACTTAATTAATATTCAAGTTCATCACATAAAACTAAGTTTTTTTTATAAAAAAGAAGAGGCTCACCGAGGTTGTACGGTGCCGGCTAGGGGACGACGCTAGCGATCGACGGCGGTGAGGACGGGGATGATACTAATTAAAACCTACAAAATATACCATAATTTCAGCTCAAATTGATTATAAAAAAGTAAAATCCCTAACTTAGGCATTTCATCAAACACCTTGCTAGCACTAGAAAAATAGTACGAGTTAAACTACCAAAGAAATGAGCTAAATTAGGAACGCCGGAAGAAAGGATGATATTGCTAACCCTTGGATAGATGGAGGTCGTTAATCTTGTTAAAATGGTGGAGAAAAATAAAGATTATTGGAGTGTGAGAGGTGGAGAAAAATTTAGAGTGTGAGGAAGAAGAGAAAAATGAGAGCCAGCAGGGGGCTCGGGACGATCTGGGCGATTTTGATATGGCTGGGTACCCTTTGGTACCGGTTCGTGTTACGAACCGGTACCAAAGGTCCAGCCCGGGCCCCACCACGCGTCTGAATTTTGGCCGAAGACCTTCGTACCGGTTCCTAACACGAACCGGTACGAAAGCCCCTCCCAAACCGGTACCAAAGCTCCTCGCCCACCTGAGCCCTCAAACCGGTACAAATGGCCCCATTGGTACCGGTTCGTAAGGGAACCGGTACCAATGGCTTAGATGGATGAGAGGTTTTCTACTAGTGCCTCCAGCAACAACAAAATGACTATGAGATGATTTAGACGGACAAAAAAGACAATCCACTCAAAGATTACCCTGCTAAATTAGAATTTTTCACATGTCAACCCATGGTTGTGAATGAGATAATTATATGCTCAAGAACTTGTGAGAATGATCCGAACGTGAATTGGAACAATACACGTGACTGAAATGGAGATAGCAACAACATCGAACATGCAAGACTATATGTATGTGTTAGTTAACAGCTTACGCAGTCCCGCCTCAAGCAAGGTGAGGAGCTAATACTTCTTGATGCCAATTATTTTTTATGCCATGGTAAAAACCATGCAGACAGTGAAGTAATCTACTATCTCCTTATCATTGTGTATATTAAACAAAATGAAAAGAGACAACCCATCACTGTGTATATTAGACAAAGTACAAAGTGATGTGCGGTTCAGATGGCAAATTAAAGGGTAAACAAATAGGATGGACTTCATTATTTCGCATTAACTGGTGGATGTTTACTTACAGTACTAATATATATTTTGCATGGGATGAAAAAAGGGCAAGTGACAAAGTAGATAATACCAAACATAGATAATGAGCTGATAGGGGTCAACAAATGTATGTATAACATAGAGTAACAAACAAACTGGATTGAAAGAGCTACTCAGTTTACAATGGAAGGTTTGCTTACAAACTCTTCAACATTGGACAACATCCTTCAATTTAGAGTGACACGAAAGCTAATTTTGAGTACCAAAGGATTAGAACATTAAACTTATGTAGACTTAGAACTTATCCTTTCTGGCCAGGCACTAGAAGATCTCACTCCTTGTAACATATAGTTCTTACACCAGCAAAGATGTAGCAAGTGACTCATCCGATAGCCACTCCGAGAAGCAAGGAATATAAGGTTGATATGTGTACGGCTTGTATGGTCCAGGAGAGAAGATAGTACGCATTATCCTGCTATCCAGATTGTATGATACAATATCTCCATGCCCGCCAGTAACGAAAACCAAATTCAGTTCAGGATGGATTGCAGTCGGTGAAATGTATATTGGAGATCTGAGCTGCCGCGGTTCACATAGTTCTGATTTGCTGACAGAATGCTTGAGGACCCATTCTTCACCTCCATAATCCTCAAGGACACAAACTGATAGACGGCAGTCATTATCATAATCAGAGCGGAGCAGATACAAGCGCCCCTGAGACAGCCCTATAAAACTGGTATTGGTTGGGTGGGGTGTCGAGATTTTCCTCCATCTGTTCAACTCCATATCAACCGTGACTAATGAAGAATCACATGTAGTGAAATGCATAATACCACTAAAGAATACACTTTTCGCATCCTCGTGCACTCTGCAGTTATCACCCCACCCGCTAGGCCGGTAAGTCCATGATCCAGTTTTCGATGAGAAGACCTGCAATCCAGTGACTTGAAGCTTGTCCTTGAGGAGTAGAAAAACTCTGAAGTGAGAAGATACAGCTGGGTCGAAACACAAACGCGCAGCATGCATTGCTGGCATCGCATCTGTCTCTGGCAACACAATCCACTTTCCAGTGGCAGGGTTACACACGAGATATTTCCATTCATACTTGTTGGCGTAGCCGCACAGCAGAAGGCCATTGGAAGAGTGGATGATTTGGATACTTTTAAAGCTGCTGGGCAAGAAGGAAAGAGAGGGGTCGACCATAGGCCGTCCTCTCCCCGACATATTGGTGAAACGGCCAGATTTGATGGCCTGGCTGAACTTTACCGGGCCGTAGAAGAAACCGGACAGGGTCTGACGCGACTTCCTGCGGAGGCCAGGGTCGGAGCAGAGGGCGAGCCATGATTTGGACACGCATTTGAAGCGGCAGAGCGAGCTGTAGGGCACCTGGGAGAGCACCCGGGAGAGGATTTCGGCGATGAGGTCCACGGTGAGGACGCTGGAATCCGCCGCCGCCGCCAGCAGCATATTCCTGAAACTCTCATCCATCCCGTACAGTTGGGGATCCAATCTGCAAAGAATCGGGCGGAGCACCTACCGAGGGTGAGGGTCACGTGAGCGAAACCGTGACGGCAAGCGAGTGCCGTAGCACACTGATTGAATTAGATTAGGGTAATAGGGGTGCTACGGTGATCCTCCACCGCGCGCGTCCCTGGCTTGGGCGCCGAGGCGGCGGGATTCAGGGTTTGGCCTAGGGTGGGGAACTGTGTCGGTTCATTGAGGCGTCTGGTTACGGTGGATGGGTCCACCAGGCATCACTAGATAGACTTGCAAGTAAGACTGGTAGGAGTAACTTAGACTAGTAACATATGTCATGTTACTAGTTTAGGTTACTACCTTTATAGTGGGTAGTAACTTATATGTGGTGTCATGCATTGTATCATTTATTATGTTGTAGACTCATCTTGCCTTAGGGTGTGTTCGGTTTGAGAATTTGCTGGAACGGGATGGAACGGTTCCACGCGTGAGAAGGATTCTCGTGTTCGGTTTCGGCAGGGAATGGAACCAACTCATTCCATAGAAACGGATATTCGCCGAAGATGCGGAATCCACCCGTCCGTCCGATTCGGCCGGACGAGGTGGAACGGCTGCTAACCACGCGCTGAAAAAATTGATACTCGCTAACCACCGCCCCTGTCTCCATCGAGGTCATCGCCGGTACAAGGTTCTCCGCCCGTCCGAGGTCGTTGCCGCCCCTGCCGCTGGTCGCCGACGCGGGCGCGAGGTCGCCGACACGGGCGGGGGCTGGAGGTCGCTGGGCGCGAGGTCGCCGACGCGGGCCGAAGGTCGCCGGACGCGAGGCGCGAGGGCAGCGGGCGCGAGCTCGCCGGGACGCGGGCCGAAGGTCGCCGGGACGCGAGGCGCAGGGGCAGCGGGCGCGAGCTCGCCGGACGCGGGCCGGAGGTCGCCGGACGCGAGGCGCAGGGGCAGCGGGCGCGAGCTCGCCAGACGCGGGCCGGAGGTCACCGCATTCCTCCTGTCCCATGATTTGGAGTCTGATTAATGGAATATTTAGATTATTTAGGCACTGATTAATTAAGTTTAGGCACAAATTCGATTTGGTTCCATTCCACATTTTTTGGATGAACCGAACGTGAGAATGGGTTGGAATGGGATGAAGTGAAATGGAATGGAATGGAATGGTTCTATTCCATTCCACTTGATCCAGATAACGAACACAAGTATGTGATGTTATGGTAACATAGGGAATAAAATCTTATGCGACCCGGGTCGTATAGCCCAGGTCGCTGGACCAACCCGTGACACGTGACACAAAAATCTGGACGCAAGCGAGGCGAATCCCCTCAACCAAATTAGATCGATTTCTTCTCACAAAACTGGCCGTCGCCGGCTGCCGCCACTCTGCTCGCCGCACCGTCGAGGAACCGCCCACCATCCTCGATGCCCCTACTTGGGGACGGACTGGAAACCCTCCACGGCGCCCCCGCTCTCCGCACCGGCGGCAGCAGCAACCTGTGATTGCCCTCGTCAAGACTGTTGCTGGTTTTGTTGGCCGCTCCTGTCTCTGGGTGTCGGTACATCAGGAAATCGGTAATCACTTGTTCCTTGGTCCTGCGTCCTGGGGTCTTTTACCCCATCTTGCCGGCCGGCCGGCCGGAAGAATCGTCGGCGAAGAAGAATCGTAAGCGGAGGAGAAGAATTGGAAATAGACGGCCTGTACTTGAAAAGGGAAGTAGGGGATCAGTTTGGCCCAGCTGCTTTGAGATTCGTATTACAGGTGTCGCTCAATAGAGTTGGTCCAGCGACCTGGGCTATACGACCCGGTCGTATAAGATTTTCTTCCGTAACATAGCTAGTTACCACTTCACTCTCTTTCTTCATTTATTAGCATGTCAAATCACCAAAATGTCATGAGATGTGTGATGTTACTAGCTATGTTACTCCCACTATGAGCAGTCTAATCCAGCGTGGAAAAGGCTTTGGTAATTAGATTTCCTAACCAAAATTAAAATTTTCGGATGTCGGGTTTAGCGTGGTATGGTTCCGTGGCAAAGAATTATACTACTCCCTCCGGTATTAAATCCAAGTCAATTAAAAGAGATAGGAAGAAGTACCATATGTAAAAGCTGACCATATTTCTGTCCTCTTATATCTCTAATCTACTGTTTATTTTCGTGCATGAGCAATAACAGCATGCTAAGGTAATTTCTGGTGATGAATAGTGTTGCTACAGTTCCCAGTCCTCGCTAATAGACATATAGGCAATAAAAGTGGATGGCCAATCTAAACGTCAAACTGTGAAAATATTGAACACATGTGAGGGGGAGAAAGAAATTTGAAGATGGTTGCCCGTCTCAAGTCGGGGGGGGGGGGCCTGACATAGACATAGCTACGCCCCTGTTAGAAAGTGGTTTAGGGTTCCAACTCCTCGGGGAGCCGGCAATAGAAATATTCTTATTGCTTAATCTTGCATGAACTCCTTACAGTTGTTTATATAACGAAAATAAGATAACTTGTGGGCTAAGCCCCTAACTAAGCTTGTCCATTGGGCCTCCTCCGGGTATAAGTGAGCCCGGTCATAACATCTCTCCCCGCCTGCGCAAACAGCTACCTCGTCCTTGAGCTGGTAGTCGGGGTAGTGTTGGCGGAACTCGTCACGCGGCTCCCAAGTGGCCTCCTCCTCCGGAAGGCCCTCCCACTGAATCAACAAGTACCACACTCCGTGACGTAGCTGGGCTCGCAACACCTTCGCCGAGCTCGGAAGAAGACGCCCGTCGGAGGTAGGAGGAAGCGCTGGCGTGGTTGCCGGTGTCTCTCCATGGTAAGGCTTTAACATCCCCACATGAAAGACGTCGTGGATGCGTGCCCTAGCCGGGAGCTGAAGGCGGTAGGCCAGCTGCCCTACACGCTCTAGGATGGTGAATGGCCCAGCGTAGCGAGGACCTAGCTTGCGCTTTGCACGCGGGTCCAGAGACTGAGTGGAGCGGTGAACAAGACGCAGCCACACCCGATCACCGACCGTGAACTACACCTCGCGATGGTGGTCGTCGTAGTAGTGCTTGGCCAACTGCTAGGCCTGAATGAGGCATTGTCGCACCTCTGCAAGCATCTCGTCGCGGTTGCGGAGAAGCTCTCCCGCCGCTTCCCGTCCGTGCCGTTGCTGGGTCAACCTGCAGTATGGGCGGGGGCGGACGGCCGTAGACCACCTCAAATGGCGTGGCGCGCAGGGCGGAGTGATAGGAGGTGTTGTAGCAGTACTCCGCCCACACGAGCCAATCCACCCAAGCGCGAGGACGATCACCTGTGACACAACGCAAATACATGGCAATCACCTTGTTAACCACCTCCGATTGGTCGTCCGTCTGAGGGTGGAATGCCGTGCTAAACCGGAGCTTCACTCCCGCCATCCGGAAGAGATCGTGCCAAACATTCCCCGTAAACACCGGGTCTCGGTCGCTGACGATTGAAGCGGGAAACCCGTGAAGGCGGACGATGTCGTCGAAGAAGGCACGGGCCACGGACGCGGCAGCGTACGGATGGCCGAGTGCGATGAAGTGGGCGTACTTGGAGAAATGATCGACCACCGTGAGGATGATGGACTTGCCGCCCACTTTGGGAAGGCCCTCAATGAAGTCCATGGAGATATCAGCCCAGACCTGAGAGGGCCCCTCCAAGGGCTGCAACATACCCGCCGGTCGGAACATCTCCGTCTTGTTACACTGACACGTCTCACAAGACCGCACCCAGTCCCGGACCAGGGCCCGATCACCAAGGATGTAGAAGTTTGTGCAGAGACGATGGAGGGTCTTCTGCACACCCTCGTGGCCCACTGAGTGAGCTATCAGCGTCACCTCGTGACAGAGGTCGTCGTGGTCTGTGTTGGGCCCGGAGTTGATGAAGGACAATTTATGCGCAACCTTGAGTAGAACCCCAAGAGGAAGGTATGACGAGCACAGCAGGAAGTTTTCCCTCAGTAAGAAACCAAGGTTTATCGACCAGTAGGAGAAAAACGTTCTCTCCCGAGGTGTTGCGAACCAACTCGTGGCAGGGCGCACTGCCGGCGTCAGCAACAACATGGAGACCTGCACACAAACAACCAAGTACTTTGTCCCCAACTTTCAGCGAGGTTGTCAAGCTCACTGGTTTTGCTGAAAACAAAGGATTAAACGAACTATGTGGAAGAAGAATTGTGCTGAGCTTATCCCCTATTCAGAGCGGTACTACCCTCGTGAACGAGCAGTACTACCGGTTCAAGCGGTACTGCCGGTCCAAGTCACGGTACTACCCCTATGTCTGGTTTCACCTATGTTGCTTGTTAGTGTCCTTTTTGATCTTTAACTCCAAGGCTTGTGCACTTATCCCCTATTCCCTCTACAACCTATGTTGTTCATAGGTCCATCCAAGCCCCGTAGTGGCGCCAAGGTCAAGCCTCCTTCTCGTCGTCACCGAGAGGAAGAAGAGCAAAAAGAGATTGTCCCGACAAGGACCACCAAGCGCCAAAGGGAAGCTGCAGCGGCAGCTAGCAAAAGGACCACCTCGGGTCCTCAAAATTCTATGACTTCTCTCAAGAAAGCCCAATTCTTGCAAGTACGAGGAGCCAATCCGTACTTTTTTCCAAGGAACTCTCGTCAGTGCCCCAACTCCTTCTTCTACCACGCCGATTAAGAGAGGATTTACAACGATGTCTATGGGTCAAAGGAGTTCAATTGTTGCCCGCAATACTCCATCAACATGGAAAACCTCCAATCCAAGCCCGAATACTTTGGGGAAGCACTCGAGATATGCGAAGAGCAAGGTCTTATTCCTTCGATGACTTTCTCCCACAACTACTCCAAGGAGATGATATGTCAATTCTATGCCACTGTGGTGTTTCTTGAGGATGAAGGTGGCTTCCGCTCGCTAAAGTGGATGACCAAGGAGTTCATGATGGAGTCCACGTGACAGGAGTTTGCTAGGGGCATTGGCTATGATCTCCCCGACTACAATATCAACTTCTTCCGGATTCACCTTCAAGCCAAGCCAATGGCCAAGGAGAAGATGGCCAACCTCTACATCCCCGGAAGAATGTTGTGTGGAAGTGCCTATCATCTTCTACCCGTCTATGACATCATGAACCGCATCTACCGCATCACCATCAACCCCAAGCACACCAACCAAGATGAGGTGCATGGTTTTCTTGTGAACCTCCTTGTGCGCACTGATCAGATGAGGGGTCGCGGCAAGCAATTGGATGTCATGGACTACATATGGCATGAGATGCGTGATTGTGCCTTCATCCGCAAGCTTCCTCAATATGGGCCCTATGTCATGAGGCTCATTTGCCTCAAATGGGATCAAGCTGGCCGTGGAGATCTCCTAGAGCAATGCCGCCCTCTCACTATTCATAAGGAGAAGAGCCCCCTTGTCAAGAATCATGATCTTCCAAGGTTTGGCAAGAATTCCCCCAAGGACCCGGAGGAGGAGGAAGCCGATAGTGATGACTCCGACTTCGTGCCCAACTCCGTCAAGACCAAATGCCTCTTTGCCAAGCTCACCGCTCGCCTCAAGAAGTTCTTTTGCTTCAAGGAGGACCTCCAAGACAAGATGTAGCAAGCCCACCATGACAACAAGAAGATCCTCCAACGCCAAAAGGCAATGATGAGGCACATGGGCCTTACCGTCTCCGAGGGCTCCAAGGACAACATCACACCTCCCGGTGAATGGAAGTCCAAGTACACTTGGTCGAGCTCCGAGGACTCCATCCCCGAGCGCATTGTTCGCCCCTCTCCACCACCTCATGGCAAGGGCCATGTCGAAGATGAAGACGAAGATGAAGAGGACGACAAGGACGAGGAGATGGAGGATGGTGATGATGAGGAGGACGACGAGGAAGGCGAGGAGGATGATGATGATGACAAGGAGGATGATGATGATGACGAGTGATCCCCTTGGGACGTTAGTATGCTTCTTCTCCCTTTTTGGTGTTTCGATGCCAAAGGGGGAGAAGTTGATCTATTAGGACGGGAATTTGCATGGGGATGCCAAGGGCTTGGTGATTCATTTTGGTTTTTCGGCCTTGGCATCATATCTTATCCCTAGTTATTTGGAACTTATTCGTATGCTTTCTACTCTATTTGTGGATCTCCCGATCCCCCCCCCCCGTTTGTATTAAGACTTATTCGTGGTAGCCTATATTGGTCTTCGTTATTTATCTCTTGTTGGCTACACCAATTCTATGGAGGCACTTATTGTGAGTTTGGGTTTTCTCAAGGCAAAGGTATGACAAATCCACCCAAAGCTCTTTGCATGATCATGTGTTGCCTCCATAGTGTGCATATGCTATATGAGCTTGTCAAATATCCCTGTTGCATATGTGCATGGTTTGTAGAATCTATGGGGAGTTGTTCCTCTAGGATGTGTGCATTTGTATACAAATGCATATTCCAAATATGCACACATCTAGGGGGAGCTCCGTCTACCTTTTTGCAAATCGAGAACCTTATCATAATATCTTATGCTATGTTGCCAATTCTTGTGTTGTCATCAAACACCAAAAAGAGGGAGATTGAAAGAGCAAGATCTATATCCCGTGTTTTGTGTGTTTGATGACAACACTTGAATGAATTTAACCGTGCGCAAAGATTGTCTTTGATAGATTTGCAAGTGCACGGTGCCCTCGCTGAACACATCATGATCCGAGGATTGAAGCGTAGCTTATAGGTTTTCTGATTTTGTGTGTGTGTCGCGAGGTAACATGGTTGGAGAGGAAAAGAGGAAAAATGCAGTTTCTGCCTGACCGGTACTACCGGTACCAGGAGCGGTAGTACCGCTACCCTACTGGTACCGCTCCACGGTACCGCTCTGGAGATTTGCACTGAGAAAGTCCCACAGAGAGCCTTGCGGTACCTCTGCGGTACCTTGAGCGGTAGTACCGCTTGAGAGCGGTAGTACCACCTCGGTACCGTAACGCAAGTTACGACACCACCACTGTGGTACCGCTTTGGTACCGCTCGTGATCTAGTAACACTCAGAGGTCATTGCGGTACCGCAAGCGGTACTACCGTTGTGTGTCCATGTGGCTAAATCTGTGGGAGATTTCGAATCCAGAGCGGTACTACCGCTTGCCAAAGCAGTAGTACCGCTTAGGAGGAAACTGCACATAACGGTTAGATTGAAGGGACCCTATAAAAAGGCCCCTTCTTCCCCAGCTTGTTTTTAGCTCTTCTCTCTCTCCTCCATTGTTGCTGAGCTCAAACCTTGTGGTTCTCCCCACCTAGCCAATCAATCTTGCCCAAGTTCGGAGGAGTGGTGGAGGAGGCCCCGATCTATCAATCTACCAAGAGAGAATTCACCAATACCATCTAGTCCTTAGTGGATCTTGTTGTTAGGGTTCCTATGGTGGGATCTTGGAAGAAGTGCTCCTATGGAGGCTAGCTTGGTGTTGTGCTAGCCCCATAGGGTGTTGGAAGCCTCTTAGTGTTGTGGAGCTCGCCCCAACCTTGTGAAGGAACCACCGCCTCGACCGGTGCCTTAGTGGAGAAGGGGAGCCCCTTTGTGGAGCTTTCTCGGGGAAGAAGGTGAGGCCTTCCTTCGTGGTGTGGCCGCCTAGCCTCTTGTGTGAGGCTAGCACCTCCTCAACGCAGACGTACTCCCTTTTGTGGGAGGAACTGCGGGAAACAAACCTCGCCTCATCTCCGCGCCCTCCGGTTGTCCCGCTCCTTACTTTTACTATCATGCTTGGTTCCTTTGCTTGTTGCACTAGACTAGGATCATACTAGGATCACCTCGAACAACAAAGCTATCACCTTTACTTCCGTTGCACTAAAATTGAAAAAGACATAAAATTTGCGTAGCGTCCATTCACCCCCCCTTCTTGTTCGCTACGATCCGTTCACATACCCACCCCTACTTCATTCCGACCGGGCGCTTCTGTTCATGATCTATATGGTTGGCTCCATCGTCAAGTTTGATCAAAAATGCGATGGTACTTATGAAATGGGGCGCCAGTGATATCGTGGCCATCCAGCGCCGCTCTAAGATTCGCGCGCAGGGCCCACGCGCTGGAAGCTTTGACAGCAAGTTTCGACAATACTGGTGAGCCATCCGTATACGCGCCCTATACCGGTTCGTATATACGGTGGTGGCCCATGTCGTGGGGTCGATTATGAGACGCATGGCCAGAGCGACCAGTTCGAATTCGAAATTTTCCTCCACCTCCTCGCTCCCTAACACCCTCAGGCGAGAGGCAACTCGATCTCCAGATCCAGACGGCGCCGACGATGCAACACCATGGTACAACTCAAGGGTTCACTCAGCTCCTTCTCAGTTCAGTTCCATAATTCCGCCTGTACATTTTTACTGACAATTTTGAATCTGCGCCGCGGCTGATGCCATCTCCCGATTCCACCTTCAGCATGGGTTTTCCAGGTGTAGATTCGGGATGGATCGAGCGAGAAGATGAAATGGGGGCAGAAATTCCCGTCTACACGGCAAGACGGAGCGCTGATTCAAACAGCTATGGCAGCAGCGGCGGCGGCGGCGGAGGCGAGGGCCGGACGGAAGTTCCAGGATATCGACGGAAGATGCTGCTCCCATCCGCACAGATTCGCCGCCATCCCCGGGGTCATGCGGAAACAGGTGAGTCAATTTTTGTTTTTAACATCTGTTTGAATAAACCCTGCACTTAGGTCTTTATTTCTTTAGTCTCGTCAGTTTCGACAGTTAAGGGGGCATGATTTAGTCTTGGTCGTCTCCCCCGTTCGTTTTGTATATACCTAAAGCTAGTCATGTGGTCGCACGATGCCTCTGTTGACGTGTATAAAGTAGATTGCCTAGCTCTTTCCATCAGTTCGGACTTTCGGTTCAAGTGGCTAGTGCATGAAGCTTAACATGGTATCAGAGCCCCAGATATCGAGTTCAAATCCTGGCTTTCACAATTTATTCTAAAAATTATCTCCTCTCCCCGCAGCCTCCTGACGTGTGGTCCCGGCCTTCTGCTGCCTCTTTGCCTCTCCTGCCGTGTGGTTCTGGCCTTCCGCTGCCTCTTTGCCTCTCTATACGTGTTGACTTGTCTTCTCGTCTTCCCGTCACACGTGAGAGGGGGTGACAAGGGATTAACTTGTCAATGCCTACGGATTGTAGACTAGGGTTTAGTTAGATGTAGAGGGCAAGTAGATCTCGAAGGTTTCAGCCGAAAAGTACTCGACGAATATAAAACTAGGGTTGTGTTGACAATAAATTCGATCCTCTCTTTGTCCCTCGACTCCCCCTTATATAGGAGGCGGAGCCGAGGGATTCGTAATACACAAGTTTACAGAGTCAGGGAGGGTTTCCAACCCATCCCGCAAGATTACAAACGACGACTCCTATTACAACTCTAGCTTTCCTTAATAGTATCTTGGACTTCCGAATCTTCTTATTCTTCGGGTAATGGGCCTTCAGTAAACCCCGGGTACCATATCCGGCAGGCCCATTGGGTATGCCTATGTCAGTAGCCCCCGAGATTTTGCTTGAATCGCAGAGTCAGGGGAAATCTCCACTGTTTATATTTACTCGACAACTTTAAACTTCTCTATATTTCTTCATATGAATTTCTATATTGTACGGGGATAATGGTAATTGGGGCTAGTTCATCCGACGGATCGGGTACTACTTAACTGCTCTAGTGGCAATCCGCAAAAACCTACTTCAAGATCACGTCCCCGGACATGATCTCGGGATACTGGTGTAAACTTCGACATGTGCCGCTTAAGGTCTTACCATTCTGTCGAGTCCCAGTCATATTTATAGGGTACCTAACGCGTCCGTTAGGATTTTTCTTCGTATCTGTTGATACGGATAAAAGTAGCAAACCGACGTCAGAGACGGCGCCACGCCACACAGAACGGATCTGGGGTCTTACCTTCGCAAATTTGCGGCATTCAGAAATTGATCGCAACTTGGGCGTTCTGAGAATATATTGTCGAGTGCTTATTCGGCTGTTGGAATGGCACATTTTATTGAGTCAACGGATGACTTATATTGCTCTCTCCCGATGGGAGTATATGTAGAGTTACTTGTAACTCGAAATATACTCTCTTGTTCTTCTATTTTTTCCTATTTTCTCTTTTTTTTTTTAATTTCATCGGGCACGCGAACAGAGTTCCCGATGGGAGTAGCCCCCGAGGCTACAGCCAAGGACTTGTGCTTGGGTGTAGGCTCCACGCCTTATGCCGCTATATTTTCTTTCCTTCCCCGAAATTTTCAAATCTCTCGGGTGCACGAACAGCGCTCCCGATGGGAGTAGCCCCCGAGGCTATGAGCAAATATTTGTATTTGATCATAGGCTCACGCCATTTCTATTTTGTCTTTCCTGATCTTTTCATTTTTCCGAAGTAGCCCCCGAGCATTTGGGCAAAAACTTGTATTTGATCAAAGGTCCTTGAAATGATTCATCAATCTTCTGCTGTCTCCATTCTTTACAAACCTTCGTAGCCGAAATTTTCTCTTGTCAAGGTGACATCATTGCTGACGACAGCCATGATCACTGTATCTGGAAAATCGCGAGATGTTCTCTCTCACTGCCTTGCGGGCCCAAACTCCGCATTATATTGACACGTCGTGCAAGTGGGGGACACCCGTCCTCCGCTTTTTCTGGCGTACGTACTGTAGTTGCTGCACTTTCTCATCTATATGAATTTACCGTTTTACCCCTTGTCCACGTGCACACCATCTGTGGCGTAACTTTGTCAATCCAACGGTGTGACGGTTCATCGCACCCCTATATAAGGGCGTCGTCTTCCTCCTTTAGTCCTTTCGCTCGCGCCGCTCCTCTGTTCTTCTCTATCACAAATCCTTCCTTGCGCCGCAAAGCTCTTGAGCTCGACCATACTCGCCCCTTACTCCGGCGCCATTGTTGATGCCTCCGCGCAGACTCACCAGGCACAACACGCCCGAATCAAAGATGGCGACTGAAGATCTGGCGAACACAGAGTGGGAGAGATCCAAAATCTCCTCACAAGACATCAATCTGCTGAAGAAACTGGGGATTAGCAAGAAGCAGGACGCGCTTCGCTTCCCCAGTGAGGAAAGCTATCCAACTCCTCCAATGGAGTACCGGGTTAGTTTTGTCGACCATCTCATCCGTGGTCTTTCTGCCCCCATCCACAATTTCTTATGGGGGTTGCTTTTCATGTATGGACTGCAACTTCACCACCTCACTCCCAATTCTATCCTCCATATCTCCATCTTCATCACACTTTGCGAAGCTTTCCTGCGAGTCCAGCCTAACTGGGCTCTTTGGAAACGCATTTTCTTCTGTCGCCGTAATGGCTCTGCCAATGTTTCTTATAACATCGGTGGTGTTGTTATCTGCGTCCGCCCCGATGTTGAGTACTTTGATGTCAAATTCCCTGACTCAGTACAAGGGTGGCGCAAAAAGTGGTTGTACATTCATGAAGAAAATCATGGCTCCGTCGAAGATAATATCCCTCCTTTTGATGGCACCGAGAAAATTTGTCGTCGCCGTTCCTGGGATGCAGAGGTTACCGACGAAGAAAAAACGGCGACAGAGGCCTTGATGACACGCATCCATCAACTCCAAATCACCCGAGGACAAGAGTTATCGGGTATCCAAATCACGGCGTACTTCCTTAGGATCAGGGTGCAGCCTCTGCAAGCCCGAAAAAATCCTCTTTGGATGTATACTGGCGCCGAAGATATAGATCGCTTGTCGACAGATTTATCAGTCAAGGACTTAGAGAAACTTGTCCGAAAAATCTCGTCGTTAAACAAAAAAGATATTGTTCCTTCGACTTGCCATGTGACGCCATTCAGCGCCACCAACACACTTCCTCAGGTGATATATCCTTGTCCTATGTTTTATTACAGACTCCTTTTTCCTCTTTGGTACTGCTGGTTGTTGAACTGCTATTACTGATATGAATCCATGTCGAAAACACTTCTATGTTGTGCAGAATCATGATACTTCATCACCTCTTCCTCCCCTTCCTGAAGGTGGAGATGTCGAAGAACGGGCCGTTGTCACAGATGACAACCAAGGTACTTCTCACCTTGAGAGTGATGTCGCAGGTTCTCAAAAATCTGCGGCATCCTCTGAAAAAGAGATTGAAACTGAAGCCACCGAATCGACACGCTCTTCTCTTCCAGCTGCTTCCCCGAAGAATAAGAGAAAAAGGGAGAACGTTGTTGATTCCGGCACCTCTGAGGCTGGTGCTGCTCATGGCAAAGGGCCTGCGCTTGATGCTGGAAAGAAAACCTTTGATCCTTACGAGGCTGCTCTTATCAGCTCGTAAGTATTTGTGCGCTGTACTTGTTTATTTTTTGATAATGCTTTCCTATGTTCCTTATCTTGGCGCTTTATTTTTGTAGTGGAGAGGAAGATGAAGATACACCTATTGATGCGACTGCTCGAACGAGCACGTCCCGCACTTTAGTTGTTTCCGAATCTCGACCTGATGGGGACGAAACTTCGCCTCCTCAACATAACGTCGAGCAGCCACCACTAGTTGAAAGCCCCCGAGCTTCTTCTCCAAAAAGAGCGAGGGTCAAGCCAGCCAAGGAAACTATCCAATTCCCTGGTAGTTCGTCGACACCTTCATTGAATGATGTAGGTTCCACGCCTTTTAATTCTTCCATCTCCTTTTTATTTTTTGCTAGGTATTATCAAATTTTATTTCGACTATATTGACTTCCATTCTCCCTTGGTTGTCCCTTCAGCCTTTGATGAAGGAATTTATTCGTCTCTGTACTCAATTCATCGGGTACCGTGACCATACCAAAAAGCTAGAAGGTATTTCTTTTATTTTCCTCCTCTATGGCATATGTACCATTATGTTTTGTCACGATGTCTGACTTTCGCTTATTTTGCCAGGAGATCTTGCGGATGCCAACAAGCGGGCTGACGCTCTTGCTGCTAGGTTAGAGCAGAGCGAAAAGGCTCGCGAAAAAGCTGAAGAAGATGCCAAGAAGGCTAAGGAGGATGCCGCCATTGTCGGAGAACTCCGAAAAAGACTTCACGACGCCGAAACTTCTTTGAGTGAAAACATAACTCAACAATCGGCGCGTGAACAGGAGATCCTTTCTCGCCTAGAGTCGCAATGTCGACGTTTTATCAGTAAGTGTTCAGATCCTTGCTGTTTCCTTGTGTCGTGTTTTTTCTTTTCATTTGGCCAACTTTTTCCACTTTTGCTCAGGGAGAACCGGTCAAGAGTATGAGCTAGAGGGTGCCGAAGGTGACCAACTCCTTGATGCATTCTCACTTCTGGAAATTCACTGTGATGAGGCTCGCGATGGCCTTACTGGAGCAAAGATTGGGATGTCGCGGCTTTTTCCATATTTTTTCAAGAAGAAAGAAGTGCCTGGAAATTTTGTTGCTCTTGCCAAGTGCTTCAGTTCTCAAGATAACCTTGGACTCCAACTTCGCCAAGAGGGTTTGAAAGTAGGAGTTGAAGGTACCATTGCCCTGGTTGCCGACAGTCAGCAAGACGTCGACTAGGCAAAAGTTGGCGGCACAGAGGAGATGGAGACGAAGAAGTGGCAGGCGCTGATTAAGGCTGCCAAGCCTAACACGAAGAAGATCCTTGCCTATCTTGGATATGATCCAACTTCTGCGCCTAGCTCGCCGAAGCCGGAGGTCAAGTAGACCACCTTCCTTTTTGCTTCTAGTTTTAATTCTCTGTTGGCGTTGTTGCCTTTCTAGATTTGACGACAACAACTTCAGTAGTTCACTAGGAGTCCCTCGTTTGTAACAGCCTTGTATATATTTGAAAAATTAATGGAAATCTATCTTTGCTTGATGATTGATGTCAAGATTCTTTATTTTTCAGTTGATTTTTGACAACTATACTGCGACCCCTCCTTCCGATCCTTTTCATGTGTCCTGTTTGAAGAAACCTGTTGCTGTCGAGCGATTTGAAGACTCGTCGAACAAGCATTCAACAGAAGATCTGGAAGAACTTCGCCAGCAGCTGCAGTCTCTGAAGAAACAATCACTTATGATAATGGAGCAATCTCGAAAATCATCCAAGATAGAAACAGTGGCACTTCAACAGGCTCGCGATGCCATAACTTCTAAGGAAGCCGCCTTAGATGAAGCCGCGAAAGCTGCTTCTCGAGAAAACTCCCTGCTTGGATTAATGATTGAGGCAAGCTCAGAAATGGCGGGTATATTTTTTGGACTTAATTCTTCTCTTCTTTTTTCTACTGTGCCTGTTATCTATCTTTAACTGATGTATTGTCACCAAGCAGGTCCCTTTTTAGATGTTGAAGCCGAGGATCAAAGAGTAGATGCAAGATCAAATTTTCTTGTTAACTTGGGTCTTGATCATGGTGTCCTCTTCTGGGCTACGCCTGAACGTACCCGACAGATTGTAAGATTCCAAGACCGCTCGAGCCAAGTTCGAGGATTTCTTGAGTTTTGTTCCAGCACTTTGTCCAAGATTTTCAATGCTATGTTTCCTCGGAATGTTCAGCCAAAATCTCTCCTCGAACTTATGGAGAAATTTAAGGATGTACAGAAAATCCATGGCTTTGTAAAAGCTCAACTGATAGCTGGCGCCAAGGTAACCCTTATCATGCTTCAAATCTATCATCCCAAACTTGATATGACAAAGGTGGTGGAAACTGTTCATACAAAGCTGAGGGAACGGCGAAGAGGTGTTGATAAAATCAATGCGCGGATCACTCCAGTAGCTGAGGAAATAATTGATGACCTTCTTCGGCTGGATGCCGATTTTTTCTCAGACGGCCATTATGTTGATTTTTTGGGTGCTGCTCCCGAAGGAGCTAGAGTAAATATTGACGACTTGTTGGGTCACCACTGAATTTGTATTTTATCGATAGGGACTATATCTTTGCTGTGTTTATGTTGTAAGTTGCATATTTTTCTTCCTCCAAGCCCCCGAGTGTCTCGGTGATAGGTTCTTTTTGTTGTATATGCGAGGCTGTAAACCAAGGCATCCAACTTTTTATTGAAGATACTATATTTACGAGTATAAGCCCCCGAGTATTTTTTTTATTTGGCGAGGTATTTGATACCAAGGCGAAATATTTCTTGCATATTGGATTTATCTATGTTGTGTATGTGCTGTAACTTCGAGGTGTAAGCCTCTGAGTATGTCGACGAAAAGATGTATATCTCATCACTATGTTTTATTATATTGCAGCACCGCGAGCCCGCCTCATTAAAAACCTTTCCAGCCCCACTCGGTGCCCTGAAAAGGAAAAGAGTGCGTCTGAAAACTCGCGGGCGTTTCAGTACATTGTATTTTTACAAAGGAGGACTATATTTCGACTCTAGGCGTAGAACGCCTGAGCTGTGCCACGTTCCAGGGGTTTTTCTCGGGAACCCCTGTCTTCTTGTCCTTGATTCTGTACGCTCCTCCTTCGATTACTTCTGTGACGATGTAGGGGCCCAGCCATGGTGACTCGAGCTTTTCAGTACTTTGCTGATTGAGCCGTAGGACTAAATCTCCCACCTGGAAAGATCTTGGCCGCAACCGTCGACTGTTGTAGTTTTTCAGGTCCTGCTGGTACTTGGTGACTCGTGAGAGCACTTCATCTCGAGCTTCATCGAGTGCATCCACGTCGTCCTCTAAAGCTCTTCTTGAAGTTTCTTCGTCATACTCTGTGACTCTTGGGGAGTCATGCTCTATTTCGATCGGTAATACTGCTTCAGCTCCATGGACTAAAAAGAACGGAGTTTCTTGTGTCGCCGTATTTGGTGTTGTTCGAATACTCCACAAAACACTTGGCAACTCTTCTGGCCAGGTATGCCGAGCTTTTTCAAGCGGTCCTAACAAGCGTTTTTTTGATACCATTGCAGATAATACCATTGGCTTTCTCGACTTGACCGTTAGTTTGCGGGTGCCCAACTGACGCGAAGTGCAATTTGATGCCTACTTCCGCGCAGTATGCCTTGAACTCCTTCGACGTGAAGTTGCTGCCATTGTCTGTAACAATGCTGTGAGGTACTCCAAACCGGAAAACGATACCCTTCACGAACTTTATTGCTGATGCTGCATCTAGTGAATTTATCGGCTTTGCTTCTATCCACTTGGTGAATTTATCGACAGCAACCAACATGTACTCGTATCCTCCTGGCGATGTGTGGTGACCCGGCATACCACTGCATGGTGTAGTATGCAAGTCTGATATAACACCAATGAAACACCGTTCCACTAGTATTATATCGCTCAGAGTGGTACAACAGAAACATATGCGGGTCCAAGGCATGTCTATAGAATTACAATATTGACTCTATTACATAAGATCATCACAGCCTCCTACATTACAATGAGGTAAAACTGCAAATAAACTCCAGAAGAACGACTCGTAGTCTAACCTTATCACGAACTCTATTTGTAGAGTATTTTGCTAGCTACATAGGCTATGAATAGATTCTAGCTAAATAGGAGCTAAGTTTAGGAAGCTAGTTCCCTTCTATTGCTAATCTAGGTTTTTCTCCTTGTTGGGTGTTGTGTTTGACTCCTCTGACAAAGTCTTGTTCCTTGAAGTAGTTGTTGACTCCTCGGCCTTTGAGTTGCACTGTAGATCCTCCTTCGATGCCTCAATATCTAAGCAGGGGATTTAAGAGTGGGATGAGTACGAGCGTACTCAACAAGTTCATTATAGGAAAGAGGTGTTTAATGCACTAGCTACAGCATTAGACCAGAAATTCTAACACCAATGCAAGTTTTCATAACCATTTCTTCAAAAGGTTGCTTTTATTCAGAAGAACTATGTCCGTCAGCCTTCATCGGTTTACTAGAACTTCATGGAGCTCCTTTCCGGCCGCGTTCGCAGTTCCATATCCCGGAACGGGGAGTGACAGGTCACGGTTCTTTACACTCGCAGAGGTGTGTTGCTTTACCCATAAGAGATCTTAACCTTGGTGCCAACCGGGTGATCTTCCCGTCCACACTTCCTATGGTGTGAGGCCCGGTATAAGGTCTAGCCAATCCTCGTTCCTCCGCTACCTCGCACACCCACCCTTTGTTGCATACCCCGACCCCGGGTCCTCGTCGGTCCTCTTACACCAATTAAGGATGGACCCCGACCACGACAACGGTTTGGGACTCGTTAACCAAACTCCTTCGCCGGTAGCCGCAACCCATCATAGACCACTTACCGTGGGGAATTAGAATGGGATCCCCACCCCACCGCTTGCCCAACCTGGGTCAAGTGTCTACGGTAAGCGCATCCGTTGATGTACGAGAGGTGGAAACACTTTTGACTACTCCAGTCCCACTCCGGATCTTATGGTTAACACGGGTATTACGGCACAAGAATCACTGGACGACATTTGTTGTTTAATCCTAGATGGATATAAACCCTTGCAATGGAACCTCCACCATATCAACACAATCCATGGTTCCATTGCCCACCACATAGTCATATTCATAGTTATGAAAATAGTGGTTTTGGTTTTTATGCAATAGTGATAATCATAGTACTTTGCAAGTAATTTGATAGAAATACTCAAATGACATGAGCAAGTGATGAACTTGCCTTTCTTGACTGCAAGATTATGCAGACAAGGTCTTCGATACGCAATAAATCCAAATTCTGAAATAGCATCATCGTCCGGTAAGGACGATGTTTAAAAGATTGGCAAGGATGCAATAATGCATAAGTATGAGATGCAATCGCTCTAAGCGTGACCTAACCCTGATGATTTAGAATTAGTGAGTAGTAATGATTTGTTCAGGGTGTGTTGCACTTTTAGAGTGATTCACAAACAAGGTTCTTATTCAGGTTTGTGTTGCTTTAGAATCATAAGAAAGTGGTATAATGTAAAGTAACGAGTCATACACACCAAAGATTAGTAGTAGTATAGTAAGTAAAGAGCGAGTTGTCGGTTTTAATACTATATGGCATGGTTAATGATTACTTATTATATTCTTCAAAAGAATAACTTTTGAAGAACATGTTCTTTAATAAAGAACAAGTATGACAATTGGGTTTGTGGTGCTCGCTATAATTTATTCTGGTTCCGGGTAGTTTCTGGGTAAGTATAAGATGGATCACAACATAGTTGGATTCATCAGCAACTAGGCTTGATTGGTTTTACTTAAGCATGAGCAACTTAAGCAATTAATTATTCATGGTTGCTATCAAGGCTGATTCATCTTGCTGGTGATTGCTAGCTAGGGTTTATAGGTCCTTATAAGCAGGGTTGATGAGAATTCCTTATTTTCTTCAAAAGAATAACTTTTGAAGAACATACTTCTTAGGTAATAAGAAGTATATCAATTAGGGTTGAGGTGGTCTAGGTTTTACTATTGGTTCTATTAAGTAAGGAATAATTGACTCCTAAATAGGATGGTGGATAAATATCTCACACTAGTAGGGTTTAGTGGAACAGGGTTATGTAAAGTAAAATAGTAGGTATGGTTGCTGTTAGGGTTCATCACAATGGTGTGATGCTAAATAGGAATGAATAAGGATGTTGGCCTTTGTAATAGGATCTAGGGTTTACACTTGGTTAATCCTACTTGATTATCTAGGCCTGATGAAGATGGACATATGGGATACCCACCTATTAGTGATAGGTCTATTACATTTTATGTGGACATGACGAGTATTTAGTTGCTACTATGGTTCTATGATTTGAAATAAAAGTATCATGATCACATGTTCTAACCTAAGGTTTAGGTTAGAGGCAATTTAGGGTTCACATGTAATAATGGAACTAGGGTCCCTAATTAATTTAGGGTTTTAGGAGTCACATGAAATGATAAGTTCCTAGTTTTCTACCATATGGAACTAGGGTTTTCTAGCTACCCTATAATTCTTGGATTAATAACTTCATTAATAAAGTTGAAGTTATTAATAACTTTGAAATTAAAATAATATTGGATTTGTCCTTTTATTATTTTTAAAGAATTAATAATTAAGGTAATTTATTAATTAGGGTTTAAAATCCTCCTAATAAGGATTTAATCAGATAATAGAAAAGGAAAATTAATTTTAATGATTTCATTAATTACTTACTGGTTTTTATTTATTTTATGAAGTTTTCCTAATTCTTGAATTTTAATTGAATTTAGAATTAAAATTAAAGGCTTAAATACAAGTATTAAATAATTTAATTTTTATTTAAAAATATAAATTTCATTTTATATTTTTATTGGGTAGATTTTTCCTTTTTAAGAATTTTGATATCTCATTTATATTTTTCTGGCTTAAATTGAATTTTCTAAATTCATTTGAAGTTGCAGATGTTATTGAATTTGAATTAGTATTGAATCTACTAAACACACCCGGCTAGATCTACCCGCAGAGACACTGACCAGTGGGCCAGAGTCCACATCAGCTGCCACGCGTGTTTGACTGAGTCAAAATTGCCAACGTGGCCAGGAGCACGGTGGCCGGCGGGCAGATGGCGACGATCGCCGGCGTTCCCGGGCACGTGAGGATGTGCGACTGGGTTCATTCGAACCAGGCACGCACGGGCGAGCCAAATGGTGGCGGCGCCGCTGGCTAATCGTCACCGGAGCTTTGCCGGCGACGAGGCCGAGCGGAGAAGCTTGCGGGTGTACGGTGCTACGGCGATACAGGACGCAATTAAGGAAGGCGGGGGTGCTGGGAGGACCGCGAGCTCACCAGGAGCACGACGCGCATGGCGGCGAGGCTTGCCGTGGCTGGGTTCGCTGGATTTCCTGGCGTCGGTGACGGAGAAGACGAGCTCAACGGCGAGGCTACAGCTCGCCTCGGCCCGATTC
Organism: Lolium rigidum; assembly: GCF_022539505.1. Classification (NCBI taxonomy): domain Eukaryota; kingdom Viridiplantae; phylum Streptophyta; class Magnoliopsida; order Poales; family Poaceae; genus Lolium; species Lolium rigidum. The sequence goes on from NC_061510.1 coordinate 143,111,946, forward strand.
CTTTTGCATCGAGAGCAAGTCGAGGACGGCGGAGACGATGGTGGTCACGGCGGAGCTTGGGGTTTCCCTAATCGGCGGCGATGGCCGGTGTCCTGTCGACTAGGGTTTCGGCAAGAGGGGAAAATGGAGCGAGGAGGAAGAAAACGAGGCTAGGGTTCGTCCCGAGGCTTTTATACGGCGTCGGAGGGTGCCTCGTCACGTCGTCGAGGAAGGAGAGTTCGACAGCGAGGGAGGAGAAGAGGAGCACGATGTCGCGGTGGCCACCAGCACACGGGGAGGATGAGGACGACTTCGTCCCGAGATATTTAGACGAAGGGGTAACTTGGGCCAGGCTGGGCCGAACTGGGCTAGTTCTTGCTGGGCTGCTGGTGGGCTGCCACGACCAGGTAAGGTCCAGGTATGCTTTTTCTCCACTTTTTCTTTTATCTGTTTTCTTTTTCTGTTTTATAATTCTGTTTTGAATTCTAATTTGAATTCCTTTCTATTTTGCGAGATCTTGCTTATTTGATTCATACAATTATTAGTACAAGGCACTCTGCAGATACTTTAAAGATTATTGTGGTGTTTTATATAATTCAATAGGAATACTAGAGCATTGATTATTATTTACTATTGGGATTTGAATTAAATAACCATATATGCATTAGTTTGAATATTGCCCTAGGAAATATCCAAATTACTTTCCCAATGGTTGTTGATCTTACTTAATGATATATAGAGTTTTATTTGGTTTTATCTTGCAAGAAACAATTCCAAAGTAATGTTTATTTATGAATTTCAAATAAGAGAGTGATTTGGATGGCATAATTTCATGTGCTAAAATGTCACTAGGGACTTGATCTCTCATTTGAGATTGTTGGTCATTTACACATGAATTTATGTGAGCACTTGCTTGTTAAGGTCTTGTGAGGTTTATCTTAATTTCTATTTTCAAGTTTAATACTTGTTCTATTATTTTAGTAACACCTTGAAATACTTAGAGTAGGTATTACTCTCATCAGGGTTTGATCTTGGTAATAAAGATAAGTGGTTGATCACCACTTTTGGGTTTTAATTATCAAATGTAGCACAGGGTTTCTTATGTTAATGAATTCAAGCATAAGATATTATTGAGGTTGCAATTCTGGTTATAGAGATGGGATGACATCATATTACATGTGCTAGGGTTAATCTCCCCTAACCAAGATAATATGGTTACTTTCTTAATTGCTTCTGTGCTCATTTAATTACTAAGGATTTGAGAATTGGTTTTATCTTCTACCAATTTATCTTCTATTTTTATCCCCAATTTATCATTAAAGTAACTATATTGGTATTACTTATTTTTATAGTTAACTTTGGTCAAATGGATTGTTGGTTTCTCACCATATAAAGTATGGAGTTTTACTCTAAGGTTTTCTTAGGTTGTTTAGTTTCTGAAGTATGGATATGGTAAGATTCTTCTTATGATCACCAAGTGATTCACAAGTTAAGGTTAGGATATAAATCTAGAGTTTCTTACTAGTGATCTCCCTATAATTTAATGTGGAAATGGGATCTCCTTATACTAGTAGGGTTTAACTTATCCTCACATATCTCCAAAGCATGATTATATATGATCATCTTGTTCTTAATATCTTTACTTCAAATTCTTAGGGTTTATGATCATTACACAATTTATAATGATCGAGGTTGGACTTCCTAAGGTATTTCTAATGGAAGGGTTTATTCTAGGGTTTATGGTGTATTCACCATATCTTAATAGATATCAAGTCTAAAACTCCACTTGGCTATCTTGGTTGAATTAATCTCCTCCTTACTTTATCAATTCATGGATATGGTGTTATTCCATGTGATAGTAGGTTATCTCACCACTCCATGGTGAAATGGTTTATAACCAAATACTTTAGTTCAATGGTTGTCCTCTATTCTTAAATAAATAAAGCTAGGATTAGTATGAATGGTCTCTCTCCTTTGGAATGGACTTGAATAATATCCTGGGGTTCTTCTTTAAAGTTGATGATTTAAATGCTTGGATGTATATCCAAGGTTTAGCTCAAGGTTTGTTATTGCTTTTCTAATAATTAAAATAGAACTTTCACCTCTCTAGGTTTGATGTAAAACTATTTGGAATAGGGAAGAATACATATTTCTTAGTTGGAACTCCTTGTCTTGCTTCCAAGATTAAAGTAGAATAAATACCATGAGGTTCATGGTTGGATCATAGATTAGTTTGAGACATGGAAAAGATAAGTCTAGAATAGTTCTCCATTATATTGTTACTTGATTTATGGTTAAATAGATGTTCATATGTTATGGCAAAGATTACCATGTTATGATCTTTTATAAGATCAAGCAATTGATCATTGAGTAAAGTGTTGTTGTGTTGATTATTAGTTCCATTTGATCTAATCCCTTAGATCACTTTATCTCTACCCAAAACAAGGTTTTATCAAAGTCACATTGAGGTTTGTAGCGCTTGACTTGATGAGCTACTCCAATTCCACCAAGGTCAAGTGAAACTTCAGTTACTGTGACTGTCTTACTTTAAAGCGCGAAAATTCCCCAGATTTTCTATGCATGAATGCAATGCACACACCTGATTCCTCTATTTTTGTAACCCCATTACCTGGGATATTACAGTCTCTACCCCTTAAACTAAACTTCGTCCTCGAAGTTTGATCTCTCTCACGTTTCCGAAGTGTGGATCTGACTTGTGCGGACTACGACTTTTCTCGAACTCCGTGGTGATCTCACTGGATATAATTGAATATATCCCTTGTCCAGATTCTTCCTGGAATCCATTGCTGTTTGACATCAACAACTATTACTTCCTTTACTTCCATGATTTCCTCCAACATTATAAGCTTGTTTCCTTTCTCATTGAATATTCAATGATTGTGACTTTTTCTTGTCTTGACAGTCTTAATTAAGGACTAATTGGATAACATTTTCCTATTTGATAAAATAGGTCTTTGTTTTTCCCTTACTACCAAAAGTGCAGTAATGGTACTTGGTAAGGCACTTACCATGGAAATGGTTGTGATGGTTTATTTTCCTAGGAATGGATTAGACTCATTTAGTCCATCCAATCATGGTTTATAGTTGATACCTATAACTGTTTTGGGTTATTTAGGTTCCATGACAGGAATCATTCAAATAGACTTTAGTTTTGGTATGGTCAATCTACTTCAGTCTTTGGCCTTCTTGAGCCGTATTTGGTCTATGGTGTTTTCTTCGTCCAACTTCTTTATGCTTGACTTACTTGAGCTTTCGTACTTCGAGTAAATACTACTCACTTTCTCAAGTTATAGTCCACTTCTTACTTCCTCGAGGTATAAACCTCGGCTTCTGGTCTGACATCCTTCTGAAAGTAGTGTTCAACAATCTTATGAAAATAAGATCGAACTTCCTCTCAGTTCAGACTTTCTGCTTCTATATAGCTTTAAGTATTGAGTTACTGTACATCCAACTCAATCTTTACTCTACCCCTTAGAGTTTGCTTAAGGTCTTCAACTCCTTTTCTTCCAACTATTGGACTTATGATTAGAATATTGGTATAGGTCTTGTTTATAATTTATATTCCTCGAAGGTTTTGCGAAGAAACTTTATGGTATTGATACGTCTCCGACGTATCGATAATTTCTTATGTTCTATGCCATATTATTGATGATACCTACATGTTTTATGCACACTTTATGTCATATTCGTGCATTTTCTGGAACTAACCTATTAACAAGATGCCGAAGTGCCGATTCTTGTTTTCTGCTTGTTTTTGGTTTCGTAAATCCTAGTAACGAAATATTCTCGGAATTGGACGAAATGAAGACCCGGGGGCCTATTTTGTCACGAACCTTCCGGAAGACCGAAGAGCATACGAAGTGGGGCCACGAGGTGGCCAAACCACAGGGCGGCGCGGCCAAGGGGGCCCGCGCCGCCCGTGGTGTGGGCCCCTCGTTAGCCCCCGACTCGCCCTTCCGCCTACTTAAAGCCTCCGTCGCGAAACCCCCGATGCGAAAAACCACGATACGGAAAACCTTCCGGAGACGCCGCCGCCGCCAATCCCATCTCGGGGGATTCGGAGATCTCCTCCGGCACCCTGCCGGAGAGGGGATTCATCTCCCGGAGGACTCTACGCCGCCATGGTCGCCTCCGGAGTGATGAGTGAGTAGTTCACCCCTGGACTATGGGTCCATAGCAGTAGCTAGATGGTTGTCTTCTCCTCATTGTGCTTCATTGTTGGATCTTGTGAGCTGCCTAACATGATCAAGATCATCTATCCGTAATACTCTATGTTGTGTTTGTCGGGATCCGATGGATAGAGAATACCATGTTATGTTAATTATCAAGTTATTGCATATGTGTTGTTTATGATCTTGCATGCTCTCCGTTACTAGTAGAGGCTCCGGCCAAGTTTTTGCTCTTAACTCCAAGAGGGAGTATTTATGCTCGATAGTGGGTTCATGCCTGCATTGACACCGGGACGAGTGACGAAAGTTCTAAGGTTGTGTTGTGCTGTTGCCACTAGGGATAAAACATTGGCGCTATGTCCGAGGATATAGTTGTTGATTACATTACGCACCATACTTAATGCAATTGTCTGTTGCTTTGCAACTTAATACTGGAAGGGTTCGGACGATAACCTGAAGGTGGACTTTTTAGGCATAGATGCAGTTGGATGGCGGTCTATGTACTTTGTCGTAATGCCCAATTAAATCTCACTGTACTTATCATGACATGTATGTGCATTGTTATGCCCTCTCTATTTGTCAATTGCCCGACTGTAATTTGTTCACCCAACATGCTTTTATCTTATGGGAGAGACACCTCTAGTGAACTGTGGACCCCGGTCCATTCTTTAATACTGAAATACAAATCTGCTGCAATACTTGTTTTTACTGTTTCCTCTGCAAACAATCATCTTCCACACAATACGGTTAATCCTTTGTTACAGCAAGCCGGTGAGATTGACAACCTCACTGTTTCGTTGGGGCAAAGTACTTTGGTTGTGTTGTGCGGGTTCCACGTTGGCGCCGGAATCCCCGGTGTTGCGCCGCACTACATCCCGCCGCCATCAACCTTCAACGTGCTTCTTGGCTCCTCCTGGTTCGATAAACCTTGGTTTCTTTCTCGAGGGAAAACTTGCTGCTGTGCGCATCATACCTTCCTCTTGGGGTTGCCCAACGAACGTGTGAAATACACGCCATCAAGCTCTTTTTACGGCGCCGTTGCCGGGGAGATCAAAACACGCTGCAAGGGGAGTCTCCACTTCTCAATCTCTTTACTTTGTTTTTGTCTTGCTTTATTTTATTTACTACTTTGTTTGCTGCACTATATCAAAACACAAAAAAATTAGTTGCTAGTTTTACTTTATTTACTGTCTTGTTTGCTATATCAAAAACACAAAAAAAATTAGTTTACTTGCATTTACTTTATCTAGTTTGCTTTATTTACTACTGCTAAAATGGCTACCCCTGAAAATACTAAGTTGTGTGACTTCACTAGCACAAATAATAATGATTTCCTATGCACACCTATTGCTCCACCTGCTACTACAGCAGAATTCTTTGAAATTAAACCTGCTTTACTTAATCTTGTTATGCGAGAGCAATTTTCGGGTGTTAGTTCTGATGATGCTGCTGCCCATCTCAATAATTTTGTTGAACTATGTGAAATGCAAAAATATAAAGATGTAGATGGTGACATTATAAAATTAAAATTGTTTCCTTTCTCATTAAGAGGAAGAGCTAAAGATTGGTTGCTATCTCTCGCCTAAGAATAGTATTGATTCCTGGACTAAATGCAAGGATGCTTTTATTGGTAGATATTATCCCCCTGCTAAAATTATATCTTTGAGGAGTAGCATAATGAATTTTAAACAATTGGATAATGAACATGTTGCTCAAGCTTGGGAAAGAATGAAATCTTTGGTTAAAACTTGCCCAACCCATGGACTGACTACTTGGATGATCATCCAAACCTTCTATGCGAGGACTAAATTTTTCTTCGCGGAATTTATTGGATTCAGCTGCTGGAGGTACCTTTATGTCCATCACTCTTGGTGAAGCAACAAAGCTTCTTGATAATATGATGGTTAATTACTCCGAATGGCACACGGAAAGAGCTCCACAAGGTAAGAAGGTAAATTCTGTTGAAGAATCCTCTTCCTTGAATGATAAGGTTGATGCTATTATGTCTATGCTTGCGAATGATAGGACTAATGTTGATCCTAATAATGTTCCATTAGCTTCATTGGTTTCCCAAGAAGAACATGTTGATGTAAACTTCATTAAAAATAATAATTTCAACAACAATGCTTATCGGAACAATTCTAGTAATAACTATAGGCCATATCCTTATAATAATGGTAACGGTTATGCTAATTCTTATGGGAATTCTTACAACAATAATAATACACCCCCTGGACTTGAAGCTATGCTTAAAGAATTTATTAGTACACAAATTGCCTTTAACAAATCTGTTGAGGAAAAGCTCAATAAAATTGATATTCTTGCTTCTAGAGTTGATAGTCTTGCCTCTGATGTGCTGAACTGCGTGCTAGGTGGGATAGAGAAGAAAATGAAAAACTAGCTAAAGAGGAAAATGTAGCTAAAGTTTGGACTATTACCACCACTAGCAATGCTAATGATTCATATGTTGCTGCACCTCCTACTATCAATGGTAAAATAATTGGTGTTGGCAATGCTTCTACTCCTAGTGCAAAGCGCGCAAAATTACCTGAAACTGCTAAAGCTGCTTGAAACCGCTTGTGATAAAACTGCTGAAATTTTTTCCAACCTTGGGGATGATAATCCCATTGCTTTAGATTGTAATGATTTAGATTTTGATGATTGCCACATCTCTGAAGTTATAAAGTTCTTGCAAAAACTTACTAAGAGTCCCAATGCTAGCGCTGTAAACTTGGCTTTCACAAAACATATTACAAAAGCTCTCATAAAAGCTAGAGAAGAGAAACTAAAACTTAAAACTTCTATTCCTAGAAAGCTAGAGGATGGTTGGGAGCCCATCATTAAAATGAGAGTCAAAGATTTTGATTGTAATGCTTTATGTGATCTTGGTGCAAGTATTTATGTTATGCCTAAAAAAGTCTATGATATGCTTGACTTGCCACCATTGAAAAACTGTTATCTGGATGTTAATCTCGCTGATAATGCTAAAAAGAAACCTTTGGGGAGAGTTAATAATGTTCATATTATGGTTAACAATAACCTTGTACCCGTTGATTTTGTTGTCTTGGATATTGAATGCAATGCATCTTGCCCCATTATATTGGGAAGACCTTTTCTTCGAACCGTTGGTGCTACTATTGATATGAAGGAAGGTAATATTAAATATCAATTTCCTCTCAAGAAAGGTACGGAACACTTTCCTAGAAAGAGAATGAAGTTACCTTATGAATCTATTATTAGAACAAATTATGATGTTGATGCTTCGTCTCTCGATGTTACTTGAGTTACACTTTCTGCGCCTAGCTGAAAGGCGTTAAAGAAAAGCACTTATGGGAGACAACCCATGTTTTTACTCCAGTATTTTTGTTTTATATTTGTGTCTTGGAAGTTGTTTACTACTGTAGCAATCTCTCCTTATCTTAGTTTTATGTTTTGTTGTGCCAAGTAAAGTCTTTGATAGTAAAGTGAATACTAGATTTGGATTACTGCGCAGTTACAGATTTCTTTGCTGTCACGAATTTCGATCTGCCTCCCTGTAGGTAGCTCAGAAAATTAAGCCAATTTACGTGCGTGATCCTCAGATATGTACGCAACTTTCATTCAATTTGGGCATTTTCATTTGAGCAAGTCTGGTGCCTCAATAAAATCCATCTTTACGGACTGTTCTGTTTTGACAGATTCTGCCTTTTATTTCGCATTGCCTCTTTTGCTATGTTGGATGAATTTCTTTGATCCATTAATGTCCAGTAGCTTTATGCAATGTCCGAAGTGTTAAGAATGATTGTGTCACCTCTGAACATGTTAATTTTTATTGTACACTAACCCTCTAATGAGTTGTTTCGAGTTTGGTGTGGAGGAAGTTTTCAAGGATCAAGAGAGGAGTATGATGCAATATGATCAAGGAGAGTGAAAGCTCTAAGCTTGGGGATGCCCCGGTGGTTCACCCCTGCATATTCTAAGAAGACTCAAGCGTCTAAGCTTGGGGATGCCCAAGGCATCCCCTTCTTCATCGACAACATTATCAGGTTCCTCCCCTGAAACTATATTTTTATTCGGTCACATCTTATGCACTTTGCTTGGAGCGTCGGTTTGTTTTTGTTTTTTGTTTTGTTTGAATAAAATGGATCCTAGCATTCACTTTATGGGAGAGAGACACGCTCCGCTGTAGCATATGGACAAATATGTCCTTAGGCTCTACTCATAGTATTCATGGCGAAGTTTCTTCTTCGTTAAATTGTTATATGGTTGGAATTGGAAAATGCTACATGTAGTAACTCTAAAATGTCTTGGATAATTTGATACTTGGCAATTGTTGTGCTCATGTTTAAGCTCTTGCATCATATACTTTGCACCCATTAATGAAGAAATACTTAGAGCTTGCTAATTTGGTTTGCATATTTGGTTTCTCTAGAGTCTAGATAATATCTAGTATTGAGTTTTGAACAACAAGGAAGACGGTGTAGAGTCTTATAATGTTTACAATATGTCTTTTATGTGAGTTTTGCTGCACCGTTCATCCTTGTGTTTGTTTCAAATAACCTTGCTAGCCTAAACCTTGTATCGAGAGGGAATACTTCTCATGCATCCAAAATACTTGAGCCAACCACTATGCCATTTGTGTCCACCATACCTACCTACTACATGGTATTTATCCGCCATTCCAAAGTAAATTGCTTGAGTGCTACCTTTAAAATTCCATCATTCACCTTTGCAATATATAGCTCATGGGACAAATAGCTTTAAAAACTATTGTGGTATTGAATATGTACTTATGCACTTTATCTCTTATTAAGTTGCTTGTTGTGCGATAACCTTGTTTACGGGGACGCCATCAACTATTCTTTGTTGAATATCATGTGAGTTGCTATGCATGTCCGTCTTGTCCGAAGTAAGAGAGATCTACCACCTTTATGGTTGGAGCATGCATATTGTTAGAGAAGAGCATTGGGCCGCTAACTAAAGCCATGATTCATGGTGGAAGTTTCGATTTTGGACACATATCCTCAATCTCATATGAGAATAATAATTGTTGCCACATGCTTATGCATTAAAGAGGAGTCCATTATCTCGTTGTCCATGTTGTCCCGGTATGGATGTCTAAGTTGAGAATAATCAAAAGCGAGAAATCCAAAATGCGAGCTTTCTCCTTAGACCTTTGTACAGGCGGCATGGAGGTACCCCATTGTGACACTTGGTTAAAACATGTGCATTGCAAAGATCCGGTAGTCCAAGCTAATTAGGACAAGGTGCGGGCACTATTAGTATACTATGCATGAGGCTTGCAACTTGTAAGATATAACTTTCATAACTCATATGCTTTATTACTACCGTTGACAAAATTGTTTCATGTGTTCAAAATAAAAGCTCTAGCACAAATATAGCAATCGATGCTTTCCTCTTTGGAGGACCATTCTTTTACTTTTATGTTGAGTCAGTTCACCTATCTCTCTCCACCTCAAGAAGCAAACACTTGTGTGAACTATGCATTGATTCCTACATATTTGCATATTGCACTTGTTATATTACTCTATGTTGACAATTATCCATGAGATATACATGTTATAAGTTGAAAGCAACCACTGAAACTTAATCTTCCTTTGTGTTGCTTCAATGCCTTTACTTTGATTTATTGCTTTATGAGTTAACTCTTATGCAAGACTTATTAATACTTGTCTTGAAGTACTATTCATGAAAAGTCTTTGCTTTATGATTCACTTGTTTACTCATGTCATTACCATTGTTTTGATCGCTGCATCCACTACATATGTTTACAAATAGTATGATCAAGGTTATGATGGCATGTCACTTCAGAAATTATCTTTGTTATCGTTTTACCTCGCTCGGGACGAGCGAGAACTAAGCTTGGGGATGCTTGATACGTCTCCGACGTATCGATAATTTCTTATGTTCTATGCCATATTATTGATGATACCTACATGTTTTATGCACACTTTATGTCATATTCGTGCATTTTACGGAACTAACCTATTAACAAGATGCCGAAGTGCCGATTCTTGTTTTCTGCTGTTTTTGGTTTCAGAAATCCTAGTAACGAAATATTCTCGGAATTGGGCAAAACGAAGACCCAGGGGCCTATTTCGCCACGAACCTTCCAGAAGACCGAAGAGCATACGAAGTGGGGCCACGAGGTGGCCAAACCACAAGGCGGCGCGGCCAAGGGGGGGCCGCGCCGCCCTGTGGTGTGGGCCCCTCGTTAGCCCCCCGACTCGCCCTTCCGCCTACTTAAAGCCTCCGTCGCGAAACCCCGATGCGAAAAACCACGATACGGAAAACCTTCCGCGAGACGCCGCCGCCAATCCCATCTCGGGGGATTCTGGAGATCTCCTCCGGCACCCTGTCGGAGAGGGGATTCATCTCCCGGAGGACTCTACGCCGCCATGGTCGCCTCCGGAGTGATGAGTGAGTAGTTCACCCCTGGACTATGGGTCCATAGCAGTAGCTAGATGGTTGTCTTCTCCTCATTGTGCTTCATTGTTGGATCTTGTGAGCTGCCTAACATGATCAAGATCATCTATCTGTAATACTCTATGTTGTGTTTGTCGGGATCCGATGGATAGAGAATACCATGTTATGTTAATTATCGAGTTATTGCATATGTGTTGTTTATGATCTTGCATGCTCTCCGTTACTAGTAGAGGCTCTGGCCAAGTTTTTGCTCTTAACTCCAAGAGGGAGTATTTATGCTCGATAGTGGGTTCATGCCTGCATTGACACCTGGGACAGTGACGAAAGTTCTAAGGTTGTGTTGTGCTTGTTGCCACTAGGGATAAAACATTGGCGCTATGTCCGAGGATGTAGTTGTTGATTACATTACGCACCATACTTAATGCAATTGTCTGTTGCTTTGCAACTTAATACCGGAGGGGGTTCGGACGATAACTCGAAGGTGGACTTTTAGGCATAGATGCGGTTGGATGGCGGTCTATGTACTTTGTCGTAATGCCCAATTAAATCTCACTGTACTTATCATGACATGTATGTGCATTGTTATGCCCTCTCTATTTGTCAATTGCCCGACTGTAATTTGTTCACCCAACATGCTTTTATCTTATGGGAGAGACACCTCTAGTGAACTGTGGACCCCGGTCCATTCTTTAATACTTGAAATACAAATCTGCTGCAATACTTGTTTTTACTTGTTTTCTCTGCAAACAATCATCTTCCACACAATACGGTTAATCCTTTGTTACAGCAAGCCGGTGAGATTGACAACCTCACTGTTTCGTTGGGGCAAAGTACTTTGGTTGTGTTGTGCGGGTTCCACGTTGGCGCCGGAATCCCCGGTGTTGCGCCGCACTACATCCCGCCGCCATCAACCTTCAACGTGCTTCTTGGCTCCTCCTGGTTCGATAAACCTTGGTTTCTTTCTGAGGGAAAACTTGCTGCTGTGCGCATCATACCTTCCTCTTGGGGTTGCCCAACGAACGTGTGAAATACACGCCATCAGGTATATCCACTCAATTGTGGACATCCAATGTGAATCTTTTGACTAAATGTTTATAGATCTAGCTATTTGGCTGTCAAGATTTTTATTTGTTCACAAACTTTTGTTACAACTAATTAAATCGTGGACTATTTGTAATACCAACCGATACCAGTCTGTGGTTATTATACCAACTGTGGCTATTTGATATCTAAAATGGATTCTATTTTAGATTCTGATCCACTGGACGAGACATCTTCTGCTTTATCTGGTAGTATTGATCCTATACCATTTGTGGTCTTCTGATATCGACTATGGTCTTCTTATATCTGCTATAGTTTCATATATCATCTTCCTTCATTCAGGGTTTATTTTGCAAGAAAACCACTAGCTGACACTATGAATATAGTATCCGAAGTGATCTCCTATGCATTCCCTCTTCCATGATGACTAGGGATCTCGCTTGAGCTTCACCATAATCATCATATTCTCACCTTCATGCTTCTTCCGTACTAAAGTACTCCTCTGTTGAGGTAAAGCATGAGTTTTGATTGGTATTTCCTTCTGAATATTGTGGTTGCTTCCCACAACTTTACTCCTTTCTGCTGATGGAGCTTCATCTTGTCTTCGGAATCTTCCAGAATTCGTCACTTCCTCACACGAATACCATTACCCTCTAGATCTATTGCATTAAGTAAGAACTTGATATAGCAACATGCATTTGCATACCAAAGTCAAACTTCATGTATGGATCTAGTCAAACAATGAAAATCCGATAAAATTCAAGAAGATTCAGCTTTGTGCTTATAATACACATCATCATAAGCCTGAATTATAATAGTTGAGTAAGACATCTCTAAACATCAGGCTCTGATGTGTAGTATATAACACCACATAATATAGGTTTATATCGTGATACTTAGCACGAATATAGGGAATTCTACTTTTTGTCTCAACCTTTACCTTAATTGCACATTTGCAATGAGATAAACTTGAAACAAAGTGGTCTAGGATAATTAAGGTTAACCTAATTTTCTTTGGAAGTACTAAGTTAGCTTCCATATTGTTGAGGACTACTTCGATGATATGTCTGGTTCTAACCTCACTATTCTAGACACATAACTATTGGAATATAGCTCCTATACTTCTAAGTTATTGTATTGTAAGGCTATGGACCTAATGTTCTTGACACGGTTCCCATGGTTTTTGGAACATAATTCTTGCACTATTGTTTCGCGTCTAACTTCTTTTCAAACTCATCCTAAGTATTTATGATATTCTAGTCCATCACATAACGATTCTCAGGTGAATCATATATGATTAGTAATTCTATCATGTAAGTAAGCATATTATAATTTCTAACTCTCTTCCTTATCTCCCATGATTGACTCATCATGGTCTAGACTACCTCATATGACTCATAGTTATCACTTACTATCAATTGTTTCACATGTCTAGATAGTTTTACTTACTCATTACTTAACTTGGTCTACATCTTCTATTAGGATATCTTAATTATCTTCATCAATTGATATAATTCCTATTACCGATCCGGATAACTCTTACTTAATCATAACATATGTTGGTACACATCTTCCAATAGGATATCTTCCTTATGGTTGTATCCTCTCTTTGGACTACCATGTATTGTATACCAACTGTGGTCTACTCATAATTATTTTAGGGTCTTAAGAGTATCCTACATAATTTGAGATTAGCTAGCTAACATTACTTAGGAAAAATAGGTAAGAAATGTTGACTCAAGTGTGTCAGGATTATTCTCAAGTGAATATCCATCTCAAGTCATAAAAAGATTTGGTTCACCTAAGACAACTTCCTATAGACACTACCAATCCTATAGGTCTCCTTTAAAGGGTTTTAATCCTAGGGTCAAAGCATTTGCTTCGATACCAACTGTGGTGACCCGGCATACCACCGCATGGTGTAGTATGCAAGTCCGATATAACACCAATGAAACACCGTTCCACTAGTATTATATCGCTCGAGTGGTACAACGAAACATATGCGGGTCCAAGGCATGACTATAGAATTACAATATTGACTCTATTACATAAGATCATCACGACCTCCTACATTACAATGAGGTAAAACTGCAAATAAACTCCAGAAGAACGACTCGTAGTCTAACCTTATCACGAACTCTATTTGTAGAGTATTTTGCTAGCTACATAGGCTATGAATAGATTCTAGCTAAATAGGAGCTAAGTTTAGGAAGCTAGTTCCCTTCTATTGCTAATCTAGGTTTTTCTCCTTGTTGGGTGTTGTGTTTGACTCCTCTGACAAAGTCTTGTTCCTTGAAGTAGTTGTTGACTCCTCGGCCTTTGAGTTGCACTGTAGATCCTCCTTCGATGCCTCCATATCTAAGCGGGGATTTAAGAGTGGGATGAGTACGAGCGTACTCAACAAGTTCATTATAGGAAAGAGGTGTTTAATGCACTAGCTACGACATTAGACCAGAAAGTCTAATACCAATGCAAGTTTTCATAACCATTTCTTCAAAAGGTTGCTTTTATTCAGAAGAACTATGTCCGTCGGCCTTCACCGGTTTACTAGAACTTCATGGAGCTCCTTTCCGGCCGCGTTCGCAGCTTCCATATCCCGGAACGGGGAGTGATAGGTCACGGTTCTTTACACTCGCGAGAGGTGTGTTGCTTTACCCATAAGAGATCTTAACCTTGGTGCCAACCGGGTGATCTTCCCGTCCACACTTCCTATGGTGTGAGGCCCGGTATAAGGTCTAGCCAATCCTGTTCCTCCGCTACCTCGCACACCCACCCTTTGTTGCATACCCCGACCCTGGGTCCTCGTCGGTCCTCTTACACCAATTAAGGATGGACCCCGACCACGACAACAGTTTGGGACTCGTTAACCAAACTCCTTCGCCGGTAGCTGCAACCCATCATAGACCACTTACCGTGGGGAATTAAAATGGGATCCCCACCCCACCGCTTGCCCAACCTGGGTCAAGTGTCTACGGTAAGCGCATCCGTTGATGTACGAGAGGTGGAAACACTTTTGACTACTCCGTCCCACTCCGGATCTTATGGTTAACACGGGTATTACGGCACAAGAATCACTGGACGACATTTGTTGTTTAATCCTAGATGGATATAAACCCTTGCAATGGAACCTCCACCATATCAACACAATCCATGGTTCCATTGCCCACCACATAGTCATATTCATAGTTATGAAAATAGTGGTTTTGGTTTTTATGCAATAGTGATAATCATAGTACTTTGCAAGTAATTTGATAGAAATACTCAAATGACATGAGCAAGTGATGAACTTGCCTTTCTTGACTGCAAGATTATGCAGACAAGGTCTTCGATACGCAATAACTCCAAATTCTGAAATAGCATCATCGTCCGGTAAGGACGATGTTTAAAAGATTGGCAAGGATGCAATAATGCATAAGTATGAGATGCAATCGCTCTAAGCGTGACCTAACCCAGATGATTTAGAATTAGTGAGTAGTAATGATTTGTTCGGGGTGTGTTGCACTTTTAGAGTGATTCACAAACAAGGTTCTTATTCAGGTTTGTGTTGCTTTAGAATCATAAGCAAGTGGTATAATGTAAAGTAACGAATCATACACACCAAAGATTAGTAGTAGTATAGTAAGTAAAGAGCGAGTTGTCGGTTTTAATACTATATGGCATGGTTAATGATTACTTATTATATTCTTCAAAAGAATAACTTTTGAAGAACATGTTCTTTAATAAAGAACAAGTATGACAATTGGGTTTGTGGTCTGCTATAATTTATTACGGTTCCGGTAGTTTCAGGTAAGTATAAGATGGATCACAACATAGTTGGATTCATCAGCAACTAGGCTTGATTGGTTTTACTTAAGCATGAGCAACTTAAGCAATTAGTTATTCATGGTTGCTATCAAGGTCGATTCATCTTGCTGGTGATTGCTAGCTAGGGTTTATAGGTCCTTATAAGCAGGGTTGATGAGAATTCCTTATTTTCTTCAAAAGAATAACTTTTGAAGAACATACTTCTTAGGTAATAAGAAGTATATCAATTAGGGTTGAGGTGGTCTAGGTTTTACTTGTTGGTTCTATTAAGTAAGGAATAATTGACTCCTAAATAGGATGGTGGATAAATATCTCACACTAGTAGGGTTTAGTGGAACAGGGTTATGTAAAGTAAAATAGTAGGTATGGTTGCTGTTAGGGTTCATCACAATGGTGTGATGCTAAATAGGAATGAATAAGGATGTTGGCCTTTGTAATAGGATCTAGGGTTTACACTTGGTTAATCCTACTTGATTATCTAGGCCTGATGAAGATGGACATATGGGATACCCACCTATTAGTGATAGGTCTATTACATTTTATGTGGACATGACGAGTATTTAGTTGCTACTATGGTTCTATGATTTGAAATAAAAGTATCATGATCACATGTTCTAACCTAAGGTTTAGGTTAGAGGCAATTTAGGGTTCACATGTAATAATGGAACTAGGGTCCCTAATTAATTTAGGGTTTTAGGAGTCACATGAAATGATAAGTTCCTAGTTTTCTACCATATGGAACTAGGGTTTTCTAGCTACCCTATAATTCTTGGATTAATAACTTCATTAATAAAGTTGAAGTTATTAATAACTTTGAAATTAAAATAATATTGGATTTGTCCTTTTATTATTTTTAAAGAATTAATAATTAAGGTAATTTATTAATTAGGGTTTAAAATCCTCCTAATAAGGATTTAATCGAGATAATAGAAAAGGAAAATTAATTTTAATGATTTCATTAATTACTTACTGGTTTTTATTTATTTTATGAAGTTTTCCTAATTCTTGAATTTTAATTGAATTTAGAATTAAAATTAAAGGCTTAAATACAAGTATTAAATAATTTAATTTTTATTTAAAAATATAAATTTCATTTTATATTTTTATTGGGTAGATTTTTCCTTTTTAAGAATTTTGATATCTCATTTATATTTTTCTGGCTTAAATTGAATTTTCTAAATTCATTTGAAGTTGCGAGATGTTATTGAATTTGAATTAGTATTGAATCTACTAAACACACCCGGCTAGATCTACCCGCAGAGACACCGACCAGTGGGCCGAGTCCACATCGAGCTGCCACGCGTGTTTGACTGAGTCAAAATTGCCAACGTGGCCAGGAGCACGGTGGCCGGCGGGCAGATGGCGACGATCGCCGGCGTTCCCGGGCACGTGAGGATGTGCGACTGGGTTCATTCGAACCAGCACGCACGGGCGAGCCAAATGGTGGCGGCGCCGCTGGCTAATCGTCACCGGAGCTTCGCCGGCGACGAGGCCGAGCGGAGAAGCTTGCGGGTGTACGGTGCTACGGCGATACGGGACGCAATTAAGGAAGGCGGGGGTGCTGGGAGGACCGCGAGCTCACCAGGAGCACGACGCGCATGGCGGCGAGGCTTGCCGTGGCTGGGTTCGCCGGATTTCCTGGCGTCGGTGACGGAGAAGACGAGCTCAACGGCGAGGCTACAGCTCGCCCCGGCCCGATTCCTTTTGCATCGAGAGCAAGTCGAGGACGGCGGAGACGATGGTGGTCACGGCGGAGCTTGGGGCTTCCCTAATCGGCGGTGATGGCCGGTGTCCTGTCGACTAGGGTTTCGGCAAGAGGGGAAAATGGAGCGAGGAGGAAGAAAACGAGGCTAGGGTTCGTCCCGAGGCTTTTATACGGCGTCGGAGGGTGCCTCGTCACGTCGTCGAGGAAGGAGAGTTCGACAGCGAGGGAGGAGAAGAGGAGCACGACGTCGCGGTGGCCACCGAGCACACGGGGAGGATGAGGACGACTTCGTCCCGAGATATTTAGACGAAGGGGTAACTTGGGCCAGGCTGGGCCGAACTGGGCTAGTTCTTGCTGGGCTGCTGGTGGGCTGCCACGACCAGGTAAGGTCCAGGTATGCTTTTTCTCCACTTTTTCTTTTATCTGTTTTCTTTTTCTGTTTTATAATTCTGTTTTGAATTCTAATTTGAATTCCTTTCTATTTTGCAGATCTTGCTTATTTGATTCATACAATTATTAGTACAAGGCACTGCAGATACTTTAAAGATTATTGTGGTGTTTTATATAATTCAATAGGATTACTAGAGCATTGATTATTATTTACTATTGGGATTTGAATTAAATAACCATATATGCATTAGTTTGAATATTGCCCTAGGAAATATCCAAATTACTTTCCCAATGGTTGTTGATCTTACTTAATGATATATAGAGTTTTATTTGGTTTTATCTTGCAAGAAACAATTCCAAAGTAATGTTTATTTATGAATTTCAAATAAGAGAGTGATTTGGATGGCATAATTTCATGTGCTAAAATGTCACTAGGGACTTGATCTCTCATTTGAGATTGTTGGTCATTTACACATGAATTTATGTGAGCACTTGCTTGTTAAGGTCTTGTGAGGTTTATCTTAATTTCTATTTTCAAGTTTAATACTTGTTCTATTATTTTAGTAACACCTTGAAATACTTAGAGTAGGTATTACTCTCATCAGGGTTTGATCTTGGTAATAAAGATAAGTGGTTGATCACCACTTTTGGGTTTTAATTATCAAATGTAGCACAGGGTTTCTTATGTTAATGAATTCAAGCATAAGATATTATTGAGGTTGCAATTCTGGTTATAGAGATGGGATGACATCATATTACATGTGCTAGGGTTAATCTCCCTAACCAAGATAATATGGTTACTTTCTTAATTGCTTCTGTGCTCATTTAATTACTAAGGATTTGAGAATTGGTTTTATCTTCTACCAATTTATCTTCTATTTTTATCCCCAATTTATCATTAAAGTAACTATATTGGTATTACTTATTTTTATAGTTAACTTTGGTCAAATGGATTGTTGGTTTCTCACCATATAAAGTATGGAGTTTTACTCTAAGGTTTTCTTAGGTTGTTTAGTTTCGAAGTATGGATATGGTAAGATTCTTCTTATGATCACCAAGTGATTCACAAGTTAAGGTTAGGATATAAATCTAGAGTTTCTTACTAGTGATCTCCCTATAATTTAATGTGGAAATGGGATCTCCTTATACTAGTAGGGTTTAACTTATCCTCACATATCTCCAAAGCATGATTATATATGATCATCTTGTTCTTAATATCTTTACTTCAAATTCTTAGGGTTTATGATCATTACACAATTTATAATGATCGAGGTTGGACTTCCTAAGGTATTTCTAATGGAAGGGTTTATTCTAGGGTTTATGGTGTATTCACCATATCTTAATAGATATCAAGTCTAAAACTCCACTTGGCTATCTTGGTTGAATTAATCTCCTCCTTACTTTATCAATTCATGGATATGGTGTTATTCCATGTGATAGTAGGTTATCTCACCACTCCATGGTGAAATGGTTTATAACCAAATACTTTAGTTCAATGGTTGTCCTCTATTCTTAAATAAATAAAGCTAGGATTAGTATGAATGGTCTCTCTCCTTTGGAATGGACTTGAATAATATCCTGGGGTTCTTCTTTAAAGTTGATGATTTAAATGCTTGGATGTATATCCAAGGTTTAGCTCAAGGTTTGTTATTGCTTTTCTAATAATTAAAATAGAACTTTCACCTCTCTAGGTTTGATGTAAAACTATTTGGAATAGGGAGGAATACATATTTCTTAGTTGGAACTCCTTGTCTTGCTTCCAATATTAAAGTAGAATAAATACCATGAGGTTCATGGTTGGATCATAGATTAGTTTGAGACATGGAAAAGATAAGTCTAGAATAGTTCTCCATTATATTGTTACTTGATTTATGGTTAAATAGATGTTCATATGTTATGGCAAAGATTACCATGTTATGATCTTTTATAAGATCAAGCAATTGATCATTGAGTAAAGTGTTGTTGTGTTGATTATTAGTTCCATTTGATCTAATCCCTTAGATCACTTTATCTCTACCCAAAACAAGGTTTTATCAAAGTCACATTGAGGTTTGTAGCGCTTGACTTGATGAGCTACTCCAATTCCACCAAGGTCAAGTGAAACTTCAGTTACTGTGACTGTCTTACTTTAAAGTGCGAAAATTCCCCAGATTTTCTATGCATGAATGCAATGCACACACCTGATTCCTCTATTTTTGTAACCCCATTACCTGGGATATTACACGAAGCTTTGTGTAACTTTCCCACCATATCGAGACCCCATTGAGCAAAGGGCCAGGATAAGGGTATTGGCATTAATTCTGCTGCCGGAGAGTGGGGTTTTGCGGCAAATCTCTGACATGCGTCACAAGTTCGCACTATCTCCTTTGCGTCCTCAATTGCTGTCAACCAATAAAATCCAGCTCGAAAAACCTTGGCTGCAATAGCTCGACTGCTCGCGTGGTGACCACATATTCCCTCGTGTACATCCTTTAAGATTATTCTTCCTTCTTCGGGTGTAACACACCTTTGCAGCACTCCCGAAATATTGCGCTTGTATAACTCCCCTTTGACCACTGTGAAGGCTTTGGATCGTCGAATAACTCGTCTTGCTTCAATTGGGTCGTCAGGTATTTCTTTCCGTAGGATATATGATATGTATGCTTGCATCCATGGAATTTCTACCATCATCACCAGCTCCTGATCCTCTTCTTCATCTCGAACTTCTTTGTCAGGCGCCGAAGTTTTCTCCTCCTTCTTCTTCTTCTTCTGCGCCTTTGTCTTTGTAGATCTTTCAGCTGTTTCTTCCCAAAACACCCCTGGCGGGATTGGGAGGCACTGTGACCCGATATTTGCGAGAACGTCGGCTTCATCATTGCTCAGCCTACTAATGTGATTTACTTCACATCCATCGAACAGCTTTTCAAGCTCGTTGTACACCTCCTTGTATGCCACCATGCTATCATTGACTGCGTCACATTGGTTCATAACTTGTTGTACTACCAACTGTGAGTCGCCGAAGATTTTTAGTCGAGTCGCGCCGCAGGCTTTCGCCATCTTCATCCCATGTATAAGGGCTTCATATTCTGCCTCATTATTAGATGCGTTTGGGAACGTCATCCGCAGGACGTATTTCAATTTGTCGCCTTCAGGTGATATGAGTATCACCCCTGCTCCAGCTCTCCTTCTAACCTTTTGGACCCGTCGAAGTTCATAGTCCAGGTTCTCGATAAATCCGGAGGTCCTGTGTTTTGCAACTCCATCCACTCTGCGATGAAGTCTGGTAAAATTTGCGACTTTATTGCCTTTCTCTTTTCATACGTGATGTCCCGAGGAGAAAGTTCTATTCCCCAAAGGGAGACACGGCCTGTGGCTTCTGGATTGTTGAGTATGTTGGATAAAAGCGCCTCATTAACCACTATTATCGGATGCGCCGAAAAATAGTGCCGCAATTTTCTTGCGGTTGTGAATACTCCATATGCTAGTTTTTGGTACTGCGGGTACCTCTGTTTTGAAGGCGATAGTACTTCACTAATGAAATATATTGGCCTCTGCACGCCATGGAGTTTTCCTTCTTCTTCTCGTTCGACAACTAGCGCCGTGCTGACCACCTGAGGCGTGGCCGCTATGTACAGCAGGAGAGGTTCCTTTTCTCTTGGCGCCACCAAGATCGGTGGTGTCGAGATTGCCCGTTTAAGATCCTCGAAAGCTCTGTCTGCTTCTTCGTTCCACCGGAACTTGTCTCCTTGTTTAATGAGGGCGTAGAATGGTAACGCCTTTTCTCCCGACTCGGCGACGAATCCGCTTAAAGCTGCGACTCGCCCCGTTAGTCGTTGTATTTCTTTCAACTTTGTTGGCTTCCTCATTGTTACGATAGCTTGGATTTTTTCGGGATTAGCTTTGATCCCTCTTGCTGATACTAGGAACCCGAGAAGTTCTCCTGCAGGGACGCCGAAAGAACACTTCGTCGGATTAAGTTTGAGGCAAAATTTGTCGAGGTTGTCGAAGGTTTCCTTCAAGTCCTCGATTAACGTTGCCCCCTTTTTTGATGTGATGACGACGTCGTCGATGTATACTTGTACATTTTTCCCAATCTGTGTTGCTAAGCACTTCTGCATCATCCGTTGATATGTTGCTCCCGCGTTTTTCAACCCGAAAGGCATTGTTTTGTAACAAAATACGCCATACGGTGTGATGAACGCTGTTTTGGCTTCGTCGTCTTCTTTTAATCTGATCTGGTTGTATCCAGAATATGCGTCCAAGAAGGAAATACGTTCACATCCTGCCGTGGAGTCGATAATTTGATCGATCCTTGGGAGGGGAAAGTGATCCTTTGGACAATGTTTATTGAGGCACGTAAAGTCGACACACATGCGAAGGACTTTCGTGTTTTTCTTCGGCACCATCATCGGGTTAGCTACCCAAGTGGCCTCGGTAGATATCTCTTTGATGAAACCAGCTTCTCTCAGTCGATTAATTTCTGATAGCATGGCTTTGCGGTTTGGTTCCGAAAAACGCCGCACCGGTTATTTGATTGGTCTCGCTATTGGATCCAAGTTTAGGTGGTGCTCGGCAAGTTCCCTGGTTACTCCTGGCATGTCAGCTAGACACCATGCGAAGATTTTCCAGTGCTCACGGAGGAACTCGACGAGCGCGCTTTCCTATGCGAGGTCCATGTTTGCCGCAATGGACGTCGTTTTCTTTGGATCTGTTGGGTGAATCTGTACCTCCTTGGAGTCCTTTGCCGTATTAAAGGTTGCCTCTTTGTTAGGTCTCCCTACATCTGGTAGCACATCGTAATCAGTCGTGAGCCTTGACTCCCTGTATTCTGCTTGCATCCCGAAAGTTTCTGACAGTCGATGAAAATCCTTGTCACATTTGTCGGCTAGTGCGAAACTTCCTTTGACTGTAATTGGTCCCTTAGGTCCAGGTAGCCTCCACAACAAGTATGTGTAATGTGGTACTGCCATAAACCTGGCATATGCTGGCCGTCCTAACAGGGCGTGATATTGTGACGGGAAATCCACGACTTCAAATTCCAGCTTCTCGATCCTGTAATTTTCTCGGGTCCCGAACTGAACATCGAGATTGATCTTCCCCAGCGGATAACTTGGCTTCTCCGGTGTGATACCGTGGAAACGTGTGTCAGTTGGTTTCAAATTTGCGAGGGAAATATTCATCTTCCTCAGCGTATCTGCGTACATAAGGTTTAAACTGCTGCCGCCATCTATAAACACTCGAGATACATCAAATCTCGCAATTACTGCCGGTAAAATAAGTGCTGACTGCCCTGGTCGAGGAACTTGCTGTGGATGATCAGCTATTGTAAAGCCAATATCTTGCCCAGACCAGTTAAGGTACTCGACTGTTGGTGGTGGCATCTTCTCTGCCATAAACACCTGTCGCGAGATTACTTTCTGAGCTCTATTGGATGGCCTGCCTTTCTGAATCATCGAGACCGCTCTGTTAGAGTTAGGATCAACATAGGGCGGTGGAGCAGGTGCTGCCGTTATTCTGAGCTGATGTCGATTTTCATCTGTAACCGTGGGAGGAGGTGGCAAATGAATCTCACTCCTAGGTCCTTGAGGATTTCTGTGCGCTGCCTGAGTATTTGCATGTCCTGCCCATCTTAACATTGCCTGGAAGTTTCGGCAATCCTTTTGCAAGTGTCCTGACTGTCTTTTTCCATTGCTGTCGAGAAAGAAGTGCATCTGACACGGCCCGTTCATCATCTCTTCGGGGGACACAAAAGGTCCCTGGAACCTTGGCCCAGTGTTTTGCCTATTGTTTCGGGAGTCATCTCTATTATCGCCTCGCTGTTCGTTGCTCCTCTGGTAATCATCTCTGTTGTTTCCTCCAGTGTTTGCTCGAAAGCCAGCCGAAATTTGCCCAGGAGTATCATAACTCGAGTACTGCCGCGGAAATCGTCGCCTACTTTGATAACTTCGGCCGCGGTCCTCCTCTGGTGATCTATGCCGTTTGTTGTGAACGGCATCTTCTCCATCTCGCCCATCTCGTTTGCAATCTCCATTAATGCGGATACTGTCTTTGGATTGGTCCTGCCCAAGTCCTCGACAAAATCTCCTCGCCGGATTCCTGCGACAAACGCGTCTATTGCCCTCTCGTCAGATATATTCTCTGCCGAGTTTTTAATGATGTTCCATCTTTGAATATACTTTCTCATTGGTTCGTCTGGCTTTTGTCGGCATGACCTCAACTCCTCTAGCGATGCAGGTTTTTTGCAGGTGGAACAAAAGTTCTTGACGAAAACGTCCTCAAAATTGTCCCAGCTGTCGATAGATCCTGGAGGAAGTTTCTTTATCCAGGATCGCGCAGCTCCACTCAGGTGTATCTGAATACTTTGCATAGCTGTTGCTCTGGTCCCCCCTGTGAGCTTCACCGTTTCTAGGTAATCGACTAGCCAATCCTCTGGATCTTGCAGGCCGTCGAATTTCTTGAAACTATCGGGCAATTTGAATCCCGAGGGGACTCGAGTTTTTCGGACTCTCCTTGTAAAGCATGGTAAACCGCACATGTCCTCGTCGTTTATTTCTGGAGATTGCCGATGTTCTCTTCTATTTTGCCGTGCTTTGTCCACCCTTGCTTGTGCTGCTGTGTCTCTTGCTCCACTTGTTCCTTCAGGAGCTGCTGCTGCTGTTGCCGTAGGTCGTGGACTATTTTTCCTTGCTGTTCCTTCGGGAGGTGTCGGTGCAAACGCCGTCCCGATGGCTCCAACTCCTGCCATTGCCATGTTGTACAGTGCTTCCCTTGGGTCTCCTGGAGGTGGCCTTGATGCGAGGATAAAGGCCTGTGTCGCCATATACCCAGCTTCTGGTGTCTTGGGGATGATGTTTCCTCTCGTGTCTATCGACATAAAAGACATGTCGAGGTTTTGAACCAAGTACTCTCTTTCTCCTTCAGGTATGTTTTGCAGCCTTGATCTTGCTCTATTCCGAGCTTCTCTGTGGCTATCTCCTGAAGTTCCAGATTGTCGACTTAACTCCGCTATTCGCCTGCTTGAAGCGGAGGCTGCCTCCTTTCTTCTATTTAAAGCAGCCGTCTGTTTTTCCAATTCCCTTGCATCTCGTGCGAGCCTATATTGATATGCTTGTAACTATGCTGGCGTGGCTGTTGTAGCCATTGGTTCTGAGCCATCTATAGCTCTTGCGGCTCTATCCCATGCTGCCTGCGGGAGTTGAACTCTATCGCGAGGCTCAGGCCCGACATATTTACTGCCTAGACCTTGTCGCAGATTAGAGGGATCGACGTATGGATTTCCCAGATCGTCAAAAGCCTCAGATGTTTCCTCCTGATCACGACTTGGCTCTCCGATGGCATAAATCTGATGGTATTTTGTGTTCAGATCTGTTCTATGTTTGGTGACACCATCATAAAGATTGGCGAAGACCTTGCCCACTGTAGTGGACTTGTCGATGAAATCGAAGCTGTCGACGCTGCTCGAGTCATCGCTTATATAGGAGTCCGCGGATGACTCGAAGGACATGTCGCTGAAGATCTTGGCGAGCTTTTCGCTTGCCCTAGTGCTGATGAAGCGTCTCGATGAAGTCTCTTCTTCGCCTGACTCGATTGACGATGTTGAGTTCGAAAAGTCGGAATCGACCACCGACAATCCCGACGAAATCGGAATTTCGAGACGATACGTTCCCTCTTTCTCGACGCGGAAGTGGAACTTTCCAAACGTCATCTCCATGGGCTCCTCCAGATACGCATATGCATCCAAACGGGAGGGCGGGTGAGGAACAAAATCAACGAGACCAGCTTCGATCCGTTTACCTCTCGTCCATGATGTTGCTTGCTACTGATGAAGTCGACGATCTTGAACGTGCCATAGAGATCAGCTCCTTGTCGCCTCTAGACCCCACAGACGGCGCCAATTGACAAGGGATTAACTTTTCAATACCTACGGATTGTAGACTAGGGTTTAGTTAGATGTAGAGGGCAAGTAGATCTCGAAGGTTTCAGCCGAAAAGTACTCGACGAATATAAAACTAGGGTTGTGTTGACAGTAAATTCGATCCTCTCTTTGTCCCTCGACTCCCCCTTATATAGGAGGCGGAGCCGAGGGATTCGTAATACACAAGTTTACAGAGTCCGGGAGGGTTTCCAACCCATCCCGCAAGATTACAAACGACGACTCCTATTACAACTCTAGCTTTCCTTAATAGTATCTTGGGCTTCCGAATCTTCTTATTCTTCGGGTAATGGGCCTTCAGTAAACCCCGGGTACCATATCCGGCAGGCCCATTGGGTATGCCTATGTCAGGGGGTGTTGACGTGTATAAAGTAGATTGCCTAGTCCTTTCCATTAGTTCGAACTTTTGGTTCAAGTGGCTAGTGCATGAAGCTTAACAACCTCGTGGGATGGCACGATATCCATGTATCATGGGAGGATCCCACGTTTCACTTCTACACAGAATAAAAGGAGAGAACATAGCAGAGAATCGGAGCAATTGTACCCGCACCATAAAACTCTCTAGTCTCTCTGTCTGAATTTTTTCCATGCTATGTTTGATCCTGAGGGAGTAGAGCGAGACCGAGGGCAACAAATGATGACAATTCCCGCTCAGGTGTGGTTGTTACACGGCGAGTATGAATTGAGGGATCGGGGTCAGGATCGGGCGTTGGATAAGATGTCGTAATGCTTGGGTTTTCCACAGTTTATCAACCATGTAGTTCTGCATATAAGGTTGCTTTGAATCACATTTTATTAGACGGTGGAGACTATATAACAGGGCCCTCTACACAAGCAGATTAGAACAGAGATTAATACATGCCATTGTCTAATTGAAATTGCAGGGATGTGATATTGATCTAGAAGAGTTGGAGGGAGACATTCCATATGTTCTATACACCGAAACGAACGCATCACCGCATACGGGGAGAATAGGTATGTTGATAATTCAGAGGTTGAAGGATCAGTACTCCGGAGCATACATAATGCAGTATACTAATGCTTAGGAGGTCATGATGACTGATTTTTTAAAGTGCACCTATTTTTGCAGTTCATCAGAAGGGGAAGATCTACACAAGAGGATTATGTTTCAGAGATGCCACGGGACACACAGACATCGAATAAGAGGTTTGTGCTAGCGGCAGTTTTCCTATGTGTTATGGCGCGTGCCGGGAATATATATGCATTGCAGTTAGCTTGCTTTTCGTTGTGTGTGTTTGAAGGGGGGTGTACATAGACTATGGAAGATGGTGTTTTTGAGCTAAACAATTGGCACATGAATGATCAATACATGCCATTCGTTATCGATATAGATGAGGAATCGCTCGGGGGTCCTTCAGACAGCTCAGCTGAGAAGCCTTCAGTCGCGCATACATGGGAGAAGAGGTGCCTACCATTTTTATTATAGGGGTGTTTTTTTTGGTTTTGGGATAAACCTGACACATTTCCATATGTTTTCTGAGTCGTATACCTTGCTACTAGCATAATTATTGCAGATGTTAATATTTTGGACCTGAAGCTTAACATCTGGGGATATTGAACAAGTATGGGTCTTGGTATAATTATGGATAGATTAAAAGTGAAAATATGTAAGAAATCGTTTGAATCGTGTACACCTTTATTGGATGGGAAATGCACACATTTAACTTCAGCTATGTTTTTCAATCGGATGTTTTTCGTACTTATAGGGTTTTCATTGAGCTTGGGAAGTTTATCAGCAATAACCTCATTGTGTATGTTTCGTGGATAGGCCCCGGGTCGGAATGATTCCTGACTTTCGAACACCAACGAATGGCAGGGAAAGTGCTCTGGAATTAAAACTAAGAAAAATTGGAGATTGGAAATCAGACGCGGTTGTACCTCCTGTGCTAGGGATGGAGTTTGATTCTCTACCAGAGGCATTTGACTTCTACCACCTATATTCATGGGAGGTAGGATTGGGCATCAGATATGGGACGTCGCGGAAGAATAAAGCAAAGAGCTTGACAATGCAGGAAATCCTATGCGGCTGCGCGGTATGTCCTCCCCGTCACATTGTATATATTAGTATATTTTTAGAGCAATGTCATTTCCGGAATATTTGCACTTTCACCTGAACAACATTTCATTTGTATGAATTCATTGAATAACGTATTCTCATGGTCATACATAACAGGGGTCACCGAGGGACGACAAGACAAAGTCAGTGGCATGTGGATGTCAAGCCATGATCAGACTGAAGCGAACAGATGGCCATGGGTGGAACATTGATGTGTTCCGGGAGACTCACAACCACAGTATGTCGGTCTCTTGCGGTGAGAAGATGCACTGGCCTTCCCATAGAGGAACCTTAGGGATAACAATGTTGGGCTCAACAAGGTGTATATTGTCATAGGGATTTTCTTTGGATCTATGGAGAATATACCGTTCAACAAGCGATCACTTAGGTCTCTGTGTGCCAGCATCAATAAGGACCACTCAAAGTATGATGTCCGTAAAACTGTTCTATTGTTCTTTGTTCTTAGAACTGAAGAAGATATACCCAAACTTCGGCGACAGCTGCCACGTTGACAAGGATGGAAGGATAAGAGCTCTCATGTGGACCAGTGGGAAGAGCCGTATGCAGTACAAACATTTTGGAGATGCAATCACCTTTGACACCACTTACCAGACAAATCAGTATGATATGCCCTTCAGCCTATTTGTGGGTGTAAATAACCACTTCAAAAGCATCATTTTCGGATGTGTACTCATGACTAACGAGACAACCGAAGCTTTTGAGTGGGTATTCTTAGAATTCGTGTCCCTAATGGGCGGCAAAGCTCCAGTGATAATACTAAATACTAACCGGTAATACTTACTGACAAAGTTCCCATTTTTTCATACAAATGTGTTGAGTTACCATGTTGCCTTACATCTTTCTCGACATCCTACACACAGAGTCCATTAGCATGAACTCTTTTGGTCACACTAATTCCCTGGTCAATATTGTGTTATGTTGATAGATCAATGCTGGGCCATGGAGATTGCAATTGGGGCGCTTCTTCGACTGACAAAGCACAGGTGGTGCAAGTGGCATGTTCTGCGCAAGGCAAAGGAAAACATTGGGCCAATTTATGCTAAGAATGTCAGCTTCCGTGACGAGTTACACAAGATCTGCCATCATATGCTTACTAATGATGAATTTGAGTCTGCGTGGGGAGAGCTGATTGAAAAATATGCTCTTCGAGATCACCCATTCCTAACCCAGATTTACGATGTCCGACAGAAATGGGCGAAGCCATACTTCTCTGGGGTATTCTGTGCTAGGATGACTAGCACACAGCGTTCGGAGAGTACGAATTATATGCTGAAGTTGTATGTGCCGCATGGATGCAGCATGGATATGTTTGTAAGAGGTTACAATAAGTTGCAGTTTCAGAGAGACGAGGAGGAAAACTTTGAGGAGAAGCGCAACAGACTAGTACTCTTGATGCACCTCACCATCTCATTATTTATTCGTCAGATGCTAGATATATAGCATCTTCCCATTTTCATGATTACAACTTTCTTTTTCATATGATTTGCAGTACCGGGTTTTGTTAAACAGTGGCGGATCGATCTAGAAGCATGCAAGAAAGATATACACGCCATTTCTTGTACGATCTGTTTGTGGTACAGATCTTTCAATCTGCTTCGTATACTGCGCAAGAGATCATTCGGGGATCAAGCTATATTGTCGTTCACTTCGACGCGGAGAAGAGGGAGAGGTGGTCACACGGGGCATTTGAGGTCAGAATTGATATGGCAAGAGACTTTTTTCAGTGCGAATGTGGAATGTATGAGCATATGTGATACGGGGTGGCCTTTGGACACCGCCTCCTCAAGACCGACAAGCCCTCCTCGTGGCCCAATGACACGAGCTCGAGCCAAAGCCCTACACCAAGAGGTGAATTCGCTCCTCTCCACGTATGCATTTGATACCCCTTGGATGGCATGCTACTTCATGCAAATACCCTATGCTCAATCAGGTACATCGACCAAGACGCAAGCCATGGAGACCAAGCCATTGGAGAGAGAGCTGGAAATGATGAAGATGGAGCTCCAGCGCCCAGGCCGGAACTTCCACCCCCTGGACCGGAACTTCCGGCCAGATTCCTCCAAGATGCCCCCAAGATGCCCTCCAACGCCCAGGAAAAAGCATCTGGCCGGAACTTCCGCCCCGAGGGACCGGAACTTCCGCCCAAGTTCCGCCCAAGTTCCGAAATTGCACGAAAACCTTACTGGATGTTACTGCGAGGAAATGGACGACTTTCGGAACTTGGCCGGAACTTGACCGGAACTTCCGGCCCGACCGGAACTTCCGGCCCGCAAGACCGGAACTTCCGCCCCTGACCGGAACTTCCGCCCGGATGACCGGAACTTCCGCCCTACCGAACTTCAGACAAAACAGCACTTTTCAGCGTGTAACTTATCCCTTCGCCCCCACCTATAAATAGCCTTGTTGGCTCGGATCCGAGATTAGACTTGATGTGAAATTAAACTCTGAGCTTAGCTCACCCTTGTGGGAACCCTACCTAGATCTTTGATCTTGTACCCACCCGGGCTCCTTGTCGACTCGTGAAGATCTCTTTGGCGACTTCTACCGATTTGTTGGTCTTTTGCTTGCACTTCTACCTATTTGGTCTTTTGCTTGCACTTCTATCAACCTTCCGGTCTTTTCGCCCTTCTAGATCTCTCGGGATTCGACTTGTCGATCTCTTTGCGGGACTTCTACCGGAAGGTCTTTTCTCGCAACCTCTATCGAGTTGGTGGTTCGGGCCAACGAGGGAAAACTGATTGTGTGCGTGTGTGTGTTGTATCCCCACGATTCCCCTCCGCGTTCGTCGTGTTCATCACGTTCATCCATCTCCCCCACGAGTTCCACCCAAATCCGTGAAGATCGGGCACATCCTTGGGCTTAGCCCTTATCATATGGTATCAGCACCTCTTTGGTTGCCACGGATTTGACCCCCACAGCCCCCAATTCCACCAATTTCGCCCAAAAAAAATTCCAAAACTTTTTCCCAAAAAATAGCCCCAAATTGGCCTTGGATCGATCTCGCGTTTTGTTGAGTTTTTGGTGGTTTTGGTCCAATAGAAACTTGTCTTTGGTGTTGATCTGCAATTCCCCCACCTTCCCACAGCTTCTAGTGCCAAATTTTCCTCGAATTCGAAGATTTTCGGCCCGGATTTCCGCCCAAATCGAATAACAGCCCGCAGATCTGATTGCGACCGGAAGTTCCGCCCGGCAGGACCGGAAGTTCCGCCCGGGACCGGAAGTTCCGCCCCTCAGGACCGGAAGTTCCGCCCAGCCGAAATTTTGACAGCATCCTTCGTTTTTCGTTTTGGCACTAACTCCTTGTGTTTGGACTTCGGTTTGAGTGCCTTTCAGCTACCTCACAGCTTCCGCAACATCGACAACGACGACGGCACCCCGAGGATCCAAGCGGTTCTTTTGACACCTCCACCATAGCAAGTACAAGGTCGTCGGCCACCATCATCAAGTGGTATAACTTGCTCCTAACTTGTAGCCTTAGCCTCTTTTGCGTACCTTTCCTATCGAGAGTGGCTTTCTAGTGTTGCGAAGCATTGCGCAAGCGTCCCGACCGTGAGGGTGTGCGTGTGTTGAGCAAAGCTACGAAGCAAGCTCGTGTGAAAAGATAAGCAAAAGAAGTGTGACATACTTACATAGATAGTAGTATCCTTGCATAGTGAGAAAAAGAAAGAAAAATACAAAAAGAGAAAAGAGTGTGAGTTACCTATACACAAAAGAGTCCAAAGCTTATAAGCAAAAGAGAGAAAAGAGAAGAGAGGCGTCTTGCGCAAATCTAGTTGCTTCTCAATTTTGCAACCAAGCCACGGTCTCTCTTGTGTTGGCGTGACACCGAGCTAGTAGTCTTGCTAGGACCAATTTTGTTCGTGCTCATTTTCCAAGTCGCGCTAACCCCATTTTGTCCCACGCGTGTGTTCCACCTTGTGTATGCCTTTTGTGATCACCGCCTTTGACTTGTGACTTTTGGATCTTATCCACTTTTGACAATAGACTTTTCGTTTGGTTCTTCCATTTGGCTTTCCACATCCATACCTAACACCATATAGAGTTTTTGTTTTGTGTGTGTGAATACATATCGGTTGTCCTTCGCCTTGAAACACCTTTTCGATTTTGGTTTGCAAGTTTTGACACTTTTGGTAGTCTTTCCTAACCACCCACCACATAGTTCTTGTTTTAGTTGTAACCATGTCTAGTGGAGAAGGGAACCAACTACCGATGACGCGGCATCAACATTGGATAGCTACTCAAGCCGTCCACGCCAAGCTCAATCAATTTGAAGCCATGCTCAAGGATACCAATGTCCGCTATGAAGAAAGAGCTCAAGTGCAAAGGAATGACCTCAACAATCAAGTTCAAGACCTCAATGAGAAGATTGAAACTCAAGGCAATGAGTTGAAGGCAACACTCGCCATACAAGGTCAAGAGACAAGGGAAATGAAGACGGCGTTGGACAATATTCTCCATACACTCAACCGTCAAGAAAATAGGAGACACCACTCAAGGTCTTCGCGCTCTCATAGCTCAAGGTCACGAGCTCCTACACCGTCTCACCATGATTCCAATGAAGACCCACGCCACCATAATGTGGATGTTCAAGTGCTTCATCAACAAGCTCAAGAAGCGGAGCAAGCTCGACTTCGACTTGTCCAAGAACATCAACGCCTTGAAGAAGAGCGCCTTCAACAAGAGAATCTCCATGCTCAATTCCAACAAGAGCAAGAACGCCTTCGACATGATCAAGAGCTAGTTCGAGCAAGGGAACAAGAGCGTCTCCGTAATGAACAACAATCACTTGAAGAACAAGAGCGGCAACGACAAGTACAAGAAGCTCAAGCTAGAAGGCAAGCGCACCAAGAGCGCCAAATCATCAATGTGGTTCAACCGCAACGCCCTCAAGGTCAAGATAATCGCCGCCATCATGATGATCGACCTCATGCAAGAAGACCACCTCCAAGGGCAAGACATGAAGAATCAAGTCATCACCAAGCATCAAGTGAAGAAAGTGTGATGCCTCGACACCGCCACAACAATGATGATCAAGATGAAGGTCATGGAAGACCACCTCCTCGTCAACAACATAGCAACAACAATAGCGTTGCTCAAGGTCCACAACCTCAACCTCAACCACGCCAAGACCATGGTGAACAAAGACCACCTCCTAGACGCAATGACCGCAATGAATAAGAAATCTTTGGGAAGCTCAAGTTCACCATGCCCAAGTTCCAAGGAGAGGAAGACCCCGATGCATACTTGTCTTGGGTCCTCAAGGTTGACAAGATATTCCGCATCCACAACTTCTCCGAAGCAAAGAAAGTAGCTATGGCATCACTTGAGTTTGAGGGATATGCAAATGTTTGGTGGGAAGAAGTGAACAAGAAGCGTGACAAGGAAGACTTAGAGCCCATTGGCACATGGGAAGAGATGCAAGAAGTCATGCACAAACGCTTTGTGCCCACCCACCACAAGCGTGACCTCTTCAACAAGCTTACTCAACTCAAGCAAAGCTTCAAGTCCGTTGAGGAGTACTACAAGGAGATGCACATTACCATGATGAGTGCCAATGTGGATGAGCGAGAAGAGCAAACTATGGCAAGATTCTTGAATGGATTGAACATTCCCGTCAAGAGGATAGTGGAGTTCTTGCCTTACACCAACATGGTTGAGTTACTTCATCAAGCTACAAGGGCCGAGCGCCAAGTGCGAGAAGACTTAGCAAGTGCCAAGACCAAGTCCTTCTTCGCCGCAAGAAATGCAACAAACACCTCCTCAAACATCAAAAACACAAGTACAATTACCTCCAAGGATCCTCCCAAGCAAACAAAGAGTGCCTTCAAGACAACAAGCTTCAAGCCGGACCAATCAACTATGTCCTCCAAAGCTTCCACCGGACCTAGTAACATCACTTGCTTCAAGTGTGGTGCTCAAGGACATAAATCCTTTGAATGCAAGAACACAAGAGTCATGATAACTCGAGATGATGGAGATGTGGAGTACTTGAGTGAAGGTGAATATGAAGCCTTGGTACAAGCCGCAACCAATCATGAAGATGATGACTTGGAAGACCAAGAGCAAGTCCTATGTGTGCATGATGCAAGCCCATCTCTTGTAGTGACCCAAGTGTTGACAACCCATGCACTCCCCAATGAAGATCAAAGGTGCAACATCTTCCAAACAAGAGCCGGAATCAATGGCAAGTCAATAAAGGTTATCATCGATGGAGGGAGTTGCCACAATCTTGCAAGCACCGAACTATGCTCCAAGCTCAACCTCACACTCCGGAAACACCCCCACCCTTACCATGTGCAATGGCTAAGTGACAATGGAAACGTCAAGATACAACACACCGTCTCCGTATCCTTCAAGATTGGCGCCTATGAAGATACCGTTGATTGTGATGTAGTGCCCATGACGGTGTGCCACATGCTACTTGGTCACCCTTGGCAATATGACAAAAGAGCAAGCCATGATGGCTACACAAATGCCTATAGCTTCAAGGTTGGCGACAAGACGTTCATCCTACGCCCAATGACTCCTAGCCAAGTAATTGCGGACAATGCAAAGGCTCTAGTGAGGGCTAAGGAAGCTACAATCACTAGTGAGATGAGTGGTGAGAGAGTGACCCACCAAAAAGAAAGTGAGCGCCACAAGCCATATATGAGTGAGATGAAGAGTGTCCTCATAGCTACCAAGAGTGAGATGAGAGAAGTGCACCACAACCCATCCACCAAATTGCACTATGTGCTCATTTGCAATGGGCCATCCTCGGAGACTAACGACTTAACAACACTTCCTTCGTATTTGTTGTCTCTTTTGAAGGAGTTCCAAGATGTCTTCCCCGACGAGCTTCCTCATGGACTCCCACCGCTTCGAGGAATTGAGCACCGCATCGACCTCATACCCGGCGCTCCTCTACCAAACCGCGCCGCCTACCGCACCAACCCCGAAGACACAAAGGAGATTCAACGCCAAATACAAGACCTCCTCGAAAAAGGGTATGTTCGTGAAAGCTTAAGCCCTTGTGCGGTTCCCGTGATTCTTGTGCCTAAACCGGATGAGTCGCAACGAATGTGTATGGATTGTCGCCCCATCAATGCCATTACCGTTCGCTACCGCCATCCCATTCCGCGTTTAGATGACATGCTAGATGAATTGAGTGGTGCCACGATTTTCTCTAAGATAGATCTGCGTAGTGGCTACCACCAAATCCGCATGGCAATTGGTGATGAATGGAAGACGGCATTCAAGACCAAACTTGGTCTCTATGAATGGCTTGTCATGCCATTTGGTCTTTCAAATGCTCCATCTACTTTCATGCGCCTCATGAATCACATCTTGCGACCTCTCATTGGCAAGAGTGTGGCTGTCTATTTTGATGATATTCTCATTTATAGCAAAAGTCTCGAGGACCATGTACAACATGTGAGAGAAGTCTTATGCATCTTGCGTCATGAGAAGCTTTATGCAAACCTCCCCAAGTGTACCTTTGCTCAAAACAAGTTGGTTTTTCTTGGATTTGTGGTTTCCACCAATGGCATTGAAGTTGATTCTTCCAAGGTTGAGGCCATCCACAATTGGCCTACTCCTACAAATGTTGGTCAAGTCCGAAGTTTCCATGGACTTGCCGGTTTCTACCGCCGCTTTGTGAAAGATTTTAGCACCATTGCTTGCCCTTTGAATGAGCTTACGAAAAAGAATGTTCCATTTGTGTGGGGCAAGGCCCAACAAAAAGCTTTTGATGAGTTGAAAAAGAGACTTACCGAGGCTCCTCTACTTGTTCTTCCGAACTTTTCCAAAACTTTTGAGATTGAATGTGATGCGAGTGGACTCGGTATTGGTGGAGTTCTTATGCAAGATGGAAAACCCGTGGCATACTATAGCGAGAAGTTGGATGGCGCACGCCTCAACTATCCTATATATGACAAGGAACTTTATGCTTTGGTTCGTGTTCTTGAAGTTTGGCAACACTATCTTTGGCCAAAAGAGTTTGTTATCCACTCCGACCATGATTCTTTGAAATATTTGAAAAGTCAACACAATTTGAACAAACGTCATGCAAAATGGGTTGAGTTCATTGAGTCCTTTCCATATGTAATCAAATACAAGAAGGGCAAGGACAATGTAGTTGCGGATGCTCTTTCCCGCAAGCTCACCCTCTTACTCACTCGTTTGGATATCCATGTTTTGGGTCTTGATGAAATCAAAGACTTATATGCTTCCGATACTTTCTTTGGCCCAATCTTTGCAAAGTGTTCTAGTGATAAGGGCATCGATGATTTCTATTTGCACCAAGGATTCTTGTTCAAGGGCAACAAACTTTGCATTCCCATGTCTTCGCTTCGCCTTTTGCTCTTACAAGAATCGCATGGTGGTGGTCTTATGGGACACTTTGGACGAGAGATGACATATGCCATGATTTCCACCCACTATTTATTGGCCAAGAATGTACCGCGACGTGGAGCGCCTTTGCCGACGGTGCACAACATGCTTACAAGCTAAGTCCACTTCCAACCCCTATGGTCTTTATACACCATTGCCTATTCCTTATGCTCCTTGGTCCGATATAAGTATGGATTTCGTGCTAGGATTGCCTAGAACAAAATATGGTCATGATTCAATTTTTGTAGTGGTGGATCGATTCTCTAAAATGGCTCATTTTATACCATGCTCTCGAACGGATGATGCTTCACATATTGCCTCCTTGTTTTTTAGGGAAATTGTGAGACTCCACGGTGTACCAAGAAGCATTGTGTCGGATCGAGATGTCAAATTCATGAGTTACCTTTGGAAGACACTAATGGCCAAGTTCAACGTCAAGCTTTTGTTCTCGTCATCCTCGCACCCACAAACCGATGGGCAAACCGAAGTGGTGAACCGAAGCCTATCCACACTACTACGAGTGCTTGTCAAGAGGAATTTGAAGTCATGGGAAGATTGCATCCCGCATGCGGAGTTTGCCTACAACCGGTCCAAGCATTCTACAACAATGAGAAGTCCATTCATGGTCGTCTACGGGTTTGAACCACCTACGGTGATTGACCTCCTTCCTCTACCGCTACATGAGCAAGTAAACATGAACATTGACAAGCGAGCACAATACATGAAGAAGCTACATGAAGATACAAGGGAAACAATCGAGCAACAAGTTCTTCGTCAAGCCACTAGACTCAACATGAAGAAAAAGGCACGGATCTTCAATGAAGGAGACCAAGTATGGATACACCTCCGCAAGGACCACTTCCCTCAAGAAAGAAACTCCAAGCTCAAGCCCCGAGGCGATGGTCCTTTCAAGGTCCTCAAGCGCATCAACGACAACGCCTACGTCATCGACATACCAACATCCAAGTACTTGGTGAGCAACACATTCAATGTGTCCGACCTCTCACCCTATCATGGTGATGAGGAGATCATAGAGTCGAGGACGACTCTTTCCCAAGGGGGGGAGATGATACGGGGTGGCCTTTGGACACCGCCTCCTCAAGACCGTCAAGCCCTCCTCGTGGCCCAATGACACGAGCTCGAGCCAAAGCCCTACACCAAGAGGTGAATTCGCTCCTCTCCACGTATGCATTTGATACCCCCTTGGATGGCATGCTACTTCATGCAAATACCCTATGCTCAATCAGGTACATCGACCAAGACGCAAGCCATGGAGACCAAGCCATTGGAGAGAGAGCTGGAAATGATGAAGATGGAGCTCCAGCGCCCAGGCCGGAACTTCCACCCCCCAAGACCGGAACTTCCGGCCAGATTCCTCCAAGATGCCCCCAAGATGCCCTCCAGCGCCCAGGAAAAAGCATCTGGCCGGAACTTCCGCCCCGAGGGACCGGAACTTCCGCCCACCGGAACTTCCGCCCATGTTCCGCCCAAGTTCCGAAATTGCACGAAAACCTTACTGGATGTTACTGCGAGGAAATGGACGACTTTCGAAACTTGGCCGGAACTTGACCGGAACTTCCGGCCCGACCGGAACTTCCGGCCCGCAAGACCGGAACTTCCGCCCATGACCGGAACTTCCGCCCAGGATGACCGGAACTTCCGCCCTACCGAACTTCAGCAAAACAGCACTTTTCAGCGTGTAACTTATCCCTTCGCCCCCACCTATAAATAGCCTTGTTGGCTCAGATCTGAGATTAGACTTGATGTGAAATTAAACCTGAGCTTAGCTCACCCTTGTGGGAACCCTACCTAGATCTTTGATCTTGTACCCACCCGGGCTCCTTGTCGACTCGTGAAGATCTCTTTGGCAACTTCTACCGATTTGTTGGTCTTTTGCTTGCACTTCTACCTATTTGGTCTTTTGCTTGCACTTCTATCAACCTTCCGGTCTTTTCGCCCTTCTAGATCTCTCGGGATTCGACTTGTCGATCTCTTTGCGGGACTTCTACCGGAAGGTCTTTTCTCGCAACCTCTATCGAGTTGGTGGTTCGGGCCAACGAGGGAAAACCGATTGTGTGCGTGTGTGTGTTGTATCCCCACGATTCCCCTCCGCGTTCGTCGTGTTCATCGCATTCATCCATCTCCCCCACGAGTTCCACCCAAATCCGTGAAGATCGGGCACATCCTTGGGCTTAGCCCTTATCAATATGGGTATGATATGTTGCCATGTTATAAGGGTAAGTTATCTATCTTTTAGGTATAGTGGATATACCAACCAACCAGGGATTGGTGAAACAGCCATGAATGAAGACTATGTGCTAACATGTTTACACTCTTGTTATGTGGTTGCAAGTCCTATCCTTTTTGGGAAGAACCGAAATACCAGGTTGTCACATAATGCTGAGATGGACCAGGAATGCATGCAGGGACTTGCCCGAGCATCTTCGAATGTACCAGAAGGATAGTCATGCGTTGCATTCGACAAGTTTCCGCTACACAACGTTGTAAAGAACTGCAATCGAGATGGTACAGTTAGGCAACTCGAATCCAGAGTCATTCGAGGTTGCTATGAGCATTATGTTAGATGCAATGCCCAGATCTCATAGGAAAGTAGGATAAGAGATGGTCTGGGGATGGAACAGAGGATTCGTACATCAGGTATGGGCGAAATCATCGATGCCACATCTGCTCAACCCAGACATGATTGCTCCATTCAAGAAGGCGGATTTAGGCCGACCCACTTCAGCAAGAGCCAAGCCTGGATACGAGGTGAGTGTGCCAAGAACTCGTTTTTGCTCCGTGTGTCGCGGGAGGGAACATAATGCTGGGAGATGCCCTTCTGTTGAGAGGAGCTCAAAGAAGCCTAGGCGAGAGGCACGGTGCTCTAATTGTGGAGTATATGGTCATAAGAAAAACGTGGGTATATCAAAGTGGTATACGGTGACGAACCAGTGAGATTACTCACTGCTTATCATTTCAGGCTAACACATCTCATGTTAACTAATTTTTTTGACGCGATCCAATCATAACATTGATATTATTCATTGGTTGGTTGGACCTATATTTGTAATAGGCAGTACAGATGGCGGGTGTTATGTCACTCATGACATGGGTCTAGTTCCTTTTTGTGCATGTAACACTTCACAAATTTGACAATGTACCTTCGGGGTGTTAACTTTCTTATCTGAATGAAGTAAGGCATGCCGATTTGATACCGAGGGAATGACCAGGGTGTAGTAGGATATTTGGAACACTACAACATGCATAATGTGTGAGCAGGAGATGGCTTGGATTGTAAAGCATCTATGAAACAATACGATTTGTTAAGCTCCGCATCTTTCTTTTTTGTACAACATGCTGTTTTTTGTTAGCATATAGTCCCTCAGCCCCAACGATGTTAAGGACCCCATGGAATAAATATCAGAATATATGAAATGCCGGTGATTTGTGTCATTTGGTTTTCGTTCGGTTGCATTTTAACAACTAGCCGTTAGATGGTCCTGATGGTGCATATTAGTGGATTGGGGACTATATTATCGAAACTCGATGATCTTTGAAGCAAGTACTCTACAGATCTTCACCGTGTACCCTTTGGTATTATGGCAAGGACCTCATGTGGTTTTCCATTGGGATCAGTAATCAGATCACGTATCCTTTTTCTATGGTCATTGTCTATCGTGTTTGAGATGTAACTAGCCATGTTGTGTTTTATGCTTCATCTGTTCGGGTGCATGTAGGCAATATTATCGCTTAATAACGACCCCTAACGAACGTAATCCTGGATATGGGACTCTATGGGACGCCACAGTGTATGTCTCGATTTTTTTGACAAACACCACATGCTGAAATTTCAAGTGTCGATGATAAATTCAGGGTAGGGGTATCCCTTAAAGGTATTGTTTTATGTATTTTTGAAGCGGTCGCATTCCAACTCTTATATCGCGACATATTGACCACTTTGTGTCATCCTATATTAAGGGACTCTATGGCACGTTATAACGTACGTCTCGGGTACTTCGAATAAGGACCACATAAAAACAAGTTCAACGTACTATTTTTAGTATTGTTTGGAAAAGTGTTCAAAGTTTTCTGGCTGCTCAGTGATTCCCAGGTGTTCTTGAGACTTGAGAGAGAGAGAGGGACGTCTAAAAATAGTAAACAACTTTCTGACCGCACACATCCTTATAATAATATATATCACTTTGACTATAAATATGACTGCTGGTTACCACCTACTAGTCATCTAGTCATTACTTCATCATTTCTTTTGGCTGTGTTTTGCTCGATGTGTTTTGCGTAAGTTTTTTGTCTTCGTCAATTTATAGATTTCAATGTATTATATATATGATCTAGATATTCTTTGTTTTTATTTTTTTGTGTGTAGTATTGTTTGAAAACTTGCTACATTCAAGTTATGGCTACATCAACTCCATGCCCCATATCTTTTCAACCTTCAAACTTGTGCCAACGATCACCAGATCTTCCACAGAATTTTCTGTGAAGATGATGCCGGGAGGGTTTAAAGATTATTCAGTATGTCATTTTTGTTTTATAATTGTTGAAAACATTTCATATATGGTTTTTCTGTATGTAATCCTGCTACTTGTTATAAATTTTTCTTAAAAAATGTAGAGAATTTTCCTTGATGTTACAAAGCAAGGCTTCAAAATATATGCCCATCAAAAATTATAAAAGCTATATCTAGGTCAGCTAGCTTCTTGGAGGTGGATGATGACAACTTCACCACACATCACATCCAAAGAAACCGATTGTGGTTCATTTTTTTTGCTATACATGGATCATATTATAGGTCATTATTATCAGCATTTCGAGTTAGTGTTGGAGACACCATCACATTTTCTTGGGATGAAGACAAAGACATATACAATGTCTCTATGCTTTCCGAATCAGATGGAGAGAAATATTGGACTGGATTTCTTGGTAATTTAAATTGAATTTTCATTTGTTTTAATTCCAAATGTTGTTGCTTTTGTATTACTAATCAAAGGAAAAATGTTTAACAGAGTGCAATGATCTACCCGGTGATTGAGAGGAATCTTTCTATAATTCTTACTTCATGGATGCAATAGATGTTTCCGAAGAAGAAATGAACAGAATTATCACACAAATGAAGGGGTTCATGAACCATCCATGTTATTATGATCATACTCCTAATTTCATAATACACATGCAAGATAATGATGAATTCTCTATCTAGGTTAGTATATCTTACAACTGATCCTATCACAATTTTATGCATATCTTAATCTCTTCTTCTTGGCGAGGGTTTCATGTCATTTGTTATGCTTTTTTATGTTTCTGATTTTGTAGGAAGTTCCACTAGAAGCTGTCAAAACAAATACTGTTCTACCAAGA
Organism: Lolium rigidum; assembly: GCF_022539505.1. Classification (NCBI taxonomy): domain Eukaryota; kingdom Viridiplantae; phylum Streptophyta; class Magnoliopsida; order Poales; family Poaceae; genus Lolium; species Lolium rigidum. Next base: position 143,153,237 of record NC_061510.1, read on the forward strand.
AAGGGTGAGGTTGTGTATGCATGCAAAGACTGCACTATCGAAGGGAATTACAAAATAAAAGGTGGCGACACTATCATTTTCCGCGAATACTGGTCTGATTTTCGCGTGGACAATAGATTAGGAGTGGGAGAATTATTCAAATATCAAGACGAATGAAACTTTCACTCGCCACTACCCTAGCAATGAATAATGCGAGTGAAAGTTTCATTGGTCTCGATATTTTAATAATTCTCCCACTAGTAATCTATTGTCCACGCGGAAATCAGACCAGTATTCACGGAAAATGATAGTGTCGCCACCTTTTATTTTGTAATTCCCCTGGATAGTGTAGTCTTTGCATGCATCCACAGCCTCACCCTTTCTTGGTAGAACAATATTTGATTTTCACAGCTTCTAGTGGAACTTCCTACAAAATCAGAAACATAAAAAACATTACTCAAACAAATGACACGAAATCCTCGCCAAGAAGAAGAGATTAAGATATGCATAAAACTGTGATAGGATCAGTTGTAAGATATACTAACCCAGCTAGAGAATTCATCATTATCTAGCCTGTGTATTATAAAATTAGGAGTATGATCATAATAACACGGATGGTTCATGAACTCCTTCATGCGTGTGATAATTCTGTTCATTTCTTCTTCAGAAACATCCATTGCATCCGTAAAGTAAGATTTATAGAAAGATTCCTCGCAATCACCAGGTAGATCATTGCACTCTGTTAAACATTTGTCCTTTGATTAGTAATAAAAAAAAGAGCAATAGCATTTGGAATTAAAACAAAGGAAAACTCAATTTAAATTACCAGGAAATCCAATCCAATATTTCTCTCCATCTGATTCGGAAAGGACAGAGACATTGTATATATCTTTTGTCTTCATCTCAAGAAAATGTGATGGTGTCTCCAACACTGACTCGAAATGCTGATAATAATGACCTATAAGGTGATCCATGTATAGCAAAAAATGAACCACAATCGTTCCTTTGCATGTGATGTGTGGTAAAGTCCTCGTCATCCACCTCCAAGAAGCTAGCTGGTCTAGATATAGCTTTTATAATTTTTGATGGGCATATACTTTGAAGCCTTGCTTTGTAACAGCAAGGAAAATTCTGTACATTTTTTTAGAAAAAATTATGACCATGATTACATACAGAAAAAACCATTTATGGAAATGAAATGTTTTCAACATTTATAAAACAAAAATGACATACAGAATAATCTTCAAAACCTCTCGGCATCATCTTCACAGAAAAGTCTGTGGAAGATCTGGACGATCGTTGGCACAAGTTCAAAGGTTGAAAACATAAGGGGCATGGAGTTGATGTAGCCATAACTTGAATGTAGCAAGTTTTCAAACAAGACTACACACACACAAAATGAAAACAAAGAATATCTAGATCATATAGATAATACATTGAAATCTATAAATTGACAAAGACAAAAAAAAACTTACGCCAAATACAACGAGCAAAACATGACCAAAAGAAATGATGAAGTAATGACTAGATGACTAGCAGGTGGTAACCAGTACTCATATTTATAGTCGAAGTGCTATCTATTATTAGAAGGATGTGTGCGGTCAAAAAGTTATTTACTATTTTCAGACGTCCCTCTCTCTCGCAAGAACACCTGGGAATCACTGAGCGGCCAGAAAAGTTTGAAGACTTTTCCAAACCATACTAAAAATAGTACGTTGAACTTGTTTTTATGTGGTCCTTATTCGAAGTACCCAAGACGTGCGTTTTGACGTGCCATACAGTCTCTTAATGTAGGATGGCGCGAAGTGGTCAATATGTCGCGATATAAGAGTTGGCATGCGACCGCATCAAAAAAGGCATAAAACAATACCTTTAGGGGATACCCCTACCCTAAATTTATCATCGACACTTGAAATTTCAGCATGTGGTCTTTGTCAAAAAAATCTGAGACATACACCGTGGCGTGCCATAGAGTCACATATCCAGGATTACATTGGTGAGGGGTCGTTATTAACCGATAATATTGCTGACATGCACCGGAACAGATGAAGCATAAAACACAACATGGCTAGTTACATCTCAAACACGATAGACAACGACCATAGAAAAAAGGATACATGATCTGATTACCGATCCCAATGGAAAACCACATGAGGTCCTTGCCATAATACGAAAAAGTACACGATGAAGAGTTGTAGAGTACTTGCTTCAAAGATCATCGAGTTTCGATAATATAGTCCCCAATCCACAAAAAATAGCATGTTGTACAAAAAAAGATGCGGAGCTTAACAAATCGTTGTGTTTCATAGATGCTTTACAATCCAAGCCATCCCCTGCTCACACATTATGCATGTTATAGTGTTCCAAATATCCTACTACACCCTGGTCATTCCCTCGGTGTCAAATCAGCATGCCTTGCTTCATTCAAATAAAAAAGGTAACACCCCGAACGTACATTGTCAAATCTGTGAAGTGTTACATGCACAAAAAGGAACTACACCCATTGTCAAATCAGTGTCTTCGGTGTCTTTATTGGGGAAATTCACTTTGGCTTCTAGGTGTATATATCAATATATGCATCATTGTAAACACCACCTCCTAAGTGAGACGAAGTTCCTTCCATTGGAAGAGTATAGTTAAGGACTGCCTATGCCTACAGTTGCTGGATTGACCCTGGAGTTTCGTTTGCCTATACCGGCTCTCTCTCTCTCTAATACTCTTGCAAAGAATTGGATAAGTGGAAAAATACTAAAATGCACTTGTGTGCCTCGTATAAGGGCTTTAGCGTTACATGATACATCGTTGTGATGCTAAACCCTGCATGCCAATACTAAATTTAATTCGGTTGTTACCTTCTTTGCTGATAAACCAAAAATTCGCTCTTATCAAAGAGAAATTCATTTTCTTACTGGAGTTGCATTAATTTATGTGATAAGTAACAATCTAGACCCAAAAAACACAACTTGCAGACAAAATCCAGATCGACACTTTCATTTACTTTAAGCTATGTACAAGTGAAAATAAGCCACATGAATAAGACTTTCGAATGGAATTCTCTTAGCTTCCTAGCAAAACAGAGTCCTCTCAGGTAAAAATTACAACTGGAAAAATGCAAAAGTACCTCATGCAACTCTTCACTTGTTTCAAAAAAAAAAAAAACTCTTTACTCAAAGCAACAGTTCAGAATTATAACTGGAATTGATGAGAAATGATTATATAGTCTCAGTTTTTAAAAAAGGCGTTGCAATGGAAAGTAATGCCCAGAAATGCTAGAGATCTAAGCTTCCACTCAAATGAATATAACATCAAACAGCTTCTTATAAGAACAGAAAAAGAAGAACCTAATGTACACGGGTAACTACTTCAATTCCTTCTCCAGTTTATATAATGATGTTCCGCAAGAAAAAGGTGCATCAAAACTCACCATGATTTTGGCTCTAGTTTGGCTATTTTCATCTCAGTTATATAACTTATAATGCTGAACTAAAAATTGCACAAGGTGTCGTGGATCACAAATTACCATGATTCTAAATATGAACAAGGAATCCCCGAACAACAAAATGATTCTGCAATGACTTAGACGGACAAGAATGACGATTCATTCAAAGATTATCATACTAAGTTATGATTTTTGACATTTTAAAGAGCGATTGATTACAGCAATAAGATATATTCCCTCCGTTCTCTTTTATAAAATGTTTTGGCAAGCCAATTAAGCCTGCCAAAATGTCTTATAAAGGGGAGCGGAGGAAGTATTTTGCATGGAATGGAAAAAGGACAAGTGATAAAGCAGATAACACCAAACATAGATAACGAGCTGATATGGGTTCACAAATATATGTAGATGGAAGCACATAAAGTCATAGACAAACTCCATCGAAATAGCTACCCGGTGGATACCATAGGTTTTCTTACATACTCTTCAACGTTAGCCAACATCGTGTAATTCAGAATGACACGAAATCTGCTTTTGAGCATCAAACGATTAGAAGATCGGACTTATGGAACTTATCCTAGCCACTCGGGGAAGGCACTAGAAGATCTCACTCCTTGTAACATATATATAGTTCTTACACCAGCAGAGATATAGCGAGTGGCTTCTAGTGTCCATCCGATAGCCACTCCGAGAAGCAGGGAATATACGGTTGATACGTGTACGCCTTGTATGGCCGAGGAGAGAAGATAGTATGCATTACCCTGCTATCGAGATCGTATGATACAATATCTCCATGCTCCATAGTACAGAAAATCAAATCCCGTTGAGGATGGATCACAGTGAGCACAAGGGATCTTGGAGATTTGAGGTGACACGGTTCACATAGTTCTGATTTGCTGACGGAATGCTTCAGGATCCATTCTTCATCACCTCCACAGTTCTCGAGGACCCAAACTGACAGATGGTAGTCATTGTTATAATCACAGCGAACCAAATACAGGCAGCCCCGAGACAGCCCTATGAAGCTGGAATTTGTTGGGTGCGGTGTCGGGATTCTCCTCCATCTGCTGAGCTCCATATCAACCGTGACTACCGAAGAACCAGATGTAGTGAAATGCATTGTGTCATTGAAGAATACACTTTTTGCAGCATCGTGCACTATACAGCTATCACCCCACTCGCTCTGACGGTAGGTCCATGCTCCAGTTTTTGATGAGTAGACCTTCACCCCAGTGACTTCAAGCCTGTCTTTCACGAGCAGGAAAACTCTGAAGTGAGACGACGCCGCTGGGTCGAAACACAGACGCGCGGTGTGCATTCCCACCATGGCATTCGTCTCTGGCAACACAGCCCACTTCTCAGTTGCAGGATTGCACACGAGGTACTCGTACTCGTACTTTTTGGCGTAGCCGCACAGCAGAAGACCGTTGGAGGAGTCGATGATTTGGATGGTCTTACAGCTGCTGGGCAGGAAGGAGAGAGAGGGGTCGACCATAGGCCGGCCTCTCCCCGACAGATTGGTGAACTGGCGACCGAGCTGATTGCTCCGGTAGAAAAAGCCGGACAGCGTTTGAGGCGACTTCCTGCGGAGGGCAGGGTCGGAGCAGAGGGCGAGCCATGATTTGGACACGCACTTGAAGCGGCAGATGGAGCTGTAGGGTACCCGAGAGAGGATCTCGACGGTGAGGTCCTCGGTGAGGACGCTGGCGTCCGCCGCGGCCAGCAGCAGATCCATCCCGTATAGTTTGGGATCCAATCTGCAAAGAAATCGCGGAGCGCCTATGAGATCAAAGTGATGCACTACCTGTAAGAAATAGCGAAACCGTGGAGTGGCGCACTCGCGCTGATTTGTTTTTTGGGCGAGAAGATTAGGGTTAGACAGGAGAAGAGAGGCAGACCTTAGGATCCCGGAGGGCGACGTGGAGACCGGAAGGAGAGCAGCAGAACGCAGGATTTGGGGGAGACGGGTCGCACGGTGGTCATCCACCGCGGGCACAGAGGCGTCGGGGTTCAGGGTTTGCTGTGGGGAGGGGAGGGGAATTGGGTGTGGTCGGTGAGGCGTGGGGTTGGAGTGGAAGATGGGCTCGACCTGGGAAATGAGATTGAAAACTGTCGGCAGAAAATACATGAAAATTTTACAAGATATACGTCTCTGAGTTTGGAAGTAAATTACATATAGGTACCACTTTTAGGGCAACGGTTGCAAGTTAGTACCATCTTTGATAATTTTAACAAGTAAATGAAACTTCTGGGGCAGCTTGTAACAAATAGAGTCACTCTGATGTTAACATTGAGTTAACCACGCGGGCCCACTTGTCATCGCAACCGTCCGTTGATCAGCCGTTAGGGCAATAGTCGATATCCATCAACTCCCGGGCCTCCTGCCACGTAGACGAGGGCGATGCCCATGAGAGTACACCACTGAAGGTGTAGTCTAGGAAGGTGGACGCTGACCAGAGGTGGTCGAGCGCCTCTCGGTCGTGCCGCTCTGCGTCGCCGCGCGAGGCCTCCCGGCCAGCACTGCCACCGATTCCCACCGCGGTCGAGTCCGAGCTGCGGCGCGCAGCGGGCGAAGATGAGGCCGGCCTCATTCTACAGGATGAGAATGACGGAGAGCGCACAGTGGGCAGCTTCAAGAGAGCGGAACACCGCTTCGTAGCAGTCGGGCAAGTCGCCGGTGGCGGCGGCCAACTTGGAGCCCTTGTCGATGGCTTGCTCGCCGACCCGGAGCGCGACCTGTGCAGCCTCGATCTGCGGCAGGGCTTCGGAGAGAGCGATGCAGAGGAGCAACCCAGGCACGGAGCCGCCGAGCGAGACCCACGCGGCGTTGCTGGCGCCGATGATGGCGGGTGCCGTGGACGGCGTGGAGCAGGGCCACGTTGGCGAGGGTGGCGTCACTGGCGCGCAACATCTGCGTCGCATCCAGTAGCTCCACCGCAGCCTCGACGGCCGCCAGGACGGCCACCCTTTCTGAGTCGACAGCGAGGCCCGTGGCGGCGAGGAGGCACCCGGCCGCTCCGAGGTGGCCGCGGGACGACGCCACCCTGTGGTAGGCGTGGCTGAATAGCTTCCTAACCGCGCGCACCATGAGTCGACCTTCCATCTCCAGCGCATCCTCCTTGCGCGTACACCGGAGCGCTAGGAGCTCCACCGTGCCCAGAGAGGAGATCATGAAGGCGAGCAGTGTTGACGCCTCCGCGACCGCGAGCTTCGTACTGCAGTCATTGATAAGCGCGACATCAGGGCCCCCCTCGCCGCCGCGCAGAGGCGAGGCGAGGTCAACCGCAACTGCGGCGAGGTGGCGGCGGGCGAGGACGGCAAACGCGAACGAATCGCGGAGACGCTCCCAGAACAGTGGTTTCCATGGCACCGCCACTATCTACTTCAGGGCGGCAACTCGCTCTGTCTCTCTCTCGGGCGCGGCAATTGGCTAGGTTCGACTTGGTGCTCTCGGAGAAGATTTCCGCTGGCGGCTTCTGTCACCTGGCGTACACGGCTCCTCAAATACCGGCTGCCACGCTGGCGAGGTGGACCCCACAGCCGTACCAATTAACCTTGCCTCCGCGGTGAAATAAAAAGAGGATCTACTCGTGCCCTAATGGCTCGCAAATGGAGGTTAGCTATGACAAGTGATCCCACGTGGTTAATTCGTTGTCAACTCCAGAGTTGCTCTATTTGTTACAAGTTGTTCCGGAAGTTGTATTTACTTGTTAAAATTACCAGAGTTGGTACCAACTCACAACCGTTGTCCCAAAAGTGGTACCTTTGCCCCAAAAGTGGTACCTATGTAATTTACTCGAGTTTGGAAGATGCCACATAGTAAATGAATTTTGATAAGTCAGATTTGCTTACTCGCATGGCTGCATTCAATGCTTTTAAAGTTGAGAGCTTAGTAGATTTGACTAAATCGTATCGAGATGATTTTGATTTCATTCCACTCAAGAATCTTGTCCATGAGCTTCCCATTTACATTGATAATGTGCGAGCAGATGAAAGACTTGTGGGCCTAAAAACTATTTCTAAACTTACCAAGTTGATGGTTAGTACAAACAAATATCTAGCTTTTCCTTTGATATATTGGCTCCTCAAGCTAGTATTAGTACTACCGGTGCTTTTCAGCAATGAAAATAGTGAAGATCGTGCTACGCAGAGATGATTTTATGAATGATTGCATCATCTGCTTCCTGGAGCAAACACTTTTATATTCAATTCCAATTAAGGATGTCATTGATCAGTTTTTGAAGATAAAGAATCGCAGAGGCCATGAAAAATAGAGGTAGCTACTTTTGTGAACCGAATTTTATTCATTATGATACATTGGCAATTATTATCTATCTCAGTTTGTGCAATATATATTATAGTCGCTATTAGTTGCGAATTAGATCAAGATACTTCTGTTTTGACACCGGCGACTATTTTTCCTGGCTCCGCCCCTGTTGATAACTCATGTTGTTGTAATGGAAATAAAAGAAAGGTATGAGACGTCACTAGTCCATCCGTCTCAATTGATGAGGCCAGGGACGGAGCCAGGAAAGTGGTATAAGGGGGGTCAACTACATGTAAAAATTCTTGGAGGGGGCCATGTAGTTAAATTTAGGTAAAACTGCAGGTCAAATCATCATATTAACAAGGGCATTTTCAGAAAAATTTCCATCATGAGGGGGGCCATGGCCCCAGCCAGCCCCCTGCTGGCTCCGTCCCTGGATGAGGCTTATATTTTCAAGAGTCAAACCAAGTCATGTTTAACTAAACTTTTAGAAAAATCTATCAACAACTATGATATTCTATAGGTGTCATATAAAAATATATTTCATGATGTATATAACTATATTAATTTTATATCTTGCATGTTAATGTTTTTTAGTAGAAATGGCCTAATCCTGCATGGTTTAACTTTAAAAATATAATCTAAACATTATTCACTGTAACGGAAGCAGTAGTCGCATATTCACGGATAGAAGTAGCCGGTAGCTATGTACTACGATGTATGTGTTTTGGTCTTGTGGTGGAGGTTGTCTCTCCATACACTTGGCCAATATTGACTCGACAATGTTTTCAAAATGGGTTTGGACACCTTGTTGGTGAGCTATTAAACCCTATATTAGGATCAACTTCGAGGATGGTTGTGTTGGGATTAACTTTGTGTTTGCTTAGCCAACCTTTTCTCTTACAACAAAAGATATTTATTACTTCAGCAACACTTCACAGAAAGGAGTGTGAATGGTTCCACACTTGAGATAGCGAGGCAGTTCCGCTCAGTACATGCACCTGAAGAGATGCATCTAAGAGCTACCTGCCTATTTGGAACTTTAGTAGCTAACTTTGCTTGATGATGCGTCTTGATGTTATAGCACTTGTTGATATGATTTACATGTTTCTCATGAAGGAAGATGACGCCTTGATTGAAGCTATAATGGGCATGATGTTCCAATGACTTGCTTCTTTGAAGATTGATGTCGATGCTGCTGAAGCTAGGACCGAACAATCTGTATACAAGTGGTGTTGCTAAATGCAAAGTGATTCTGCAAACTTCGTAGCAAGAAGGAGACTATATGCATCAGCCTCTAGAAGGAGACATAGATGCTACATGTACCTGATGGCATGTTGATTGCCATCAAGCTGTATAATAACTCATATACCTGCTGAAGAGGATTGCATGTTGTCTTGTTTTGTCCAGGCTACGTGATACGTCTCAAACGTATCTATAATTTCTTATGTTTCATGCTACTTTTATGATGATACTCACATGTTTTATACACACTTTATCTCATATTTACGCATTTTTCGGAACTAACCTATTAACGAGATGCCGAAGTGCCAGTTCCTGTTTTCTGCTGTTTTTGGTTTCAGAAATCCTAGTAAGGAAATATTCTCGGAATTGGACGAAATCAAGGCCCACGATCTTATATTTCCACGAAGCTTCCAGAACACCGAAGATGGACCAGAGGGGAGGCCCAGGGCCCCCACACATGGTGGCGGCGCGGCCAGAGGGGGGGGCGCCCCCCTGGTGTGTGGAGCCCCCAGACCCCTTCCGACTCGGTTTCTTCGCCTATATAAGTCGTCCTGAGCTAAAACCTCGACACGAATAAGCCACGATACGAGAAAAGTTCCGGAGCCGCCGCCATCGCGAAGCCAAGATTCGGGGGACAGAAGTCTCTGTTCCGGCACGCCGCCGGGACGGGGAATTGCCCCCGGAGTCATCTCCATCGACACCACCGCCATCTTCATCGCCATCGCTGTCTCCCATGATGAGGAGGGAGTAGTTCTCCCCTGAGGTTAAGGGCTGTACCGTAGCTATGTGGTTCATCTCTCTCTCCCATGTGATCTTTATGTGATCATGAGCTTTGTGATCTAGTTGAATATCATCTATGTGCTACTCTAGTGATGTTATTAAAGTACTTTATTCCTCCTCCATGATGTAATGTTGACAGTGTGTGCATCATGTAGTACTTGGTATAAGCTATGATTGTGATCTCTTGTAGATTATGAAGTTGACTATTACTATGATAGTATTGATGCGGTCTATTCCCCCTTTCATAGCTATTGTTGACAGTGTGTATGCTATGTTAGTACTCGGTCTAAATTGCAATGGTCTATCATGCACTCAAAGGTTACTTAAATATGAACACCGAATGTTGTGGAGCTTGTTAACTCCGGCTTGAGGGAGCTCTTGTAGCCCTACACAATGAATGGTGTTTGTCATCCAACAAGAGAGTGTAGAGAAAGTAGTATTTGTTTATTCAGTTATGTGATCAATGTTGAGAGTGTCCACTAGTGAAAGTATGATCCCTAGGCCTTGTTTCCGAATATCGAAACTCCGTTTACTTACCGTTCGTTACATGTTTACTTGCTGCCATATTTTATTCAGATTGTTATTACCACTCATATTCATCCATATCACTTGCATCTCACTATCTCTTCGCCGAACTAGTGCACCTATACATCTGACAAGTGTATTAGGTGTGTTGGGGACACAAGAGACTTCTTGTATCGTAATTGCAGTGGTTGCTTGAGAGGGATATCTTTGACTTCTACCTCCCCGAGTTCGATAAACCTTGGGTGATTCACTTAAGGAAAACTTGCTGCTCGTTCTACAAACCTCTCGCTCTTGGAGGCCCAACACTGTCTACAGGAATAGAAGCGTGCGTAGACATCAAGCTATTTTCCGGCGCCGTTGCCGGGGAGGTAAGGTAAAAGGTATTCACATCCTCCGACTACTAAGCTATTTCCTAGCACTGTTGCCGGTGTGTGAGTGCTCGAAGCTATTTCCTTTAGATCCTGCAATTGCATCTTTTTGTTTCTTGTTCACTAGTTAGGCATAATGGAAAATAACAGTGAGCTTTTATTCTATTTCCTGAGTTAAGACATAAATTGTGTGATGCGAAAATTAAAAAATCTATGGAACCTTATTTGCATGCTAGTAGCAATGTTATTAGTATGAACACCATTGTTGATAATGCTATGGAAGAATTTAAGCTTGGGGAAGCTGGTTTTGATGAGCATGATATTTTTAGTCCCCCAAGCATGGAGGAGAAAATTTACTTTGATGATACTTTACCTCCTATATATGATGATTACAATGATGACTATCATCCACCTACTATTGAGGAGAAAATTAATTACTATGCCTCCTATATTTGATGATTATGGTGATAATGATAGCTACCTTGTTGAATTTGCTCCCACTACAATTAATAAAATTGATTATGCTTATGTGGAGAGTAATGATACTTTTATGCATGTGAATAAGAATGCTTTATGTGATAGTTATATTGTTGAGTTTGTTCATGATGCTACTGGAAATTATTATGAGAGAGGAAAATATGGTTGTAGAAATTTTCATGGTACTAAAACACCTCTCTATATGCTGAAAATTTTGAAGTTACTTGTGTTTTATCTTCCTATGCTTGTCACTTTATTCTACATGAATTTATTTGTGTACAAAACTCCTTTTCATAGGAAGTGGGTTAGGCTTAAATTTGTTTCATACTTGCTTTTTGATGCTCTCTTTGCTTCAACTCTTATTTCTTGCGAGTGCATCATTAAAATCTGTTGAGCCCATCTTAATGGCTATAAAGAAAGCACTTCTTGGGAGATAACCAATGTCTTTATTTTGCTACTGTTTTGTTGTGTCTTGGAAGTTGTTACTACTGTAGCAACCTCTGCTTATCTTTATTTTATTGCATTGTTGTGCCAAGTAAAGTCTTTGATAGTAAGGTTGATACTAGATTTGGATTACTGCGCAGAAACAGATTTCTTGCTGTCACGAATTTGAGTAGTATTCTCTGTAGGTAACTCAGAAAAATCTGCCAATTTACGTGCGTGATTCTCAGATATGTACGCAACTTTCATTCAATTTGAGAATTTTCATATGAGCAAGTTAAGTGCCCCAGAAAAATTCGTCTTTACGGACTGTTCTGTTTTGACAGATTCTGCCTTTTATTTCGCATTGCCTGTTTTGCTATGTTTGATGGATTTCTTTGTTCCATTAACTTTCAGTAGCTTTGTGCAATGTCCATAAGTGTTAAGAATGATTGTGTCACCTCTGAATATGTTAATTTTTGATTATGCACTAACCCTCTAATGAGTTTGTTTTGAGTTTGGTGCGGAGGAAGTTTTCAAGGGTCAAGAGAGGAGGATGATACAATATGATCAAGAAGAGTGAAGAGTCTAAGCTTGGGGATGCCCCCGTGGTTCATCCCTGCATATTTCAAGAAGACTCAAGCATCTAAGCATGGGGATGCCCAAGGCATCCCCTTCTTCATCGACAACTTATCGAGTCACCTCTAGTGAAACTATATTTTTATTCCATCACATCTTATGTGCTTTACTTGGAGCGTCTGTTTGTTTTTGTTTTTGTTTGAATAAAATCGGATCCTAGCATTCTTTGTTTGGGAGAGAGACACGCTCCGCTGTTACGTATGAACACATATGTTCTTAGCTTTATTCTTAATGTTCATGGCGAAGGTTGAAACTGCTTCGTTAATTGTTATATGGTTGGAAACAGAAAATGCTGCATGTGGTAAATGGTATAATGTCTTGAATAATTTGATACTTGGCAATTGTTGTGCTCAAATAGATCATGTTTAAGCTCTTGCATCATGTACTTTGTACCCATTAATGAAGAACTACATAGAGCTTGTTAAAATTTGGTTTGCATGATTGGTCTCTAGAGTCTAGATATTTTCTGGTTAAGGTGTTTGAACAACAAGGAGACGATGTAAAGTCTTATAATGCTTGCAATATGTTCATATGTAAGCTTTGCTGCACCGTTTTATACTTGAGTTTGCTTCAAGCAACCTTGCTAGCCTAAGCCTTGTATTGAGAGGAATTCTTCTCGTGCATCCAAATCCTTGAGCCAAAAACTATGCCATTTGTGTCCACCATACCTACCTACTACATGGTATTTATCTTCCATTCCAAAGTAAATTACTTGAGTGCTACCTTTAAAATTCTATTCTTTGTCTTTGCAATATATAGCTCATGGGAAAATATCCTTAAAAACTATTATGGTGAAGAATATGTAGATATGTATCTTATTTCTTATAAGTTGCTTGTTGAGCGGTAACCATGTTCCTGGGGACGCCATCAACTATTTCACCTTTGTTGAATATCATGTGAGTTGCTATGCATGTTCGTCTTGTCTAAAGTAAGGGCGATTTATCATGATCAAATGGTTTGAGTATGCATATTGTAAGAGAAGAACATTGGGCCGCTAACTAAAGCCATGATCCATGGTGGAAGTTTCAGTTTGGACAATTAATCCTCAATCTCTTATGAGAATTTTATCTGTTGTTGAATGCTTATGCATTAAAGAAGGGTCCATTATCTGTTGTCTATGTTGTCCCGGTATGGATGTCTAAGTCGAGAATAATCAAAAGCGAGAAATCCAATGCTAGCTTTCTCCTTAGACCTTTGTACAGGCGGCATAGAGGTACCCCTTTGTGACACTTGGTTGAAACATATGCTATGCAATGATAATCCATGTTAATCCAAGCTAATTAGGACAAGGTGCGAGCACTATTGGTATACTATGCATGAGGCTTGCAACTTATAGGATATCTTATACATAACACATATGATTTATTACTACCGTTGACAATATTGTTTCTATGTTTTCAAAATGAAAAGCTCTAGCACAAAAATAGTAATCCATGCTTCCCTCTACGAAGGGCCATTCTTTTACTTTATTGTTGAGTCAGTTTACCTACTTCTTTCTATCTTAGAAGCAAACACTTGTGTGAACTGTGTGCATTGATTCTTACATGTTTACCTATTGCACTTATTATATTACTTTGTGTTGACAATTATCCATGAGATATACATGTTGAAGTTGAAAGCAACCGCTGAAACTTATATCTTCCTTTGTGTTGCTTTAAAGCATTCTACTAAGAATTTATTGCTTTATGAGTAACTCTTATGCAAGTCTTATTGATGCTTGTCTTGAAAGTATTATTCATGAAAAGTCTTTGCTATATGATTCATTTGTTTACTCATTGTCTTCACCATTGCTTCGAATCGCTGCATTCATCTCATATGCTTTACAATAGTATTGATCAAGATTATGATAGCATGTCACTTCGAAATTATCCTTGTTATCGTTTACCTACTCGAGGGCGAGTAGGAACTAAGCTTGGGGATGCTTGATACGTCTCAAACGTATCTATAATTTCTTATGTTCCATGCTACTTTTATGATGATACTCACATGTTTTATACACACTTCATGTCATATTTACGCATTTTCCAGAACTAACCTATTAACGAGATGCCGAAGTGCCAAGTTCCTGTTTTCTGCTGTTTTTGGTTTCAGAAATCCTAGTAAGGAAATATTCTCGGAATTGGACGAAATCAAGGCCCACGATCTTATATTTCCACGAAGCTTCCAGAACACTGAAGATGGACCAGAGGGGAGGGCCAGGGCCCCCACACATGGTGGCGGCGCGGCCAGAGGGGGGGCGCGCCCCCCTGGTGTGTGGAGCCCCCAGACCCCTTCCGACTCCGTTTCTTCGCCTATATAAGTCGTCCTGGCCTAAAACCTCGACACGAATAAGCCACGATACGAGAAAAGTTCCAGAGCCGCCGCCATCGCGAAGCCAAGATTCAGGGGACAGAAGTCTCTGTTCCGGCACGCCGCCGGGACGGGGAATTGCCCCCGGAGTCATCTCCATCGACACCACCGCCATCTTCATCGCCATCGATGTCTCCCATGATGAGGAGGGAGTAGTTCTCCCCGAGGCTAAGGGCTGTACCGTAGCTATGTGGTTCATCTCTCTCTCTCCCATGTGATCTTTATGTGATCATGAGCTTTGTGATCTAGTTGAATATCATCTATGTGCTACTCTAGTGATGTTATTAAAGTACTTTATTCCTCCTCCATGATGTAATGTTGACAGTGTGTGCATCATGTAGTACTTGGTATAAGCTATGATTGTGATCTCTTGTAGATTATGAAGTTAACTATTACTATGATATTATTGATGCGATCTATTCCCCCTTTCATAGCTATTGTTGACAGTGTGTATGCTATGTTAGTACTCGGTCTAAATTGCAATGGTCTATCATGCACTCTAAGGTTACTTAAATATGAACACCGAATGTTGTGGAGCTTGTTAACTCCGGCTTGAGGGAGCTCTTGTAGCCCTACACAATGAATGGTGTTTGTCATCCAACAAGAGAGTGTAGAGAAAGTAGTATTTGTTTATTCAGTTATGTGATCAATGTTGAGAGTGTCCACTAGTGAAAGTATGATCCCTAGGCCTTGTTTCCGAATATCGAAACTCCGTTTACTTACTGTTTTGTTACATGTTTACTTGCTGCCATATTTTATTCAGATTGTTATTACCACTCATATTCATCCATATCACTTGCATCTCACTATCTCTTCGCCGAACTAGTGCACCTATACATCTGACAAGTGTATTAGGTGTGTTGGGGACACAAGAGACTTCTTGTATCGTAATTGCAGGGTTGCTTGAGAGGGATATCTTTGACTTCTACCTCCCTGAGTTCGATAAACCTTGGGTGATTCACTTAAGGGAAACTTGCTGATGTTCTACAAACCTCTGCTCTTGGAGGCCCAACACTGTCTACAGGAATAGAAGCGTGCGTAGACATCACTACGTCACAGAAGATTAGATGTCATGTAGAGTATGATGGTTCCTGTAGAGAGGTTTTGTGATGAGCTATGGCTTCGGATGAGTGTTCTTGTCCTTTCCTTTCTTCAATCTTGGAACCATGTAGGATTGCATTGGCCACCAGGTATACCTGTGAACGCTTACAAAATTTTCTACCAATCAGGCCACCATTTCTAGCTTTCTAGATGCACCACAAGAAAGTATATATTCTGGTTATATTAATGTGAGGGTGATTTGAATCCAACAAAGTTGTAATCATTTAAGGGATAGTATGGTTGTGCAATCATTTCAGTTCTAATGTGCCATGGAGAAGAAAACCAAGCAGCCTTAGTAAAGGGGCAAATGAAGAGCATGTGCATTTCATCTTCTAAGCTACCACATCTAGCACAATTTTTAGAAATATGTTTAGAGAATTTTCTAGCTCGCTTACCCATTGGAATAGCTTGGCACCATTGATTTCTCCCTCCAAACCTGATTAAGAAGATTGACAACATGTAGAGGAACAATTTTTGGCCTTTGTCTTGTTGGTAGTGCTAGATTGGTAAAACAATGTTTATAAGCACTCTTGGACGTATGTTCACCTGTACGGGTTAGTTTCCAAACCAAAACATCTTGTCCACTAGCATTAACAATGGAGGTATGCAATGGTGGGGACTAAAATGAGTTTTGACAAGTTGGATATTCCAATTTTTTGATTTGGAAACCAAAGTTCCTTAAACATAGTCGGGTAAGTGTAGGAAGTTTCTTGAATGTTAAGGTTGTTATAAATAGTTTGAAATTGAGAGAACCAGTGAGTACTCCAAATGGAGTTGCTGCCATCGACAAGTTGGTAAAAAGAAGCTGAAAATAACAAATGTCTGACCTTAAAAATTGTTGTCTAGAAAGCAGATTTTTGCAAGTTTTGTTTGGCCCTCCAAATGGTTGTGTCATTGTGGTACATAGATTTGATTATGAGTTCAAGATGGCTTTGGGGTTCTTTTGCTAGCCTCCAAGCCGCTGAAAGAACTAAACTTTGGTTTATAGCCTAAAGGTTCCTAACACCTAGACCACCAATCTTTTTTTCATGTGCAAACATCTTCCCAAGCACTTAAGCAAAGAGATTTCGTAGTTGGTTCCTCTTTGGCCCAGAAATTCCTAATGATAGCGGTGGGTTTTGCAAGGATTTTTTGTGAATAGAATACATATGGTACATATAGTAGACTGGGATAGAAGAAAAGACAAATTTTATAAGGGTTAGTCGTGCCGCGTGCCAAAGTCTATTGGCTTTGTAGGCACTTACCTTTGATTTGAACTTATCGTAGACAAAGTTGTATGTTGCCGATCGGTCCTTCATTGGAAGTGTGAGTGGGTGCCCCTAATGAATGGTGTTGTAGTCGATGATGGTGTTGTAGAAAAAATTTGTTTAATGTCTTGTTTGACATGCAAATTAACTTTTGTGTTGAACATTATACCCGATTTGTTCCAGTTTGGAACTTGTCCTGGTGAAAAAATCCTGCAAGATATTGGATATGGTGGTTGCTTCCTGCACACCAGCCTTTCCACAAACTAGGAGGTCATCCGCAAACATCAAAGAATGAATAGGAGGGCAACTCAGTCCAAGAGAAATACCAGAAAGGTGGTTAGCCTAAAGAGCATCATGTATCATGAGGGAAAGCTCATTTACTGCAACGGCAAAAACAGAGGGCGACATCGGACATCCTTGTCATATGCCTCTGCTACTTTTGAAATGTGCAAAAGATTGGTCATTAATAATAATGGAGAATGTCGGACAAGAGATGCAAGTATCAAATTTATGAAATGACTATGGAGCCCTTTACGTGCTAGAGCAGAGACAATGAAATTTCATTCAATCCTATCAAACGCTTTGGCTAAATCAATTTTTAGCATGAAGTCATTGTCATCCCAAGAATTGAGAGAGAAAGAGTGAGCAATTTCTTGAGCTACAATGATATTGTTACTAATGTGTCTACCTTCGATGAAAGCTTGTTGAGATGGATGGATATATTTTGGTAGATGTGGTTTCAATCTATTTGCCAAAGATTTTGCAATAATTTTATAGACAACATTGCAGTGGATGATGGACCTAAAATCCGAAGGAACATGACAAACAAGCTTTTTTGGAATGAGGGTAATTTGTGTTTCATTGAGACGAGGAGGGAGGTTACATGTGATGTAGAAGTTTCTAACTATATTAGTGACATCATCTCCATCCAACTCCATGCCGAAATGTAGAAGCCCACATTGGATCCATCATGTCCAGGAGAAGCATTTCTCCTCGTGGACTTGAGAATTTCCCAAACTTCATGCTTGTTTGGGATCGAGTTTGTAAAATCATGTTCGCCTTGGGGATGAGAAGTATTTATGAACTATTCCGCAAAAAAAATAGAAGTATTTATGAACAGCCTGCCATTGTTAGGACACAAGGAGTGGAAAATATTTTTTAAATAGTCAACAAATTCATGGGCAATGTCTTCATGATTGAAAAGATTATTTCCATGAGCATTTTTTTATGAACACAATACGATTTCTCGGCTTGCGCTTGAGGACAACATTATGAAAGAAGGAAGTGTTCTGCAGCCACTCCACTTCGTCTCCTAGACCGGTCCAAGAAATTGCCTAAATAAGAACAGGTCTCTAACAGGATTGGCCCTGGAGGTGTTGGGATTGGGGAGGCGCTTGTTGAGGGATAAGAGAAAGGAGAACAGTATTGAACAGCTCCAATCACAGCGGGCGAGTCGCCAGCGATGAGGGAAAGCGGCGGAGCACCAACAAAGTTGCGTAGCAGAGTTTATCTCTTTTTCTTGGGGAGATTTGGATCCGTGGGGAAGGCAAGACTGGTACTTCCTTGAGCTCTAGGCATCTCCCCTTACTATGTAGACGAGCCCTCCAACAAGGACTGCCCTTTGTGCTGGTAGGTAAAAAAGGGAGTACAATGTTAAAGTTTACTCATTGATTTCATCTTAAGCTAAACGCTGCATACCAAGAACGAAGTTAATGTGATCTGTAATTCTTCATTTATAAGCCAAAATCTTGTTCTCATGAAAATAATTCATTTGCCGATGGAGTTGCATCAATATATGTGAGATGGGTAACAATCTACAGTCTAGACACAAAACACAATCTGCAAGTAGATTAAATAAGCCACATAAATATGTAAGTGATAAACTTTCGAATGAGATCCTCCCAAAACGGAGTGCTCTTAGGTAAATTACAACGGAAAAATCACAGGTATCTCATACAACTCTTCTCTGAAAACACCAGTTCAGTATTACAACTTCTTTGGCAAATAGAAGTACAACTGGAATTGAGAAATGATTATATAAGTTCAATTGTAAAAAAAAGGTGTTACAATGGAGGGAATGTCCTGAAATGCTAGAGATCTAAGCTTCCACTCAAATGAATCTAACATCAATGCACCTGCTTATAAGAACAGAAAAGGAGAACCTAATGTACACAGATAACTACTTGAGTTCCTTCCCCACTCTATACAGTGATGGTCCGCGTGAAAAAAGGTGCAACAAAATAATTTAGGAAGCGACAAATTAATTTATCATCACATGCCTTGTTTGCCAAGCATTGTGCAGGCAATGCCGCAGAATATATCTCCATATTGAAGACTCGTTTTCTCTAAGAATACCACTTCTTGGTATGTCACCGAGCACGGGCAGTCGCCGGTTGTTTTGATGAGCGGGACTTGTGTTTCCGCTTTTGGTTCCCAACTGCGGAAGAATTGACCAATGGCCCGGACCAAGTAGGCACAGAGCTTTTCTCGTGAGCAAAAACAGTGCTGAATGAAGTTGGATCTGGGGGTTCATATAGTGGGTCCATTTGATTTGAAGAGCCCAAAGGGAAACCAACCGCACCATCCTGATGTGGGGGAGGAAACTTCTCGCTCTTGCTTTTCGCATTTGCATGACTTACTAACCTTCTTTTCTGTAAGAAAGAAAAATAGGCATAAGTTAGCAGAATTAAGAGAGCATGGGCACCTTTTTGTGACATTTCCTGCAAGAGGTTCGTCATGAATATACTTGGGATGAGGAAATAAAATTGGCTTATTGCTCATGTGAAGAAACTGAGACCAAACCAGTGATGCAGCCACCCTCAGTTCAATAAGTAACTCTGACATAATTCAGATAACTAACTTCAAAGAAAACTAGCTCATCAAAACAAATGCAAATAATTTGGAACTGGAAAGAGAGCAAGTTCATTGAACATACATCGATATTTACTTGAAGCTCGGCATTTGCCTCTGGAGCTGGAACACCTCTAGGTCGATCACGTGTCCTTGCCTTGTTTGTTCCATCACCATTAGCCTTACCACCAGCAGCTCTTGAACTGTTGATCATGCCATGAAAACGTGAGGCGGTATTTAAGCGCTCAAATCATATGAGAGCATGAACGAAGACCATGGTCATAAGGAAATTAGGGTTTTTGCATTAATGGGGCATTTGATGAATGGACACTTAATAAAACTGACCCGGAATGATGAGACTAACTTTTGACTGATGTACGCAGTGTTTCGGCACCTATGTGCATATGCTCCCTTTATTTGCAACGTATTTTATACAAATTTGATAATGTCAAAAAATATACAAAACAAAAGGTCACGTGTATATCTTCACATCCTAAGTGTTCACAAAGTTGTTTCAGGAAAAACCCACCTCTCGTGCAGCCGGTATAGGCAAGGAAAAATTCAGTGTTAATATAAGACATTTCTCGAAACATCATTTGTCTTTTTACACAAGGCACAAAAAATGTCGATTTTCAGCGAACATTGCGTGCGCAAATAAAAGGTGGAGATATACATGAAAATTTGTTTCCCTGAATTTTAACATTTTGAAAAAAAATGGATAAAGGGAGCATTTCCGTTGATGGTGCCACTTTAAGCACAATTATGAGTACACGCTTAATTTTTTTACTTATATCAGTTATTGCAGAGCAATAAAATTACTCTATCGGTAAATACTCCTACTTTTTACTCCTAATTCTACTTTGCAACAGACACTTTTGCCATTTTTCTTCTCTTTTTCTCTACCTTCAAATGACATGTTACTTACGTGAATTTGCTACATAACAATTACAAATGCCAGCAAAGTTTTAGCCAATACTTTTATGATCCATTCATTTGAGATGTGTACTCTGTTGCTTGAATTATTCAGATGTAGATGCAAATATATAATACCTATGAATCTAGGTTAGTTCACTGAGCCCTAATATACTAATCCAAGTTTCCCAGAAGAGAAAATATTCCATTTATCAAGCAATGGATCCTACAATAATGACATCTACTAATAATTTTGTATACATACACAAAAACATGTTGAAAGGCCAACCGAAGATGGCATATGAAGAACGCCCAGAAAGAGATGCCAGGGGACAAAGCAAATAACATAATAATAAAATGAGTGTCAAGGAGACAAACCGTCTGGCTTCTTCATCTCTTCGTTTTGCATCCATTTCTTTGGTTGGGGGATATGTTGGGAGACTTGATGGTTCACAGGCATAAGGTTCAGTTGTAAAGAACTGTGTAAATAGCAATTAATGTTTGTTTAGTAAAATAACGCCATATAATGAACACATATGGTTAAGCATATCCAATGCTGTTCAAAAGCAAGAGGATGAGACTGAGATAAAAAAATATATATAGACTTTGATCATACACAGTGATTCAATTCTAGTGGGATCTACACAATGGCTAAACTAACCTAGATTATTACAGTGATCATATCTAGGGGGATAGGAACATGCTTCAATGTTCTCCCAAAAGTTCAGAATCGCAATATTTGAAGTAAATCAAGGGGCTACTTTGCATCCACCATCAATATCGTACTAGCAGTAATGCTTTGAGGTATGTGCAATTTAGGAATTTGGACAGTATAATTGCACTAAATGTAGGGTTTACGTGCTTCAGCTGTGATAATATATTGTGGTCCAAATGAGGATATCATGTTGCTAACCATGATGAGTGTTTGTCAGGTTCTAGTAAAAACTGGTATTTTCAGTATGCAAGAATATCCTCTATTTGTATCGACTACAAGTACAATATTCTTGCTCAATCGTCCTCTCGAACTTAAATCTGCACCAATACCTACCGGCCAAAAGACATATATTCTAGTGGAAACACTGTTCTGGAACCCCGGTTTGCAACAGGAAATACTAAGCATTATTAATGTACAGACATAAGTTCATACGGCATTCATGTTATAAAAAGACAAGCTTCAAACGAAATGCACTCAAAGATGGACAGGATACTAAGAGATCATAGCTGGCTTACATCACTTCTTAATGCAGAGGACGCTGTTAAACGATCAGCAGGATCAATTGCAAGTAGTGTTTCAATCAACCGCAGTGCTGATTGTGGAAAATCTTTGAATGTATCTGTTATTCGCCTTTTGTATGGCTGCTGAGGCTTAAATATTGTTGCATGAGGCAACTTGGACTTTTTCCAATATTCTTCTGTGGGGGAGCCACACAGCTTAAAAATTTTGTGCAGCTGTTCCACCTGGAAGGGGCAGACATGGTCAACAAAATGATACATGCGAAGATAAAAATCTAGAAAGTTTGTGTTAAAATTTGGTTGAATTTAGTCAAGTAACACAGGACTTTCGACAGGGATAAAATTGGTCTATGAAATTAACATTGATCCTTTTAACATACTGACACCTCAAACGATAAAAAGCATAAGATTGCTAACCTCGGTTCGGCCTGGCATAATAGGCCTCCCAGCCAACAATTCGGCAAGAATACATCCTGCACTCCATAGGTCCACACCCACACCATAATCGGTGGCGCCCAAAAGCAACTCCGGTGGGCGGTACCATAGTGTGACAACCCTGCTTGTCATTGGCTGCTTACGGCTGGGATCGAAAAAGGAGGCCAGACCGAAATCTGCAATCTTCAACATGCCATTGTTATCCAAGAGCAGATTTGAGCCCTTGATATCGCGGTGCAGCACCCCGCGGTCATGGCAGTGCTCCAGACCGGACAAGAGCTGGTTCATGTAGCACTTAACCTGCATGTGAGCAAGGCAGAGGAACCTTGATTAGGCGGGCCCACGTTTGATTGCACAGTGTGATAGGGGGCAGGAGAGCAGCAGCATTGGGAATTTGGGATCTTGGGAGGAGACCTGTGGCTCGGTGAACTTGATATCTGGACTGGCGACGAGCCCCGCAAGGTCGTGCTCCATGTACTCGAAGACGAGGTAGAGGCTGCAGGACATACGGGAGGTGACGAGGCCGTCGATCTTGATGACGCTGGGGTGGTCGAGGCGGCGGAGGATGAGGATCTCGCGGGCCATGAAGCGGACGCTCTCGGGCTCGAGGTTGTCGAAGCGCACCTTCTTGAGCGCCACGATCTTGCCGCTCAGGGTGTCCCGCGCCTTGTACACGTTGCTGTAGGTGCCCTGCCCGATCTGCGCCCCCAACAAAAGACGCAAGCTCTATGTCCTCAGCGACAAATCAATGGGGGCTGCAAAGGGAATGCCAAGGAAGCGGGGCGTGGGGAAGGGGCGTGGCGCGCGTACCTTGTCGATCTTCTCGAATGAGTCGGCCCGGCGCGGGGTCCAGCCGTCGATGGCCTCGCCAGCGACGGCGGAGAGCCAGGCGGGCCAGCCGGCGGCGACCTGCTCCCCGCGCGCCCTGTTGGCGAAGCTGCCGCCGAGGCGGGCCTCGGCGACTGAGCGCGACGACCGGGAGCGCCTCTCCTTCCGGGACGGCTTCTCGGGCACCGCCGCTGCGGCGGCCGGGGCAGGGCCAGGCTGGGCGGCCTTGTCGGCCTCTTGCGGGGCAGGCTGGTCGGGCTTGGGCTGGGGAGGCGGTCGGTCGGGTGTAGGGGCGGCGGAGGGGCGGCCGTGGACGCAGCCCATGGGGATGGGTCCTCACCGGAGGCGGCGGCAGCGCATGGGGAGAGGGCGAGCGGAGTAAAGTGGACGGCGCGAGTGAGTGAGGTGGGGGACCGAGCACGCTGGGCTGGGGTGGACTGTGGAGAAGGGTTTGACTCGGCGCCGATGCTGATGCCGCTATCTCTCCTCTCTCTCTCTCTGTGCTCTGCCTGTACCAGTACCTGTGATCCATGTGAGGGTGATAAAAGAACGGACTTTGATGATGGAAAAGGAAGGAGTAAAACATGGCCAGCCTTTTTGGCTTTTGTTTCTTTTGCTTGCCTTTCTTTGCTCCTTTTTGTTTCGTCCCCGGTTGATCTCCCGTATAAATAAGGAAAAAAATCCCATTTGGTTTCTTGACTTTTTTGGGGAAAAATATGTAATGTTATGGTTTTTTTTTTGTGAAACACGGTACAAGGCAAGCGCTCACAGATACGTATATACACTCACCCCTATGTACACACGCACACACTATCTCCCCCAAGACTGAGTTGAGAAACTGATCCGACAGGTAAGATTAACAAACTCACCACGAACTCCTCGTTGTTGACACGAACGTCGCTTCCTACTGAAACAATATTCTGTCTTTTTATAAGACACCAAACCATCAAACATGGGGTTTGATCCCTCGTAGGTTGGGGTGTCATTGCTCTCATAACCATCCAACCACATGTTGATTCTCATCTAATGGGTTGCGTTAAGCCTTGGCTGGGTGTTAGCCATCTCCCCCGTTGTATCCATTTAAAATGGTGAATCTGGGGCTTTCAGTAGCTGCAACATCAAATCACTACCCGCGTACGCAACATCCTTTGCGATTAGATAGAGGTGTTGAGGCATTTCCAACATGCAGGCGCAAATACAAAACAAAACCTATCAATACAATAATTTCTCGTTTGTTCCAACAAAAACATTGAAAATGTGTCGCAACACCAGCAACTTAAAGATAAAATTGCATAACACAAAAAACAAAAAAGGAACACATTTGAAACATGAGAAAATCCCCAATGAAGCATATATAAGCCTAAAAAATAGTTCCAACAAGACGACAATGTTCGTGTGACAGACATCATATGTTCTTGCGGCATGCCAAAACAAGCTACACAACATAAACAGATACAGAAGATCACTAAGAGCCTAACCATCAATAAATAGTCATTGGCTGAGACTCGTCGAGTGCATTGCTCGCCTGCCCTATCAGGTGTTGAATCATGAAATCGTGGATCCATCATCATAGTCTCGGTGCCTTCTTAAACATCGGTGATGTGACCTCGAGCTATGTCGCCCTTACATGGTGTCAGCTTCTTGTGAACATTTAGGCCAACGTATATTGTCCAAAGGAGGCAGGGAGCAAGAAGAAGAGCGGTGCACGGGAGAGCAGGGACGAAGCCAGGAATACAAGACAAGGGGGGCTAAATGTACATCACATAAGTTGGAGGGGGCCATATAGCTAAAATTTGCTAAATATAGGAGCAAATCTACAAATTTTAAAGGGTTTTTTCAGGAAAAAAAATAATCATAGGGGGGGCCATGGCCCCAGCCTGCCCCCCACTGGCTCCGTCCCTGCGAGAGAGGGAATCGGTGCTGAGGAGAAAGGTTTCAGTAGAGGAATAGGTAAGGAAGCTCCTGGGTGAGAGAGAGAAAGGAAGAGGGGAGAGAGCGAAAGTGAGGGAACCATGCGAGATGATAGAGGAGAGGAGGCTAGTATGGGGCAGAGCGGGTGAGCATGCTGGTTGATGCATTAGTCAGTTGAGGAGAATCCCTTTTCTTATTTTATTCTATAGTATGGTATTAGTCAATTCGATCAGTGGTGTTTGAAATCCAATATTCTCCATGTAGGCCACATGGCATTGAAAAGACGCATCAATATGCCAATGTTGATTAGGGATTATAGAAGAGACACAACTCTGAAGATATTTGTGGGGTTGGGTGTCTATATTTGTTTTTTTGCTCATATCATGTATCACCTTCATCCTCACCGCCAATGAATTCCATGGCTTTCATCCATGGAGGAGATGGTTGGCTTAGGGGTTGGTCACTTGTTTGGGGATATGTCAAATAGGTATACGCACGGCATGGCCTAATTCCGGCAAGCCTAGGTGGCCCACAGATAGTGGTTGGGCCTATGTCCCACTTGCATATGGATCAAAGTGAAGAGTCCAGGCCTGGTTGAAGTGTTGGATATGTTCCCTAGTGGCAAATAAACAAAGAATTTTTCATTTATCATATCTGTGTTTGTTCATAATAAGTTGTATGACATGCTATAATTGTATTAAACGGAAACATTAATGCACGTGTGGTATGTAAACAAAACCCCGTCCCTATTGATATAGTCCATTGATTAATAAGATGATCAATGTTTCTTGATCATGTGACTCATAGTCATTAATAATGGAGTCATGTTGGTGAACATGATGGAATCACACCCATAAGGTATTGCAATGTGATCAGGTCACAAAGTTCAGCATGCATTGCGATATTATCATGAAATGTTGTAACCTAATCCTTAGACCGTGAAACCATACTTAATCACTATCACCTGCAGCTTCCTTGGTATCATCAACCGCTACACCGTGATAGGGTAGTCATAAAGGTGATGCTCATGTATGCTAATGGGATGGTTTGAGGCGTATGTGTCAAGAGCAGAATTTTTACAATCCTATAAAGGATAGATACGACAATGGGCCCACTCGGTAATATCATATCAACACCGCTTGCAAGCAAGTGACTAGGTCACAAGGGATATGATATTATGATGACAAGCTGAATTGTTTTTGTTTGTAACGAGATAGAACAAAGGTATAGTGGATACCGAAGATCAAAGTCTCAGATAAACAAAGGTATTGTGTTACAAAAGGAATAGGATTCGACGTTGAGGTTCAAACGATAAACTTAATCCATGGTTGCATAGGGGGTTTTCCAGAACCCCCTATTGGTCATTGATGGGAGAGTCATCCTGATCATGTCTATGCATTCCCGAACCCGTAGGGTAGCACACTTAAAGGTATACGATGCTTTGGGATTGATTCGGTATTGCTCGAGAATAGAAAGAGAAACCGGAATTGTTCCGGAGAGGAATCGCAATAAGTTACGAGGTCAAATAATAGTTCAAAGACTCATATACATGTTTGTAATTTAATTATATGAATTAAATATAAAAGAAAAAATAGCATACCCCTAAATGGGCCATCATATGACAGCCCATTAAAGGGGGTCGGCCAGGCCAAGGGAAAGAGAAAGAGGGGGCCAGCGCACCCCCCAAACCCTAACCCTAGCTTCCGGCGGCGCATGGGAGGGATGGGGTGGCAGCTGCCCCTTGGTGGCCCCACCACTCCCCCTTGACTCCTATATAAAGAGCCCTAAGGATCCACCCCTCATTTATCCCATTGAGTTCTCTCTCCATCTCCTCTCCTCTCCCTCACGTGTGTTCCCGAGTTTGGAACGCGCGCATCATTGGAGTATTCCCATCCGATTGCACATCGTCGTGCTGTAGGGACACCGGTCTGAATCTTCTTATTCTGCTGCACCGCTGGACCAGAGCCCGGGAGACGTCTATACACCGTACCTGTGTAGAACTATAGAGGCGCGACACTAGGAGCGCTTCATCGTTGGACTTGTTCACGACCTTGAGGTCGGCATCATCGTACAACTTCATCGACAAACATTCATTGTGAATGTTAGGCTTTTCAATCTTCAAGGGTATGAACACCGATCCCTTATGTTACATTGTAGGGATTTGTAGCATCGAAAACAAAACAAATCATACGCAACAATGAATAAACCACCAAGATCTAATCTAGGAGATGCATGTAATGATGCAGTAGCATGTAATCATGCAATAACTTGATTTGCGTACAATTGCAAATTGGGTGCGGAAGATAAAAGGTTGGTGTCGATGTAGACGATCACGATCCGTTCAATCTTGGCAATCCAACTCGATCAACTCCGTCTCTTATGCGGCGGCTCCGAGGTGATGCACATGTACGGCTTGACCAAATCGGCTCCTTCTTGTTCCAGCAAGCTGGAGTCGAGGTAGAGAGGTCACCTCCGACGTCACGACAGCGTGACAACGAAGTTGGTGCAAATCCGGCAGGGCTTCGCTCGGGCTATGTTTTCGGAGCTCACCGGAATTAGGGTTCCGACGAGATTCGGACGATCACCGGCGGAGGTCCAAGGACCAACGGAGGTAAAAAACGGAGGAAGACCCCGACGAGGACAAGCGACGACCGATGGCAACGAGGTGGCCGGCGACAGGCAGCGGTGGGTGGCCGGCGACGGCTTGGCGGCGGCGTTGGGCGTGGGAAGCTCGGGGCTGCATGGCTCTTGTGGACTGGTGATGTTGTGGCCAGCCCCGAGGTTCCCCTATATAAAGGCTCGGACTCGAGAGGCCGTAGGATCTCTGAATCTTAATTGGACTCTTGGTAAAACCTTGTCAAACTCATATTGTAACCAAATAAGAAAGTCCCCAAGTGAATTGGAATAGGAAACCGAAAGCTCCTCCCTCCCACTTCCAAACCGAGTGGAGGGAGTACTTTCCCTCTCCCACTCGGCCACGGCGGCCAACCGGCCGACCGGCCCACTTGGCGTGGGTGGGGCCCACTCGGCACTAGGCTAGGTGGGTTCCACCCTTTCAGAACTTTCCGGTACAACCGAAATATCCAGAACATTTCGGAACCATTCTGATGCTTCCCATATATGTTCATATAGGTTTGTCGCCCTTCCAAATCCATCTACGACACCGAAAACATGGCACTTGATATCTCTCTATCCCTAGCGGAGTCGAACCTTAAGTGTGTGACCCTACGGGTTCGCGATTGTGTGGACATGACTATGTCCATAGCCAATGGTTAATAGAGGGATTTGGAGATCCATTATTAATCCCCACATATTCAACGATGATCTTATTGAGTGAACCACTTATGTCATTCATATATAATTCTCATGTCCTGCGATATCTTAGTTATCCGAGATTTGATCGTTGGTACCTTTGTACCTTGTTCTTTCCACGTTATCGGCAAGTACTCTTTTCTCATCGTAATAACGCACCCTCATGTAACCTAGTCACGGGCTTGCAAGTGATTGAGTGTGTGTTACTGAGAGGGTCCAGAAAATATCTTTCCCTTACTTCGATGGACAAATCCCACTCTTGGTAACATACAACCCAAAAAGTATCTTATAGAATGTATGCGAGATAGCTTTATAATCACCGAATTACGAAGTGACGTTTGAAACAAGCTACGCATTCTTCCAATACCCAGGAGTTGTATAATCTTATGGTCAAAGGAATAGTATAGATGACAACGGGAAAACTTCGCAATTAGAACTATGTAACGGTATCAATTGCTACGCTTTGATTAGGTCAAGTCATCATATAATTATTCTTAATAATATGACCTCGCTAATAAGTGACACTATGTACATGGCTATGGAAACCAATAACCAACACTTATTTCACGGACTAGCAAAGAGGAATACTAGGGATACATTGTGTTCATACTCCACACATGTATTATGTTTTCGGGTAATACAATAAGCATGGCATATAAACATTATCATGAAAATGGATTGGTGATAATAAATATTCCTTTATTATTGCCTCTTGGGCACAAAAACCCTTCATATGTTGCATATCCATAGAATAGATCTTGGCTATATCTTTATGTCGTAGGAATTTTTTTTCTGCAACGGAACCCAACAATGGTATCTGATGTCTACGCACGCTTCTATTCCTGTAGACAGTGTTGGGCCTCCAAGAGCAGAGGTTTGTAGAATAGCAGCAAGTTTTCCTTAAGTGAATCACCCGAGGTTTATCGAACTCAGGGAGGTAGAGGACAAAGATATCCCTCTCAAGCAACCCTGCAATTACGATACAAGAAGTCTCTTGTGTCCCCAACACACCTAATACACTTGTCAGATGTATAGGTGCACTAGTTCGGCGAAGAGATAGTGAAATACAAGTGATATGGATGAATATGAGTGGTAATAACAATCTGAATAAAATATGGCAGCAAGTAAACATGTAACATAACTTGTTGGAAACGGTGTTTCAATGCTTTGAAACAAGGCCTAGGGATCATACTTTCACTAGTGGACACTCCCAACATTGATCACATAACTGAATAAACAAATACTACTTTCTCTACACTCTCTTGTTGGATGACAAACACCATTCGTTGTGTAGGGCTACAAGAGCTCCCTCAAGCCGGAGTTAACAAGCTCCACAACATTCGGAATTCATATTTAAGTAACCTTAGAGTGCATAATAGACCATTGCAATTATACCGAGTACTAACATAGCATGCACACTGTCACCGTCAAGCTATGAAAGGGGGAATAGATCGCATCAATACTATCATAGTAATAGTTAACTTCATAATCTACAAGAGATCACAATCATAACCTATGCCAAGTACTACATGATGCACACACTCGTCAACATTACATCATGGAGGAGGAATAGAATACTTTAATAACATCACTAGAGTAGCACATAGATGATATTCAACTAGATCACAAAGCTCATGATCACATAAAGATCACATGGGAGAGAGAGATGAACCACATAGCTACGGTACAGCCCTTAGCCTCGGGGGAGAATGATACGCCTCCGACGTATCCATAATTTCTGTCGTTCCATGCTTGTTTTATGACAATACTTACATGTTTTGCTTGCACTTTATGATGATTTCATGCATTTTCCGGAACTAACCTATTAACAAGATGCCACGAGTGCCGTTCTCGTTTTCTGCTGTTTTTGGTTCCGTAAAGGCTGTTCGGGCAATATTCTCGGAATTGGACGAAATCAACGCCAAACCTCCTATTTTCTCCGGAAGGCTCCAGAACACCGAAGAAGACTCGGAGAGGGGCCGGGGGCCACCACACCACATGGCGGCGCGGGCCAGGCCTAGGCCGCGCCGGCCTAGGGTGTGGCGCCCCCAGGTGCCCCCCTGCGCCGCCTCTTCGCCTATAAAAGCCCTTTCGACCTAAAAACGCAGTACCAATTGACGAAACTCCGTAAAGACTCCGTGGGCGCCGCCACCGTCGCGAAACTCCAACTCGGGGGACAGAACTCGTCCCGGCACCCTGCCGGGACGGGGAAGTGCCCCCGAAGCCATCTCCATCAACGCCATCGCCTCCATCATGCTCCGTGAGTAGTTCCCCCATGGACTACGGGTTCTAGCCGTAGCTAGTTGGTATTCTCTCCCCCATGTACTTCAATACAATGATCTCATGAGCTGCCTTACATGATTGAGATTCATCTGATGTAATCGGTGTTGTGTTTGTCGGGATCCGATGGATTGTTACATTATGATTGTCTATCTACAAAGTTTATGAAGTTATTGTTGCTGCAATCTTGTTATGCTTAATGCTTGTCACTAGGGCCCGAGTGGCATGATCTTAGATTTGAGCTTTATATTATTGCTTAGATTGTATCTACAAGTTGTATGCACGTGTCACTGTCCGGAACCAATGGCCCCGAAGTGACAGAAATCGGGACAACCGGAGGGGATGGTAGTGATGTGAGGGACACATGTTTTCACGGAGTGTTAATGCTTTGCTCCGGTGCTCTATTAAAAGGAGTACCTTAATATCCAAGTAGTTTCCCTTGAGGCCCGGCTGCCACCGGCTGGTAGGACAAAAGATGTTGTGCAAGTTTCTCATTGCGAGCACGTACGACTATTATTGGAAAACATGCCTACATGATTAATGATCTTGATATTCTGTCTTAATGCTATTTCAATCTTATCAATTGCCCGACCGTAATTTGTTCACCCAACACTTGTTATTGGAGAGTTACCACTAGTGTAGATAGCTGGGAACCCCGGTCCATCTTTCATCATCATATACTTGTTCTACATGTCAACTCGTTTTCTCGGTACCATTGCTCTCATATTACTATTACCGCTGCCGTGTTACTCGTTACTACGCTCTCATATCATCGCTACTTTCACATCACCCCCGTTACTAGTGTTTTTCCAGGTGCAGCTGAATTGACAACTCAGTTGTTAAGGCTTATAAGTATTCTTTACCTCCCCTTGTGTCGAATCAATAAATTTGGGTTTTACTTCCCTCGAAGACCGTTGCGATCCCCTATACTTGTGGGTCATCAAGACTATTTTCTCGGCGCCGTTGCCTGGGAGGCATAGCTCTACTCATAAGTTCACTCCGGGGAGTACACTCTACCTCTCTCTCTCGCTTTTATTTTGTTTTATTTTGTTTTGCTTAGATTACTTTTGTCTAGTTTATTTGTGCTTAGTTTATTTCTGTCTAGTATTAGTTTGCTTAGTTTACTTTTGCTTAGTTTATTTTTGTCTTGTTTTATTTGTCTCATATACCCAAAAATCCATAAAAATTTGAAAAACCAAAAAATTAAAAACTCGCTGTTATGGGAGAACCAACAACCTACTTGGAGCTTATAGAATGTTATAATTGTTATAGAGAATCAAGAACTGGTAAAATAATGAGTGCTATGATAGAAAAATTGAATACAATTGCTAAAATCTTGCTTGAACGCCATAATATAAACTGTTGCTCTCAACAGGATACTAAACATCTTAAATTTCAATGTGGCTTTAGTGAGGAATTTTTAATTAAGAACTATAATCGGAATTGCTATATTCATTATGGGTTCGA
Source organism: Lolium rigidum (assembly GCF_022539505.1). Classification (NCBI taxonomy): domain Eukaryota; kingdom Viridiplantae; phylum Streptophyta; class Magnoliopsida; order Poales; family Poaceae; genus Lolium; species Lolium rigidum. Next base: position 143,185,298 of record NC_061510.1, read on the forward strand.
AGAGGTAGAACAATTTGTCTTATTTATGGGAGCCTCCGAGATAGAATCCTTCATGGTTGAGAATTATGAAACTTGTGTTGTTTGTAAGGACCTTAAAGATTATGTCTCTACTATCCTTAATTCTTGCATAGAATGCTACAAGTAGGAATCCTTATATCCTTGATTATAAAGAGAGACACATTAATGCACAAGAATGCACTCACAATTTGCAGGAACTCGCGGAAGAAGAAATTGATGAACCCGAAAGCTCATTGGATGAAAAAGAGGAGGAAATTGATGAACCCGAAAGCTCATTGGATGAAAAAGAAGAGGAGAGCGACGAACAAAAGGAGGAAGAATGGATTAGCTACCCACGTCAACCTTCTAATGAGAGTAACTCTTTATCTCTTACACTATTTGATTGTCCTCCATGCTTACCGGAAGAGGTTGAATGTTATGTTCCCGTGGATTCTCTTGAAATAGTACCTATGAGTAAAACTTGTGAGAATAATTATTCTACTGTTATATATGATAATCCATGCTACTTTGATAAATCTTATGATAATGCTTTGTTTGTGCCTGATGTCGAAATGCATGGTACTAAAGAATTTTGTTTGGCAAATGTCTATGATAAAGCTCTAGATGATGGTCCTATGTTACTTGATTATATTAATTGTACTACTAATGAAAATGGGATTGGAGAGTTCTTGACTTATTCTATGAGTCCCATATCTATTGAGATTGATCACCTACCTTGTTATATTATTAATAAAAGTAAGTTTGAAAGTTTTAATTCCACTATTCTTGAACTTGATAAAAATTATGTGTTTGGAAATCATGAAAAGTATGCTGCATGTGATAGCTATATTGTTGAGTTTGTTCATGAAGCTACTGAAAATTATTATGAGAGAGGAAAATATGGTTGTAGAAATTTTCATGGTACTAATACACCTCTCTATATGCTGAAATTTTTGAAGTTATTCTTGTTTTATCTTCTTATGCTTGTCACTTTGTTCTTCATGAATTTATTTGTGTACAAGATTCCTTTGCATAGGAAGCATGTTAGACTTAAATGTGTTTTGGATTTGCCTCTTGATGCTCTCTTTTGCTTCAAATACTATTTCTTGCGAGTGCATCATTAAAACTCGCTGAGCCCATCTTAATGGCTATAAAGAAAGCAACTTCTTGGGAGATAACCCATGTGTTATTTTGCTACAGTACTTTGTTTTATATTTGTGTACTTGGAAGTTGTTTACTACTGTAGCAACCTCTCCTTATCTTAGTTTTGTGTTTTGTTGTGCCAAGTGAAGCCTCTAATCGAAGGTTGATACTAGATTTGGATTATCGCGCGAAACAGATTTCTTTGCTGTCACGAATCTGGGTCTAATTCTCTGTAGGTAACTCAGAAAATTATGCCAATTTACGTGAGTGATCCTCAGATATGTACGCAACTTTCATTAGTTTTGAGTTTTCTGATTTGAGCAACGGAAGTATTTTATTAAAATTCGTCTCTACTGGCTGTTCTGTTTTGGCGATTCTGTCTCCGTTTTTTGCATTGTCTCTTGTGGACTTTAAGCGAGGTTTTCTAGACGTGGAGAGCTGTAGCTAATGTTTTATTGAGTTCTTGCAATGTGTCACTACAGGACCAAGGTGGATTCAAATTTTTTGAGTACTAACCCCTCTAATGAAGTTTATGAGAAGTTTGGTGTGAAGGAAGTTTTCAAGGGTCAAGAGAGGAGGATGATATATGATCAAGAAGAGTGAAAAGTCAAAGCTTGGGGATGCCCCCGTGGTTCATCCCTGCATATTTCAAGAAGACTCAAGCTGTCTAAGCTTGGGGATGCCCAAGGCATCCCCTTCTTCATCAACTTATCAGGTTCCTCCCCCGAAACTATATTTTTATTCGGTCACATCATATGTGTTTTACTTGGAGCGTCTGTGTGCTTTTATTTTTGTTTTGTTTGAATAAGATCGGATCCTAGCAATCCTTGTGTGGGAGAGAGACACGCTCCGCTTTTTCATATGAACTCGTGTTCTTTGTTTTACTTTTAATGTTCAATGAATAAAAGTTGGAAGCTACAATACTTATTGGTTATTTGGTTGGGAAAAGAAAATGCCTCATATGTTGTGGATAATTTGACACTTGGCAATTGTTTTGAGCTCTCAAGTAGATCATAAGTTTTTGCATGTAGTTTAAACCTATTAATGGAGAACTACCGTAAAGCTTGTTGAAATTGGTTTGCATAATTGATCTCTCTTAAGGTCTAGATATTTTCTGGTAAAAGTGTTTGAGCAACAAGGAAGACAGTGTAGAGTATTATAATGCTTGCGATATGTTCTTATGTAAGTTTTGTCAGTACCGGTTCATACTTGTGTTTGCTTCAAACAACCTTGCTAGCCTAAGCCTTGTATCGAGAGGGATTACTTCTCATGCATCCAAAAACCTTGAGCCAACCACTATGCCAATTGTGTCCACCATACCTACCTACTATGTGGTATTTCCTGCCATTCCAAAGTAAATTGCTTGAGTGCTACCTTTAAACAATTCAAAATTTATTACCTCTGATTTGTGTCAATGTTTTATAGCTCATGAGGAAGTATGTGGTGTTTATCTTTCAATCTTGTTGGGCAACTTTCACCAATGGACTAGTGGCTTCATCCGCTTATCCAATAATTTTGCAAAAAGAGCCGGCAATGGGATTCCCAGTCCCAAATTAATTAACAAAAATAGACACTCCTCCATGGTATGTGATTGTTGGACGGCACCCGAAGGATTCGGTTAGCCATGGCTTGTGTAAGCAAAGGTTGGGAGGAGTGTCATCATAATAAAACTAAAATAAAAAGGCACTCCTTCATGGTATGAGATTGTTGGCGAGCACCCGAGGATTCGGTTAGCCATGGTTTGTGAAAGAAAGGTTGGAAGGAGTGCCACCCAAAAATAAAAATAATTCATGGGAGCCTCTCTTTGAAGGTTTGTTTGGCAAGGGGGTTAGTGTACCCATTACCATTCGTTGACAACAACAAACACCTCTCAAAATTTTACTTTTTATGCTCTCTTTATGTTTTCAAAACCAAAGCTCTAGCACAAATATAGCAATCGATGCTTTCCTCTTTGAAGGACCATTCTTTTACTTTTATGTTGAGTCAGTTACCTAATTCCTCCCACCTTAGAAGCAAACACTTGTGTTAACTGTGCATTGATTCTTACATACTTGCATATTTGCATTCATCATATTACTCTATGTTGACAATATCCATGAGATATACATGTTGAAAGTTGAAAGCAACCGCTGAAACTTATATCTTCCTTTGTGTTGCTTCGATGCCTTTACTTTGAATTTATTACTTTATGAGTTAACTCTTATGCAAGAATTTTGATGCTTGTCTTGAAAGTACTCTTCATGAAAAGTTTTGCTATATGTTATCTACTTGTTAGCAACTATAGATCATTGCCTTGAGTCACTTCATTCATTTCATATGCTTTGTAATAGTATGATCAAGGTTATGTAAGTAGCATGTCACTACGTAAATTATTCTTTTTATCGTTTACTCGCTCGGGACGAGCAGAACTAAGCTTGGGGATGCCGATACGCCTCCGACGTATCCATAATTTCTGTCGTTCCATGCTTGTTTTATGACAATACTTACATGTTTTGCTTGCACTTTATGATGATTTCATGCATTTTCCGGAACTAACCTATTAACAAGATGCCACAATGCCGCTCTCGTTTTCTCGTCGTTTTTGGTTCCGTAAAGGCTGTTCGGGCAATATTCTCGAATTGGACGAAATCAACGCCAAACCTCCTATTTTCTCCGAAGGCTCCGAACACCGAAGAAGAGCTCGGAGAGGGGCCAGGGGGCCACCACACCACATGGCGGCGCGGGCCGGGCCTAGGCCGCGCCGGCCTAGGGTGTGGCGCCCCTGTGTGCCCCCTCGCGCCGCCTCTTCGCCTATAAAAGCCCTTTCGACCTAAAAACGCAGTACCAATTGACGAAACTCCGTAAAGACTCTGTGGGCGCCGCCACCGTCGTGAAACTCCAATTCGGGGACAGAACTCGTCCCGGCACCCTGCCGGACGGGGAAGTGCCCCCGAAGCCATCTCCATCAACGCCATCGCCTCCATCATGCTCCGTGAGTAGTTCCCCCATGGACTACGGGTTCTAGCTGTAGCTAGTTGGTATTCTCTCCCCATGTACTTCAATACAATGATCTCATGAGCTGCCTTACATGATTGAGATTCATCTGATGTAATCGGTGTTGTGTTTGTCGGGATCCGATGGATTGTTACATTATGATTGTCTATCTACAAAGTTTATGAAGTTATTGTTGCTGCAATCTTGTTATGCTTAATGCTTGTCACTAGGGCCCGAGTGGCATGATCTTAGATTTGAGCTTTATATTATTGCTTAGATTGTATCTACAAGTTGTATGCACGTGTCACTGTCCGGAACCAATGGCCCCGAAGTGACAGAAATCGGGACAACCGGAGGGGATGGTAGTGATGTGAGGGACACATGTTTTCACGGAGTGTTAATGCTTTGCTCCGGTGCTCTATTAAAAGGAGTACCTTAATATCCAAGTAGTTTCCCTTGAGGCCTGGCTGCCACCGGCTGGTAGGACAAAAGATGTTGTGCAAGTTTCTCATTGCGAGCACGTACGACTATTATTGGAAAACATGCCTACATGATTAATGATCTTGATATTCTGTCTTAATGCTATTTCAATCTTATCAATTGCCCGACCGTAATTTGTTCACCCAACACTTGTTATTGGAGAGTTACCACTAGTGTAGATAGCTGGGAACCCCGGTCCATCTTTCATCATCATATACTTGTTCTACATGTCAACTCGTTTTCTCGGTACCATTGCTCTCATATTACTATTACTGCTGCCGTGTTATCAGTTACTACTGCTCTCATATCATCGCTACTTTCACATCACCCCCGTTACTAGTGTTTTTCCAGTGCAGCTGAATTGACAACTCAGCTTGTTAAGGCTTATAAGTATTCTTTACCTCCCCTTGTGTCGAATCAATAAATTTGGGTTTTACTTCCTC